>NC_090248.1:10525359-10712642 GCF_037325665.1 Littorina saxatilis
TTGACTAACTGACAATGTCATCACGCTTTTAGAAGAGAACCGCTGATTTCAACGTGTATGCTTTTTCGCGGTCTTATGAGCCTTCTGTAAGACAGCAGCGTTCGGCCTGTAACAAAACAGACCATCCAATAACACCCAGCGAAGATTTTCATTGACGCGGCGGTCAAGTGTTTTTGAGTGGAGTTGGCGGAGCGTTGGGTTTATCACATGACCATTTGGGCCAATGGATGTAATGTATATTAGTATGTGCGCTACTTTACTGGCGGACCACGAAGCTCGAAGAAGGTGTCAACTTGATTTCTTCATGCAATAAATCGTTGGCAGAAAAAAATGTTGCTCTTGGTGGAACGGGAGCCGCTCAGAAGAGGCGTGATAGAACTTGTGCGCGGTTCATGCATACACAACAATCATTTTTCTTTCAAGGTTTTATTTAACACTATGTGTTCGTAAAAACCGTTGCTCAACAACAAAAATAAATTAATTAATATTTTTCATCCTATACATGCCGCTACAGAAGCACACAGGGAGAGGTAGACGCGGCGAGTCGTGTCGTCTGTGAGGTAACGATCGTGTCAAATCATAGTATCTGTTAACGACGCGCCGAACCAAGGTCAGGGGGTGGAGACAGGGGTAAAGAAGAAAAAATATGTGTATTCAGATTCATTCTTCTTTCAGTTGATCAGCTTACTTGACTTCTATTTCTCGAAAGTTTTTTGTTTTTGTTTTGTGCGCAAAATTATCGATTATTGTCGTTGTGGTATAGTTGGTTGTCGATATTTTTTCTTCTCAACATCACTGGCTTGATTTGCTTAATGATATATGTAGCAGGCAGCACACGTCTGTTTCAGAAATCGTTTGAACGTCTGAATTCTGTTATGATACAACAATATAGATGATATACAACTTTTACATGAGAGAAGAAAGTCAAACATTATCTACCTAGAACATGTTGTCTTGTTAAGTTAGCATGCGTATTTTGTGTTCTATGCTATTCCTACTCATGCAGATGTCGAGTGCATTTGAGGTAGAAAAATAACAACAACCGGCAGTTTTGTCGCGACATTTCTCGCAATAATGTTTTGGTAAAGTTTACTTCCTCGTCCGGATTTTCATATGTAATTTTCCATGATGTTCGACCTGCAGCCGACTGCGAATTACTCTTAAATGTTTTGAAAGTTGCAACGCAAGTAAGCGTTTCTATCTTTCCATGAACTTTTGTTGTTGTAGTATATCATTATGACATATCTGGGCCCCGGCCGAGATTCGAACCCGCGACCCTAGGATCACAAGTCCACAACCTGAGCTACCCGGGCTCCCTTGAAGCCAATCGGTGTGTTTGAATCTTTAGTCCGATCGTGCAATCAAACCTGTCCAATGAAAGCTTGTCCACCACTTTGTCTATAACGACCACACGAAATATATATATATATATATATATATATATATATATATTTTTTAACATATTGTAAAGTTTTGACTAAATGTTTTAACTTAGATGGGGAATCGTGACTAGGGTTGTGGTGTAGGGCCTACGTAGTACGTGTCTGTGGGTCTGTGGGTCTGTGTGTATGTATGTGTAGAGCCATTCAGAGAAAACTACTGGACTACTGGAGGATACGTTTCTTTGATGACGTAATATCTGGCATTTTGTACAAGTTTTGGTGGCACTGTCACACCCTCATTTTTGGATTCATTTGATTAAAATTCTGTAAAAGCAACTTTCGACAAAATCCGGACAACAGGATTGCATTTCAGGATTAAAGCTTGCAAATTATTTTTTGAGTTTGGCCATTAAAAGTCAGAAAATTGTATTTAAAAATAAAATGTGATGAATCGATCCAAAAAGATGTAATCTTATTCTTGATCATTTTCTGATTCCATAAACAAATCTATGTGTATCGATTGAACACTGGATTTCCCTTCTTTGAGCTATGTGACGTCAGAGCCCGACAAAACGTCTGTTTAGGCGGCCAGCCGAGACTACAAAATAGTGCATGTTTGTGTGCGTTCAATCATAAAAACTACAAGAAATTCTACCCAGATACATAAATTTTATTTGTATTTTTTTTTACCAAAATATGACAATTTACACATATCTCGACAGTCGTTCACCTCGACCGCTAGCGCGGTCTCGGAGGAACACTGACTGTTTCGATCTGTGTAAAATGTCCTATTTTGGTCAAAAATACATACAACGTTTAATGTCCTGTTTGGATTAAAACAAGCTCGAAAAAAATATACAATAGAAAAAGCACAATTTCATAAGAAGCGCTTTACACTACTGCGCTATACTGGCTTTCTGTGGCGTGAACGCGACAGCGGTCGCCGTCAGGTATGAAATCGACACAGGTATTGAGTTTTGTCTTCGTATTGTCTTTCATAATGTGAGTTCGAAGGGTTGACTGAATGTATTAATTTCGTCTACGCGACATGTTTTAAGATATTGCTTACTTGTCAACTGCGATCACATGTCTAAACGGACTGCGGCTGCCAGTTTCGGCCCAAACTAACGTTCACAACCTGTCTTTCACAACCTTTAAAATCATGTTTGTTTTAAATTTTTTTTTTTTAATACATTGTACTATCTCTACATCACCAATACATAAAATTCATACACTACCATCTCGCTATACCGACTGCTAAACGTATCAGACGGACGGGACGGCTCTCAGTTAGCCGAATGCAATCACGTTGTCTTCTGCGCTTGAGTGCACCCCATACACACCTCTTGACATACTCTTGACATACTCTTGAAAGCGATAAGACACCACCCGAGTAGCCAACGGCGGCTTTCTTTAATTGCGATAACAACTCGGGTAGACAGTTTCAAACTGTCGTTAAAGACAGGTCCAACTACACTTACTTTTAAGATGTTACATTATGGAGGTCAAAATGGCCAATTTTCTGTAGTTTTTTTTGGAACAATCTATCCTGTTATTGTATTAAAAAAGAAGCTTTAATTTTTCGGCACTATATTTGATTATGTTGGACTCAGTGGAACTCATTCTGATAAGCATCGCTTCACGGCTATTGCCAGTTGTCTCTCTGACCGGACGCTACAGTCCTACGCGAATCTCTATAAAACAAAAAAAGAATACAGAGTTATCTCCCATATGTTTTTCGCGAGCACTGATCTAAATTTGAGATCAGTGTTCGCGAGACGAAAATGATTGCAGATTGGCCGACTTCGACAGTGATCTCCGTTCTGTTCTTCACAGTTATGATAAAGACATCGTTCTAAGGTCAAAACAAGTCGAACTTTTGGGACTGCTGCCGGAAGGAGACCGTAATATATGGTTTCATCTCTGTCAACTGGTTACAGAAAAAATCGTCTGCTCCAGTGAGCGCCGAAACCAAACGGTTGATTATCACGTGACACTTTTGTCATATTTAGAATTGTTTGCACAGTAAATACAGCCGCGAAAAATAGCTCGCTTGAAACTGTCTTACATTTCAATTCCTTCGTAATTCTAAAATGACAAAACACCATGAAAAATCATTATCGACGATCGCGAATCTGCTTATATCAATAATACATTACAAAAAACTCTAAATATGCACACACACACACACAAATCGGTTTCCTTGCCAGACAAGGAATCTCAAGGCATCCTGTCAGGGAGAGAATGACCTGAACTCCTTTTGACCTGAGTTCAAGATGAGTGGAACTGTCCTAACATTCTCAGAGAATTATTTTCAAAGTTTATGTTTGTTTTAAACATTAATATGTGAAAACAGAATTAAGGTAGGGGATCAGCGATGCTGTCAAAACTACTCACATTACGTCATATATGGCTGGTTTTTAGTGTTGATATTTTTGTTTCGAGCGACAGATTGACTGATTTGTTACATATCGCTTAACCGGTATTTATTGTGTTTTTTTTAAACATTTTTTATTAGGTGTTTTTTGTGTTTGTTGTTGTTGTTGTTGTTGTTGTTGTAAGCACGCTGCTGGATTACACACACACACACATACACACACGGCTGAGTCTGCAGGTGACCCGTCTGCAGTTTTACTAGATATTGCTCGTCGTCGGCGTGTGCTCTTTCAGTAGATATTTTTGTCTTTCTTTGCATCCACATTGTGACACAGTGAAGCCGTCCACGCTGGGTGGTGGGGGTGGTTTGGACTCGATAGATAAAATATTACGATTTTTAGCATAAAGAAAACAAATCCGAATTTTTGAGCGATGGGACAATAAAATAATGAAAAGAATTAAATAAATCTAATTGATCTCTTGACTTTGGGGTAGCGCAACTCTGTTGCTACTAGCTTTCTTCTGGGAGAATGCGACCCGAATTTCCCAGCGACGGGAAAATACATTAATGACATAAACATCTTATAGATCCCTTGACTTCGGAGTATCGCGACTTTGTTGCTGCTAGCTTTTCTCTGCGAGGAAGCGCCCGAATTTCCCAGCGATGGGACAATAAAGTAATGAGAGAAAAAAAATCTAATATATCCCTTGACTTTGGGGTAGTGCGACTCGGTTGCGGATAGCTTTTCACTGGGAGGAAGCGACCCGAATTTCCCAGCGAATAGACAATAAAGTAATGAAAAACAACAATCTAATATATCCCTTGACTTTGAGGTAGCGTGTCTCTGTTGCTGCTAGCTTTCCACAGGGAGGAAACGCCCCGAATTTCCCAGTGATTGGACAATGAAGTAAAGAAGAAAAAACATCTGATAGATCCCCTGATTTGGAGGAAGCGCGACTTTGTTCCTGCTAGCCTTCCATTGGGGGGAATTGACCCGAATATCCCAGCGATGGGACAATAAAGTAATGAAATAAGAATCAAAACATTTAATAGATCCCTTGACTTAATTTGGAGATGACAAGAAAATATCGGGCGTATTTACGTGATTTGTAAATCGCGGGGCGATTGTTTTACATTTTTACGAATCACGGGTTAACACGCTCGCATATTACGTCTTCTTTGCTATTCCTTCTGATTCTTTCTTTATTTGGTGTTTAACGTCGTTTTCAACCACGAAGGTTATATCGCGACGGGATTCCTTCTGATTCAGGTGTCGATCGCATTTACGATCAAAAACAGGAGTTTTTGCGTCAATTACTAAGGGCATTATGCCAAAAAGCGCTGTATGTCAGCAAGGACTTGTTAGTTTGCTTTGAAACTTTCCGAATATTTTGCCTACATACTACATGTAAGCTACTACGGGTAGTACATAGACAAATTGAACGAAATGACATAGGAATTAATGCCTTAATTTGGGTGCGTAATTTGTCGCAATAATTTGTTGCCGAAGGATTTTAATAGATATGCGCGGAGCGGAATGTATATGGCCTTTCTGATTCCTTATTGAAAACATTTAATAGATCCCTTGACTTTGGAGATGACAAGAAAATATCCGGCGCATTTACGTGATTTGTAAATCGCGGGGCGATTGTTTTACATTTTTACAAATCACGGATTCACACGCTCGCATATTTTGTGTTCTATGCTATTCCTTCTGATGCAGGTGTCGATCGTATGTGCGGTCAAAAACGGGAGTTTTTTGCGTTAATTACGAGGGGCATTATGCGAAAAAGCGCTGTATGTCAGCAAGGACTTGTTAGTTTGCTTTGAAACTTTCCGACTATTTTGACTACATACTACATGTACTACGGGTAGTAGCATAGACAAATTGAACAAAATGACATGGGAATTAATGCCTTAATTCGGGTGCGTAATTTGTCGCAATACTTTGTTGGTGAAGTTTGTTTAATTCAACTGGTAAAAGTAGCACAAATGGTAAACATTATTTAGTGTGTGTTATTCATGTGTTATTTTTGTAAAAGAGTAATTCATTCAGTGTTCACAACAGGTGTTTTAAAAATGTGTTTAAAAGTGGAATGTTTACAGTATATACAACAACTTATTCGGAACGATAACCTCGATAAGATCAAACGAATTATGTATTGTTTGCTTGTCATGTGGGTAATCCTTACACGTAACAAACAACAAACAAACCACAAGGTAGTCCACATCGTATGGCCCAGAGAGGTAATAAAAGCTCGGAAAAAATCAGACACTCAGCGAGCTACTTCTGTTCTCCGACAGGGCCTATTTCTCCCACATGAAAGTTAGCTGCAACAGAGTCGCGCTACCCCAAAGTCAAGGAATATATTAGATTTTTCTCTCTCATTACTTTATTGTCCCATCCCAAGGTAGTCCACATCTTATGGCCCAGAGAGGTAATAAAATCTCGGGAAAAAAATCAGACAGTCAGCGAGCTACTTCTGTTCCCTGACATATGGCCCATCATGGCCTATTGCCTATTTTCGCGGATAGGTGTGATATTGTGAGAGACGGACTGAATGACACTTGACTTAAAGTGTGAAGCGACTAGAACACCAAAAGCGTTTCTGCTTCAAGACAGGCCTTCGCACTTAGGCTGTGTCTGTGACGAGCTGGAAACATAAGTTAAATCAAAGCGTGAAATGTGTTCGATGTATTTTTGATTTCTTCAACATTAATTTTGTTTAAATTGCAGTTTCAGTATAAGCGTGGTCCCTCTTATATACTGATAATGGTAATAGTAATCATAACAAGTCGCGTAAGGCGAAAATACAATATTTAGTCAAGTAGCTGTCGAACTCACAGAATGAAACTAAACGCAATGCCATTTTTCAGCAAGACCGTATACTCGTAGCATCGTCAGTCCACCGCTCATGGCAAAGGCAGTGAAATTGACAAGAAGAGCGGGGTAGTAGTTGCGCTAAGAAGGATAGCACGCTTTTCTGTACCTCTCTTTGTTTTAACTTTCTGAGCGTGTTTTTAATCCAAACATATCATATCTATATGTTTTTGGAATCAGGAACCGACAAGGAATAAGATGAAAGTATTTTTAAATTGATTTGGACAATTTAATTTTGATAATAATTTTTATATATTTATTTTTCAGAGCTTGTTTTTAATCCGAATATAACATATTTATATGTTTTTGGAATCAGCAAATGATGGAGAATAAGATAAACGTTAATTTGGATCGTTTTATAAATTTTTATTTTTTTTTTACAATTTTCCGATTTTTAATGACCAAAGTCATTAATTAATTTTTAAGCCACCAAGCTGAAATGCAATACCAAAGTCCGGGCTTCGTCGAAGATTACTTGACCAAAATTTCAACCAATTTGGTTGAAAAATGAGGGCGTGACAGTGCCGCCTCAACTTTCACAACAAGCCGGATATGACGTCATCAAAGACATTTATCAAAAAAATGAAAAAAATGTTCGGGGATTTCCTACCCAGGAACTCTCATGTCAAATTTCATAAAGATCGGTCCAGTAGTTTAGTCTGAATCGCTCTACACACACACACACACGCACACACGCACATACACCACGACCCTCGTTTCGATTCCCCCTCGATGTTAAAATATTTAGTCAAAACTTGACTAAATATAAAAAGATAAAACAGTAATAAAGTTTTTTTATGTATTGCAAATCCTGACATGGTTCTGGGCGTTTCACAAAATTAATGTGTTAACAAAATTACAAAGCAATGTACATAATGAACATTTTAAAACAAAACCATTTTCTCCCTATAAAAATCAACTAGTACTGTGGCATCAGCATTAACAGGGAAAACAAATCTGAAAATTATTAAAAGCACAATCACCTACAAGATGCACATTATAATACATTATTTATCCAGAATCTATCATAATATTGATTGTTTGTTATTATGTGTTTGCGGCTGCCAGTTTCGGTCAAACTAACGTTCACAACCTGTCTTTCACAACCTTTAAACTCATGTTTGTTTTGAATTTTTTTTTTAATGACATTGTACAATCTCTACATCACCAATAAATAAAATTCATACACTACCATCTCGTTATACCGACTGCTAAACGTACCAGGCGGGCGGGACGGCTCTGAGTTAGCCGAATGCAATCACGTTGTCTTCTGCGCTTGAGCGCACCCCATACACACCTCTTGACATACTCTTGAAAGCGATAAGACACCACCCGAGTAGCCAACGGCGGCTTTCTTTAATTGCGATAACAACTCGTTTCAAACTGTCGTTAAAGACAGGTCCAACTACACTTACTTGTAAGATGTTACATTATGGAGGTCAAAATGGCCAATTTTCTGTAGTTTTCGGGGGAGAAATCTATCCTGTTACTGTATTAAAAAAGAAGCTTAAATTTGTCAGCACATTATTTTATTTTAGTACCAGTTCAGTGCCTCATATGGCTTTTTGACCAATCAGGACGGATTCTAGGTGACCCTCTAAATGTTATAACGTTCAAGCAGGGACCCTTTTTGTTTATCAAGCAAAACATTGACAAGACAAAGTACAAATTTAAATCAACAATACCAACGTGATTTATTCTAAAGAATGACACTTCAAATGCTGCGAGATAATACTCTCTTTATCTAAAAAAAAGTACAGAAAAGCTAGTTTTGTCGGTGGGTGCTTCACGGAATAGCAAAGCACCGCCCATCCTCTGAGTGTGCAATGCCGACCCGCTCACTTGGAATCTAAATGATCAAAGTTCGAAAAAATCTAGTGAAATTGCGTCACTCGCTTTACGTCAAATGTATCTTTACAGCATTTCCCATCGTCTGGAGTCGGTTCTAAATCTCTCTCTCTCTCTCTCTCTCTCTCTCTCTCTCTCTCTCTCTCTCTCTCTCTCTCTCTCTCTCTCCTCTCTCTCTCTCTCCCCCTCTCTCTCTCTCTCCCTCTCTCTCCCCCTCTCTCTTTTTCTCTCTCTCCCCTCTCTCTCACTATTCTCTTTCTTTCTCTCTTTCTATCATCATCATCATCATCATCATCATCATCATCATCATCATCATCATCATCATCATCATCATCATCATTTTTCTTTTCTTTTCTTGCTCCTCTTACAGTATCACGGTAAATGTTCCCAAATAGATCCTAGTTACCTCAGAGGACGTTAATCCCCAAAGTCAGCCAGTCAGTCAGTCATTAAAGGCAAAAGCGAGGTAACGCACAACTGGGTCCGACCAGTAAAGCCGTCGCTGCCTGTGTGACAACCACCATAAAAATCTACCACAGCGGGAAACTTTCAAGTTAAGTATTTTCAACCATCATGTGCCCGCATTCAACTTTACAATCAAAGGATGTCTGTTGAGATAATCGAATGGATCAAAACTTTGAAATCTGCGCGCATATTCTAAGCCGACTAACACATAATTGTTAAGGACATCATAAAATGGTTCTCGGTGAAAACTTGACCGAGGGCCATTTTACGACGTCCTTGACTCGAGTGTGTGACGTATAGTCTTATGCTCTGCTTCTTGGGCAAGGTAAAGAACACCGAAAATATTTCAATGCCGTTCTCGAGCTACGCTGACTTTTACAAAGGGTACAGCTGACACGGCTTACGTAATCTGGTTTCCTGGTCATTTGTGTGAAAAATCTGTCCGACAAAGAAGAGGAAGAAGAAGTGCGCGCAGAGAGAGAGAGAGAGAGAGAGAGAGAGAGAGAGAGAGAGAGAGAGAGAGAGAGAGAGACAGACAGACAGACAGACAGACAGACAGACAGGCAGACAGACAGACAGACAGACAGACAGACAGACAGACAGACAGACTTTCCGCACTCGTTAAAATGTCAGTCGATACTGGAATGAATGTTGAAACATTGTAAACCTAAAAAAATAAAAAATAAAAATATTAAAATTAAACATTCATACGAGTTACTATCTGTGACAAGAACGCATAAGAAGTATAGCAACTAAATATTAATCCGCTTACCCATTGCTCCTCTTCGCACCTCGGCCTGTGAGTCGTCCTTTTCCTGAGTACTTGCACACAAGTTTTGCGTATGCATACTTCAGTTCGTCTGGAAAGGGCTGTTTTGAATTCTTGTTCGCAAGTTGAACAGCACGACTGTATTTGACCACGTACACCAAATCGTTCTTTCTGGAAAAGTCTGCCAGCCGTTCAGTAAGATCATTGCAACTTCTGAATGTTTTCCCCAACTGTCATTTGTGCCATTTCTCAGCGATTGATCAACGGTGTGGTTATTATGGATGTAGTAAGTGTCGAATTGTGAGAATGCACAGTTCTGTCCGCCAAGTGGTTTTAAACACTGCGCGTAGCCTATTTGCACCAAGTAATAACGTGTCACATCAAAATAGTTCTTTACCTGTCAGATAGTTTAGCGCCAAAAACATGAACCAATGATAGCCCATGGATTAGTAAGTCATATGATGTTGGGGCGGGGCCAATGAACTAATGTCAACACAGTAAGTATCAACCAATGTTTGGCTCCGCCCCCACATCACGTGGACTGGGTGGCCGAGTGGTAACGCACTTGCGCTCGGAAGCGAGAGGTTGCGAGTTCGACCCTGGGTCAGGGCGTTAGCAATTTTCTCCCCCCTTTCCTAACCTAGGTGGTGGGTTCAAGTGCTAGTCTTTCGGATGAGACGAAAAACCGAGGTCCCTTCGTGTACACTACATTGGGGTGTGCACGTTAAAGATCCCACGATTGACAAAAGGGTCTTTCCTGGCAAAATTGTATAGGCATAGATAAAACAATGTCCACCAAAATACCCGTGTGACTTGGAATAATAGGCCGTGAAAAGTAGGATATGCGCCGAAATGGCTGCGATCTGCTGGTCGATGTGAATGTATGATGTATTGTGTAAAAAATTCCATCTCACACGGCATAAATAGATCCCTGCGCCTTGAGTCCGAGTCTGGAGATACGCGCGCGATAGAAGACTTCATATATAATCACGTGACCCATAAACCCATCGCCTGTAATTAGATCATACTATTACCGCTTCAGTTCTGAGACATCCTGCTTGCTGGCGCGCGCGCAGAGACAAAAATTCCCTCTTTATCTTCGCTTCTGATGCTCATCCTATTGTTGTTGGCACTCGGGTTTGCTTGTTTGTTTGCTTAACGCCCAGCCGACCACGAAGGGCCATATCAGGGCGGTGCTGCTTTTGACATATAACGTGCGCCACACACAAGACAGAAGTCGCAGCACAGGCTTCATGTCTCACCCAGTCACATTATTCTGACACCTGACCAACCAGTCCTAGCACTAACCCCATAATGCCAGACGCCAGGCGGAGCAGCCACTAGATTGCCAATTTTAAAGTCTTAGGTATGACCCGGCCGGGGTTCGAACCCACGACCTCCCGATCACGGGGCGGACGCCTTACCACGAGGATTGGAACTCGGGTAACAGGGAGCGAAGGGCAGTGCCCCACCTAGTGATCGAGTGCCACAACCCAGACTTTTCCCTTAATATATATATAGGTTTTAAACTCCTGCTTCCGGATTATACAAAACACATTAAAACATGTATTAAACAATGGCGACTGCACGTGAGAGGGAACAATAAAGAGACCAAAAAGCAATGTACTCACGTTAAAATGACGAACACGGAACGAATAACAGCGACGTTTCGACCTAAGGGTCTTCTTCAGGCACAAAAACACAAAAATACACACACACAAAAGAAGAAGAAAGACGATAGAACAAATGAAGAGAAGAATAACTGACAAAACAACTGCACTGCACAAACCAACAAATGACAAAGACACAACACTTCGAATTAACCTAAAATAAATCTCATAACAAAATAATTGTAATAATTTTTTTTTTTTTTACAGGAATGTATATGTTTCTGTGTTTGTTTTTGTTTTAATACAAAAAAAACCGTGATCAAATAATCAGAACTCTTTCAAAATACTCTGAATAAAATATATTAAATGCAATAACTTTTTTTTTTAATTCAAATAAATGTTTTAGTTTGACTGCATTTGAATAGAAACTGAATTCTGATGAAAGCAGTTACTGTAAAGTCATTTGAAGTCACATGATAAAAATCACATGGTTTAGTTGAGCAGACCACAAAGTGCAGAGCTAAAATATGTGTATGAATCTGTGTGAAAATCCAGTCCGTTTGTCCACAGGGATGCTAGGAAGCAGTCAAATGGGGTCGCTCAATCTGCTCAAATCCAGTCAAATGGGGTCGCACGGGCCGACAAATGGGGACGTCCCCGTTTGTCGGAAGCGTCCCCATTTGACTGCTCTCCAGTGACAATCGTCCCCATTTGTCGGTAAAACCACCTACACACACACACACACACACACACACACACACACACACACACATTCAGGAGAGACGGAAACAAAATCCCAAAGAAGCACTAATGGGAATTTCAATCTCGTTTGGAATGATAACAAACGATTTAGTTTTATTATAAATCGTCAGTGTACGTAGGAACCGGAAAAACATTAAAAACTAATTCACAAGCAAAAAATGCATAAGAGCAAAACAGACATAAAAGAAAAGTAAAACAAGTCGCGTGAAGGGATATAAAAACATTGAGTCAAGCTGTCGGCATCAAAGAAACAGATTAACATCAAAAAACAGTCATCGCCGAGACAATATTAAGATAGTCTCGACTAGCCACGCCCAAATAAGACGGGCCACGCTCGTCTCCGCGAAGCGTACGAACGCAGTACTTACTTGACCTACTTTCTGTAATTCTGAACACATTTTTAGAGTAAACATATCATATGTATATATTTTTGAATTCAGGAAAAATTGAGGAATACGATGCAATCACAATCTAAAACACTGTATCAGTAGTAACAAGCATTTACACAAAATAAATACATATTATTTAAGTAGCCTTCGACAGCTGTTTAACAAAGAAAACAACGACGAAAACAACAACAACATATGAAAATAACTCCCAAAAACTCAGACCCGATCAATGCTTAAAGTTAAATCGAGGAATTGTTCGAGAGGCAAACGTGTTCATTGTTTCGGGATGTTTTCCTTCAGACTTTTCACTACTTTTAGCCAGTATCACAGTCTTTGGTTTTATGTTCGTGCTTCACACACATGATATTCTCAAAGAGATCGCACTTCTATAATGTTTCCCAAATTTGTTCAATCTTTCCACGGCCTCTGTCATGCCCCCCCCCTCCGCCACACACACAAACACACACACACATCAATACCCCAACCCCCATATCACAATATGTGGAGGCGTTATATTGCACGTTTTCAAAGAAATCAGTTCGATCCTTTGCACCCAAAACGTCCTTGTGTGTCTTTTACATTCATAATTATTTATCTTAATTATGGTCGCATTGCATACTTCACATGAGCAAAGTCACTCATGTGACTGATGTCCGAGTCTACCACATTTTTTTAAATTGTTGTTGTTGCTTGTTTATTTCTTTTCATACATGTTTTTGTGCAGGCATGTTTGTTTATTTGTTTATGTACGTGCGTGCTTGCGCGCGTGTGTGTGTGTTGTAAAGTTACTTTGG
This sequence comes from Littorina saxatilis, assembly GCF_037325665.1. Lineage (NCBI taxonomy): Eukaryota > Metazoa > Mollusca > Gastropoda > Littorinimorpha > Littorinidae > Littorina > Littorina saxatilis. The sequence goes on from NC_090248.1 coordinate 10,538,637, forward strand.
TAACTTATTTCAACCTTTCCCCTCCCTCATATTATCTCCTACCCCATTCCTCTTTCTATTCAACAGTCTCTCTTCTTTTCAACTTTTCCTCCTCCTGCCATCCACCCCCCCCCCCCCCGGCCTCCACCCACCTTCCCCCGCCCACTCCCCTTGTTCTTCTGTGTTGCTATTGAACCAATAGGTATAACCATTTTTTTTTCAAATTCTTCATGCATTGATTTTTTTAAAATCTGCACTCTAAAACATTCTTTTTGAAGTTGAAATTCATTCAAATAAATAGGAATTCTGGCCGCTGTGTATTCTTTTCGATTCATTTAAAAACAGAGGTCGTGCACCACGAAAACAGTGTTCGCTCAAAACAGGGGACACGCCTATTTCTAGAAAAATATGTACACTTCATGAAAGAAAGTTGTAAAGAAAGTTTCACACAATGATTCGTGATCAGGAAAACTGTTTAGTGCACCAAATTTCTTTCAAAGTGTCTAGTTTATAATGTTGAAAATTGCTGAAAGTCATTAATTTACAACAGACGATAGTTTTTGAAAAAGACTTTAGTGTATTTTTAGGTTCATGAAAAATTCTGTATAGATATGACTTTCCCGATTTAACGTATGAAAGAACCCATTGTTATTCAGCGAATTAAGACATTTTCCCAATTACAGTGGTTTAATGTTTGTAAAATCACTTGATGAACATTGTTGCAAAAACCAATTCGAACATCTTTTGACGTCGTGGGTTTACGTAACCATTTGATCAAAAAAATAGTTAGTGACTGAGAACGCTCAAAATGGCTCCAAAGTAGGAGGTTCGTGTGTTCCATCTGCATTTTTGAGTCTTTCGCACACTCTGGTGCTAATATAAGTATGGGAAGGTCGGGTGGAAGGACAAGGATATATAGCACAGGCAGAGGAGCATACAATTAAGACACCGAAGACAGAGGTTGCTTTAACTTATCTTAACTTATCTTTTATTGAAGGAAATGTAACTAAAAATAACCACTCAGGTAGCTTATCTAAATCAGAAATGTTCCAAAACAGTTTAGCTAAATCTGGTAGCAACCAGAAACAATGCTATAAGTTATAATTTAGAAACAATGAACACAACTCTAATACAAGAAATAGCAATGCTTACATATAACCAGAAATAGCAATTATGAATTCTGATATCTACCAGTACCAGAATCAGCTAGAAACAATAACAGAACCAGAAAATATGTATTCAGTGTAAAACCAGAAACAATATGTATTTCTGGTGCAAACCAGAAATATAAACTATGAATATGAAACAAGAAATAGTGTTATAAGGTAATTATTCTAGTAGCAAGAAATATAACTATGAGTTCTGGTATCAACCAGAAAGCAATATAATTAAAAAGGCAATATTATTCTGGTAGCAACCAGAAAGCAGTATAATTAAAAAGGCAATATTATTCTGGTAGCAACCAGAAAGCAGTATAATTAAAAAGGCAATATTATTCTGGTAGCAACCAGAAAGCAGTATAATTAAAAAGGCAATATTATTCTGGTAGCAACCAGAAAGCAGTGTAAAGAAGAAGGCACTAAAAAGAAAAGAAAATACAATTATAAACAACATGCCTTCTAAGTCATACATGACATAATACAAAGCATAAACCAATGAATGTATGACTGTATCATTTGTCAAAATAATCATGACAAATATAGACAAGTAACAATACAGCCAAAATCCTGCAGACACAGCATACTCTGAAAGAGAATCCACAGTGAGTTAAACAACTCCACAACAGCTAATGTCAAGGGAAGTAACCAACATCTTCCCTTAGGCCTAAGCCTTGCATAGGAAAATGCTTTACATAAATTAACCAACTGCATGAACCGCAAATACAAAATAATTGTTATCATTAAGCGTGTTCATCGCCATGAAGACACATCTTCATCGAGTTGAATAATAACGACAAGAATAAGAAAGATAACTCAGGCATGGGGTAAGCGCGCGCTCCCATGCTTCAAAATGAAGCGACAACAGTCTAGTACTTTACAGGAAAGCGCGACTAAATCATAACGCTTTAGATTAAAAGTCTGTTTTGCATCTATGCGACTGCACTTCTTCTTCTTCTTCTTCTGCGTTCGTGGGCTGAAACTCCCACGTACACTACGTGTTTTTTTGCACGAGTGGAATTTTACGTGTATGACCGTTTTTACCCCGCCATTTAGGCAACCATACGCCGCTTTCGGGGAAAGCATGCTGGGTATTTTCGTGTTTCTATAACCCACCGTACTCTGACATGGATTACAGGATCTTTTTCGTGCGCACTTGGTCTTGTGTTTGCGTGTACACACGGGGGTGTTCGGACACCGAGGAGAGTCTGCACACAAAGTTGACTCTGAGAAATAAATCTCTCGCCGAACGTGGGGACGAACTCACGCTGACAGCGGCCAACTGGATACAAATCCAGCGCGCTACCGACTGAGCTATATCCCCGCCCCATGCGACTGCACAAAATGTTAGGTTTAAATCAGTCGCAAAGTTCTTCTGCAGGCAACCGCCTTTAAAGTGCAACATGGGAATTAATAGTTAAAAATGTGCATCCGCCTGTAGACAATACCTTCCTATTGTCTGAGATCTTAACTCAGAAGATCTCTATCATTCTCATGCCTGAATTCATCAAACTCATGATACGAGTTCATTACCCAAAATATATGTGTCAACCATAATTCCCGTTCATCAATTGTAGGGGTTTCTGCGCCTAAATCGTAAATAGGTAGCTTTACGGGCCAATGGCACTGAGGGCTTAACTTTGGACTTTTAACCGACTACTGCTCAGACTTTACTGATCTCCAGAAATAATATGTGATGAAATGGGGAAAAAATCGCAACGATACAGATGTGTCTTCTCGACATAAAATATTGCGAGACAGGCTTTTTCTCATCGAGAACAAAACGTATGAGAACGAGTCTGCCTTATTTGATTCTTACGAGTCTTTAATTCACAAGACTCTAAAACAACTTTAGAACAACTGGTCATCAAATATTAGAAGTTATTAACGCTCAATTTCAGCGTCAAATCATGAAAGTAATTAGAAAACTGATCTAGAAAACATCTCTCTGATAGATCAAACTGGCGTCATCAACTCTGACGCGTGACCGGTCGGACATCGCCCGGGACCAAATCAGCGGCAAAATGTACATATGCAATCATCATAGCATCAAATGAAACATAAGAATAAAGCACAAGGAATGAATAAAGCATTTAGTTACTTACAGATTCTCCTCAGTGAGCACACGTAAAAGAAACACAAAACTGCTGCTGACGCTAGTCGCGAAACACAAGAGCACGAATTCAAAACCACAAGTCGACCGATTACAAACGTCGCGCCAAACTACACGCTAGACCGGTTCACGACAACCAAATCGGAGCACCGCACAGCTCACTATCACACATCGCATTGTCTGTTCTACTCTATGCTCGCTCTTGTAACGACAGTGGTCACTTCCGATTCCCTGTGGCGATAGGCCAATAGGAAGGCTACCCTGTGTAAGCCAACGGGGGGTGTTCTACTTAAAATGCCTGCCAATGAAAGGGATCGTTAAAGATGCAGAGAGCCCTGTGTCACACACCGGAAATATTACGAGCAGTTACACTAGCCAAAGGGAGAAGAGGGCCCTGTCTGCATCACACACTGGATAAGGCTCATTAGATTACAAGCAGTGTCAAAGCTGGTACATAATAGTAGCTAAAAGGGCCCGGGAAAGTTATGGGATCTTACCACCTAGATTAGAAATGAATCCGGTCAAGAGTCTACCCTACGATAGTAAACACACAATAAAGTACAATGCACAAAGACAACCAGGTATTATTTAGTCACTCCTGAGGCACTGATGGTTAGAGGTTACTCCGCTGCTTCTCACCATTTTAAGTTAGGGATTTCCTAGCACAAAGGGCATTATTTAAATGTAAACCCAATGTGACTAGCACATACACACAGGGAATAGCTATAGACAGGGGAGGCAACTGGGTCGGGCAGGAGATAACACACACAAAGAGACGGGGTACGCCACTTGGCTACATCAGTGATCAGGACGGTAAGAGTAATAGCGAACAAACCACCAAGAAATCGTATTTTCAGCAGGGCGCACTCTATTTTTCAAGTCTTGATGATCCTGAATATTTGGTTGCAGAAAAAAATACTCAATAAGAAAAGGCTACGAATTCTTCAAAATTGCGGTGCACCTCGAGGCCGATGTCTGCTGTTTAATCGTAGGTCAGTTTTTAACACCAAAATAACGCAAAAGACACGTTCGAACTGTCTAACCGCACAAGGTGAAAGCGTGTTCTTTTGTCTCCCTGTTTTTGGGACTTCCGTTTTTTCGCGGAAGTTACCCTTTTCTTAGCTTGGTTATGTCTACAGTTAAGTCCCCCAAATAAGTCTCTCTCTCTCTCTCTCTCTCTCTCTCTCTCTCTCTCTCTCTCTCTCTCTCTCTCTCTCTCTCTCTCTCAGAGAGACATGAGTGAAGTCAAGTGTGACAGAGACTGGATTTTGTGTTGATGCATTACTGTCCGTTTTCAAACGTTTTGCTGTTGTAAATGCCTGTTTTCACTGTCGTCATGTCGACTGTCATTACGATGATGATGATTATTTTTATGATTAATATTATTATGATTATTATTCATGAAGCATGTAATTTTGAAACTTTGTACACCCCGAATTGAAATGGGCCCAAGGCCTAATCAATAAACCATCCAGACTCCAGACTCTCTCTCTCTCTCTCTCTCTCTTTCTCTCTCTCTCTCTCTCTCTCTCTCTCTCTCTCTCTCTCTCTCTCTCTCTCTCTCTCTCGTCATCTTCATTTCTGCTCCTTACGACAACAGCAACAGCAGCATTTCTTGAGGCCCGCCATCCTTGGGCGGATTCTGGCGACGGGCGAACGCGAGGAACACCTGCTCTAAGGTCGTCATGTGCACCGTGTAGTCTTGCACGTGCTGCTCGCGCTTAGCTCGCTCCATCAGCGTGAACACGTCTGCCAGATGCACGTTCGGGTCAGGCACCTGTACGACAAGACAGACAGATGTAGTTTTTCAGATTTGAGATAATAACGTTAATTTTATTTTATTCTTTTTGATGCACTAGTGAACAAGGAACTCATGCTTGCATTAAAAATTGCAAGCGACATTATTTGTATACGAAAGTAGAATAAATAAAGTAAAGCCAACATTGGACATGTTCTTTAAGGAACTGTCCTACATATATAGCGTTGATAAACATATTCACTATAGAGAAATGAGTCATGGTAAATCTATGCTGAAGTGGGTATCATATCACACCCTTGTTAAGCAGTAGCTGTCATAATTGCCTGTCTATTGTATTGAACATGTCTTTTTCCGTCTTATGCATTATACCATATTATGTTCTGTGCGTTACATGACAAAATGTAAACCAACTGCCCGAATAAAACATTTTGAAGAAAAACAACAACATTCACCTGAAGATGAACATATCCATGGTGAGCTTCGAACACTACAGCAGAGGGGAAGGAACTCTGGACGAAGGAGATGAACTCTTGCTGGACGTTGTCGGAGTTGTCGCCCGTCTCCTCGTTGTCCGAGGTGTCCATCTTGGCCACCAGGGTGTAGCCCTGTCCGAATTTGTTCTTGAGGTGCTGGGGGCTGCCCAGACACAGCATGCTGCCGTTGACCATGATGGCGATCCGCGTGCACAGCGCGTCACACTCCTCCATGCTGCGTGGGAATAGTCAACAATGTTGTGTTTAACTCTTGTCCCTTGTACACCCTGCCCCCCAACCTCCCTCACCCCCCGACCTGTTATCTTTACATTTTTACTTTTTGTAAATTAATGCCTTTTTATACAAAGCCGGGTTTCCCCGCCTCGCATGTGTGTGTGTGTGTGTGTGTGTATGTGTGTGTGTGTGTGTGTGTGTGTGTGTGTATGTGTGTGTGTGTGTGTGTGTGTGTGTGTGTGTGCGTGCGTGCGTTTGTATATGAGAGAGAGAGAGAGAGCGGTTATGAGAGAGAGAGAGTGCGTGTATGAGAGAGAGAGAGAGTGTGTATGAGAGAGGGTGTGTGTGCGTGTCACAGTGTTTCGTTAGCACACTCACCTGTGAGAAGTAAAAAGCAGCGTTCTACCGCTGGCCCTGACCTGTGACAGGACGTTCCACAGGTGACGCCTGGCAGCGGGGTCCATACCTGACGAGGGCTCGTCCAACAGGATGAAGGCTGGGTCCCCGACCAGGGAGATGGCCGTGCTCAGTTTGCGCTTGGTGCCCCCGCTGGCAGAAAGAAAAGCAACCCAACCAAAGTCGCATAAAGCGATGTACAAACATTCAGTCAACCGTCAGCTTAAACATCAAAACTGGATTTAAAAATCAAGAACTGTAGGTTATCGGTCCCTTGAATTAAAGACAAAACAAAACGTCACATTTACAGTGCATCGACCCAGTAGTCGTTTTAATTAGGCCAAAAAAAAAAAAAATAGGTCTGTTTACGGTAACATAGGCCCAAAAAATAGGGTCGGTAGGTCGGGATTGTTTTTTTTTTTTTTTTTTTTTTTTTTCCCAAAAAACCATATTTTTACGTTATTTTGCAAAAAAAAACAAGATTTTTTTTTATTTTTCCCCAAATGCCAAAAAAAAAGTCTAGGGTCGCGCAAAAAAACTAGGGTCGGTCGGGTTACCGTAAACAGACCTATTTTTTTTTTGGCCTTAGACAGATAGACACTTATGACGTAAACAATGAACTTCTCTCAAAATCGTCGATGATCATTTTATTCCTAAGTTGATTGACAAATACGTCCGCCACAGCACCGCCTCAATTTTGTTTTACTGACGGATATAACGTAATCAAAAACATTTATTAAAACAAAGGGGTGGGGGGGGGGGGGGGGGGGGGGGGGCGTGTGGGATATCATCTGGAAGATTTCACATGCAAAGTTTCACGAAGATCTTTGGTATAGTTTCTGGCAATCGAACGCACCCATTTCAAACTATTGACTGCAGTCTAAGATTGAAGAAGAAAAAATCAAACGCTCTGATTTTCATAATCAGCCATCCAAAAACAAACAGACTGCCAACGTTCCAACATTCAGATTGTTGTTATAAATATAACGTTCCAACATTCAGATTGTTGTTATAAATATAACGTTCCAAAATTCAGATTGTTGTTATAAATATAACGTTCCAACAACATACCTTTCTTGGTTTTTACATTTAGTCAAGTTTTGACTAAATGTATTAACGTAGAGGGGGGACGAGGGTCGTGGTGTATGTGTGTATGTGCGTATGTGTGTCTGTGTGTGTGTGTGTGTGTGTGTGTGTGTGTGTGTGTGTGTGTGTGTGTGAGTTTTTGTGTGTGTGTGTGTGTGTGTGTCTATGTGTGTGTGTGTGTGTGTGTGTAGAGCGATTCAGAGAAAACTACTGGACCGATCTTCATGAAACTTGACATGAGAGATCCTGAGTATGGTATCTCCAGACATTTTTTTTCATTTCTTCGATAAATAGCTTTGATGACGTCATATCCGGCTTTTTGTGAAAGTTGAGGCAGCACTGTCACGCTCTCATTTTTCAACCAAATTGGTTGAAATTTTGGTCAAGTAATCTTCGACGAAGCCCGGACTTTGGTATTGTATTTCAGCTTGGAGGCTTAAAAATAAATTAATGAGTTTGCTCATAAAAGTTGTCATTAAAATCGATTTTTCGCAAACAGACTTAAAATTGATTGCATGGTATTCTTCATCATATTCTGAATCTAAAAATATATGCATATGTCATGTTTACTCTTAAAATGTGATCACAATTAACGAAAATATATTAATCAGTCTTACGATAAAAATTTAAGAAATCGATCCAAAAATGATTTCATCTTATTCGTGATCATTTCCTGATTCCAAAAGCATATAGATATGATAGGTTGTATTCAAAACAAGCTCCGAAAGTTAACAAGAATACAGAAAAGATCGCTTTCCTGCTTAATAGCACAATACGCTACCGCGCTATTCTGGCGTGTTAATTTCACTGCGTTTTGCACGTGGAAGGTGAGCGATGTCCTTCTCGCGGTGATTGACGAAGCTGTACTGTCTTTGTGAAAAACTACAGTGCGTTCAGTTTCATTCCGTGAGTTCGACAGCTTGACTAAATGTAGTAATTTCGCCTTACGCGACTTGTTTATTCTGATTTTGATAACCATTTCTGTCCACCAACCTGTAAGCTGAACTCAGTTTATCAGCGTGCGAGTGAAGCAAGAGAATGTCGATCAGACTGTTGACCACGTCGTCAATGTTCTCGCTGGGCACGCCTCTCAGTCTGGCGTACATGGTCAGTGTCTCTCGACCGGTCAATTGATCGTGTAAGGCGTCGAACTGCGGGCAGTAACCGAGGTTGGACTGCACCTGCAAACAATAGAAATAATTGATCGTGTAAGGCATCGAACTGGTGGCAATAACCAAGGTTGGACTGCAACTGCAAACAATAGAAATAGTTGATCGTGTAAGGCATCGAACTGCGGGCAGTAACCAAGGTTGGACTGCAACTGCAAACAATAGAAATAGTTGATCGTGTAAGGCATCGAACTGGTGGCAATAACCAAGGTTGGCCTGCACCTGCAAACAATAGAAATAGTTGATCGTGTAAGGCATCGAACTGCGGGCAGTAACCAAGGTTGGACTGCACCTGCTCCCCCGAAATCGGCGTATGGCTGCCTAAATGGCGGGGTCAAAACGGTCATACACGTAAAATTCCACTCATGCAAAAAACATGAGTGAACGTGGGATTCTAAGCCCATGAACAAAGAAGAAGAAGAAGGACTGCACCTGCAAACAATAGAAATAGTTGATCGTGTAAGGCGTCGAACTGCGGTCAGTAACCAAGGTTGGACTGCACCTGCAAACAATAGAAATAGTTGATCGTGTAAGGCGTCGAACTGCGGGCAGTAACCAAGGTTGGACTGCACCTACAAACAATAGAAAAAAAGCACCAAACATAAGAAAAGAGCACCAAACAATAGACAAAATAAACCAAACAATAGAAAAAAGCACCAAACAATAGAAAAACGCACCGAACAATCGAAAAAAGCACCAAATAATATAAAAAAAATGCACCAAACAATAGATAAAAGCACCAAATAATACAAAAAATGCACCAAACAATATAAAAAAGCACCAAACAATCGAAAAAGGCACCAAACAATATTACAAAAAAGCACAAAACAATAGAAAAATGCACCAAACCATCGGAAAAAGCACCAAACAATAGAAAAAATGCACTCACGAAATCGTGTCCGCCATCGTGCTTGCTTCTGTATTGTTTTCATTGGGATTCGCTTACATAAGCACTATGCCTGAGTGTGGTTCCTAAATGCCAGATATTGTATATGTCACGATAGTTAAATTGAATACAGTTTTGTTTAAACCTAACTGTGGTTATGACATTGTTTGGTTGACCAAGTTTAAAAACAGAATTGAAAATCCGATTTTAAATGGTTGATTATTATGTATAGTTTTGCTAATGCAAAGACACGGGGATAAGTGAACGAATTTTAACAACCTCACCTGATTTAAGGAAAAACCCACCAGTGTATGTCTTCAGTCTAAGCATGATATTATGTTTCTTAATGGAGTCAAGTATTAATTGCGAAATGACACCCCCCCAACCCCCCCCCTTCCCCCCCCCCCCCCCCCCCCCCCCCGCACACATTGACACATATACACATTCGGCGTCTTACTATACGTACCTGGGCTCGTCGTATCTCTACTTTCTAACACACATTTTTGTTATCAAAATAATGTGAGTAATCATCTTAACTTTTACACTTTCCGCTACTGAAAAATATCCAAATAGTACATGTTCTGTTTACAAAATGTTCTTACCTGTTTAATGTTGTTCTTGATGTCGTGTCCTTTGACGTACGCGTTGCCCGAGCTGGCCATGACCTGTCCAGTCAACATCTTAAAGGTGGTGGTCTTGCCCGCCCCGTTCTGACCCAGCAGGCCGAAGCACTCCTGTTGCTTGACCCCCACCGACAGGTGATCCACCGCCACCAGGTCGCCGTAGTGTTTGTACAGGTTCACCATCAACAGGGAGTCTGTCTTACCTGAGACGCAAGACAAGACTTATTTCAACCATGCAGTACACTAGGAATGTTGATTGGCCTGAGTACACTCAATACATTCCAACGTACTTTCTTTCTTTATTTGGTGTTTAACGTCGTTTTCAACCACGAAGGTTATATCGCGACGGGGAAAGGGGGGAGATGGGATAGAGCCACTTGTCAATTGTTTCTTGTTCACAAACGCACCAATCAAAAACTTGCCCCAGGGGCCTGCAACGTAGTACAATATATTACCTTACTGGGAGAATGCAAGTTTCCAGCACAAAGGACATAACATCTCTTACATACTGCTTGACCAAAATCTTTATAAAAACCGACCATACTCTATACAAGAAACACTCAACAAGGGTAAAAGGAGAAACAGAATCTGTTAGTCGCCTCTTACGACATGCTGGGGAGCATCGGGTAAATTCTTCCCCCTAACCCGCAGGGGGTATTCCAACGTAACCTACTACATATTGCAAATTGAAATTGTGAGCGCTCACACACATACACAAATACGCAAGCACACACACACACACACACACACACACACACACACACACACACACACACACACACACACACACACACAAACACTCACAATTGACTAAATGTAGAAATAAAGAAGAAAACAAGTCGCGTAAGGCAAAATTACTACATTTAGTCAAACTGTGGAACTCACAGAATGAAACTGAACGCACTGCATTTTTTCACAATGACCGTAGTCCGCCGCTCGTGCAAAAGGCAGTGAAATTAACGAGCCTGTTTAGCGCGGTAGTGGTTTCGCTGTGCTGCATAGCACGCTTTTTTTGTACCTTTCTTCGTTTTAACTTTCTGAGCGTGTTTTTAATCCAAATATATCATATCTATATGTTTTTGGAATCAGGAACCGACAAGGAATAAGACGTACTAGCTTTTAAGTCGATTTCGGAAATTTTATTTTAATCATAATTTTTATATTTTAAATTTTCAGAGCTTGTTTTTAATCCGAATATAACATATTTATATGGTTTTGGAATCAGAAAATGATGAAGAATAAGATGAACGTAATTTTGGATCATTTTATAAAAACAATAATTTCAATTACAATTTTCAGATGTTTAATGACCAAAGTCATCAATTAATTTTTAAGCCTCCAAGCTGAAATGCAATACCAAAGTCCGGCCTTTGTCGAAGATTGCTGGGCCAAAATTTCAATCAATTTGATTGAAAAATGAGGGTGTGACAGTGCCGCCTCAACTTTTACAAAAAGCCGGATATGACGTCATCAAAGACATTTATCGAACAAATGAAAAAAAAATCCGGGGATTTCATACCCAGGAACTCTCATGTAAAATTTCATAAAGATCGGTCCAGTAGTTTACTCTGAATCGCTCTACACACACACACGCACAGACAGACAGACATACACACACACACATACACCACGACCCTCGTCTCGATTCCCCCTCTATGTTAAACCATTTAGCCATAACTTGATTAAATGTAAAAACCACTTACACAGCTCATCGGTAGCCGTTGAGTTGATACGCCTCCTTTCCTCGGCCACATCGCTGTCTTCCGTCACTGTTCCGTTCAACGTGGACAGCTGCATGTTCCTGTTATGTTGGTCCGAGTCGCTCGTGTCACGCTTGCCGCGACATAAGTAGACCAGACGCTGTGGCACGTGAAATTCGATGAGCAAGGTCAAGGCCATGAAACCAAAGCCTTGCAGAGCCATGAAGAACACGGAGCGACCGATGCCAGGGGACTCAAAATTTAAATAATTGTCGCTGAAGTCGAAACAGGTAGAGCCCGGACCGCACCCTTTGCCTGCGTGCGAAGTGCAAACATGACGGATGTTTTTTTGAACTCAGTTTTTAATCAAACTAGTCGGTTGGTTGAATGAAAAAAACCAAGAAAGGTAATTTGTTGGAACGTTTAATTTGACACAACAAAACGTCACGTTCACAGATATATCGACCCAGCTGTATTTTAATTGCACAGGAAAACAATAATAATATCTGTGAACGTAACGTTTTGAATTGTCAAATGAACCGTTCCAACAACTTAATTTTCTTGTCTTTTTATTCTGAAATATGGAACGTTGGCAGTCAATTTGTTTTTGGATTTTGAGTTTGTTGGTTGTTTATTATTGTTTATCATCTCTTCAACAGTTCTCGCTATTCAAGACCGATGCATGTTATTCAAACCACACTTAGTTATCGTTGCAAAATGTGACCCTCCACCACGGGATGAGTCGCATGATTGTCACCTTTGCATGATTTTCATATTTTTACATTTTCCTAAAGAGTTTTTTATGCTCTATCCAGTGGTGAAAACCGTTTTAGAAAAGAGCACAAACTGTTTGAGTTATGAGCCTGTGACTAAGGTGACCCTCACACTGTTACCAGACATTCCGCGGACTTATATTAAGCCTTGCGCAGAACCGCGCGAGGTGACATGCGACTCATTTCGTGGTGGAGGGTCACAAATGATACAACAAGAAATAAGGGCTAAACTTTAGCAACATATTTTTTGAAGGTTGCCCAAACAAGTTTCAAAAGTAATGCAAATATTTATGTAACCGTTTCATCGCTATGCTAAATTTGCGTGGAATTTCGCAAACAGAAAATCAGATAAGAAAGCGCATTACCGCAAAGTGTAAGGGAAATATCCATCAAAGTTAAAAGTGGTAAAGAATGTTGAAAAGCTAAAAATTACAGCAACTGGGTGACCTCTCGTAATGATTTTGAAATATTCTGCTCCCTTTCCCGAGTCTGCTTTCTATATTTTGTGTCTGACTTTCAAACCATTTCTTTGTCAAATATAGCACCCCAAAAAATAAATGAAACATACGGATGAATCGGTGTGGGTTTTTTTTATAGAAAAAGCCACACACACACACAAAATAAAAGAAAAACAAAACATTCCCCCAAAACCGGACAGAACTTTCCAAGGACAAATGATACAAAACAAAAACAAAATTACTAAAACAAAAACAACCGGGAAATGTCACGCGGTTAAGTGTAGGTCCAGCTTAATGCTATACGATACCGATACATGCACAGCCTGGCGGTGACATTGCGAATAAGAGTCTATTGCTGATAATTATGACGAAGTCACCGAGACAATTTCTATTGTCAATTAATCGGGAGACATGCAGGAAAAGTGACAGAATGTTACAGAATGTTATTTAGGCAAAAAAAAAATTTGTCTGTTTAGGGTAACATGACCAAAAAAAGTAGGGTCGGTAGGTAGGTAGGTTTTTTTTTTGTTTTTTTTTTTTTGTTGGTGTAAATGCTATGTTGGCTGAACATTCACTTCTTATATTTGATGAAAACATGTTTCAAAACTAACGTATAAATAAAACAGAGAGAAAGGGAGAGAAATAAACGGCAAATGTCTCTTTTTAGCATTTTTACCTCTTTTTTTTTTTTTTTTTTTTTTTTGAAATCAAAAAAAAGTTTTTGGGTCGGCGCCAAATCGATAGGGTCGGTCGGGTTACCCTAAACAGACAATTTTTTTTTTTGGCCTTATGTGATGCCATAGTTAGCGTTATGACGTCTTCTTAAACCGTGTTTCACTTTTGATGTAAGAAATCATTTTCACTTCGGAAGAGAGCGAAAAGCGTACATAAGACAAGTCTTGGATTATTTATTCGTTGTCGTTTCTTATTAATTGTCTTTGCTAACCACACCAGTACATTAATACAAACACTAAAGAAACCTTCACCTATTCCTTTGCAGCAGGGACCAGGCATAACATGACAAGACTCCGGGTACTTGAGTTTGGTACAGAAATCCAAGAGATTGTAGTTGGTGTTCATGTCCATGAAGCTGATGCCAAAACAGTGGTTTGGGGACAGCACCAGGAACACCCAGCTGATGTAGTCAGCAACGTCTTTTTCGTCACCTCCCAGTGACGTCATGATAGTGACAACCATGGTGGTCACGGTGCCTGCAACACACGCATTAATTCGTTTCACTTTTGTCAATGTCATTACTTAATAGACGATGGTCGCAAATAACTCTTGCAGGATTTTCAGCGGACTGGTAGAGTAAGAGCCGCTTTGACTTGGATACGCTTTTCAAAACGAGCCGGATCCGGCATGTTCCACGCTTCCGAACGGCATTATCCTGCGATCGAGACGAACACCTGCCGTAGCTCTGATGTGCACGTTACACAATACAATACCCTTTTCTTTCGAAAATCAGCGTTCACGAGTTCCTCGGAGTTCACGATTTGTTGTGGAAATGATCGCAGGCCCGCACTGATCGCCCAAAACGTGTTTTGATTGAGGTCAAATGGGTTTGACTTGAGGTCACGTGAGTTTAGGAAAACGCATGCCTTAATGAACACTTCCACCAATCAGCAATTAAGCCATCGGCGGCGAAGTGTGGCGACGATGTGCATATTCTCAAAAGAAAAGGGCATCTTATCCCATGACCTGCCTCTTTGTCTCTGTTAGCTGTAGAGGGGATTATTCTGGATTACCCATCACAACCATATGAATTATCCATCACAACCGAGTCTCGATCTCACCTGTCATAGGTCATTACACCCCCGGTATAGGGGTGTGTATAGGTTTCACTCGATGTGTTTGTGTTCGCAAGTAGATCTCAAGAATGAACGGACCGATCGTCACCAAACTTGGTGAACAGGTTCTATACATTCCTGAGACGGTCCTTACAAAAATTGGGACCAGTCAAACACACGGTTAGGGAGTTATTGGTGGATTAAAATTATACAAGGCCTGGTATAGACGGACACCCCCGTTGGTCAAAGGGAAATAACCATTCTCACTGCCACCAACTGAGAAGGTTATTTCCCTTTGACGGGGGTGTAGTTCCTATCGGAGGAATTTCTTGTTGTCTTTGATTTCAGAGTACATTTGAATAATTTAGAGGTCATCTACATATTTATCGTTAACTCGGGGACTATTTTTTTTCAGCAAAACGATTGAGATATTCTGCGGTATAAAAGTCGAACTGACGTATGGCTAACGATCTACAAACATTATCACTGAAGAAATAAAGAAAACAACAAAGAATGTACATAATCTGTTTGGGTGAATAGAGCTGAGTGAAGATTATGAGTTGTCCGACGCGGTGAGACTGAGAGAGAGAGACAGAGAGCACAGCGACAGAGACACACAGTGATTCAAAGGCGCACAACTCTAGTAAAGTTGTCGTAACGAGGTACGCTTCATGGGCAACCGCTTAGATCAATCCCGAGAACATCCTGATTCAAAATCTTGAGCGACAAAATAAAACTTACACTAAAACAGTATGCTTATAGTTTTGTTCATTTGTTATCGCTTTTAGAGCATTGATTGCTAAATATGGTTCAATAGAACAAGGCTGTCTCATCAGTCGTCTGCTACAGATATGTCGTCTGCAGCAGGATCTGTCGTTTGCTATACATGTAGTATATTCGGCTCAAGTTGACCAGCATGGAAATTGCCATTTTCAAAGTTGGTGATACTGTTAGAATAAAAGGTGGCGAAGAAGGTCGGATCTTGGACATACAGAGACCACTAGGCTACATGCGTTGCCGCATACAAACAACTTGACTCGCCAGTGGTGCGCCGTTTTCCCCCAGACAGATACCTAATGGCCTAAAACAACGACAGACATCAAAGTTAGGCTCACCTAAATCAGTAAGTGACGATTGAAGAAGTAGGTAATCCAAATTTGAACACTGAAGCACAAAGGCTCGAATAAGCACAGACTCAGCAATCATCTTCATCGCTTGTAAAATCAGACACGCGGTCTTTCGAATCCTGAACTCAGGTCAAAAATGAGTTACTTCCCTTCGGGTATCATTTTCTCCCGTCGCTAGCTGTGAAGCGAAGATTATCAGAATGCGGTCTTTCGCAGTTTTGACGAATGCCAGCTCGGGTAACCGACTGAAACAGGCCGGTAACTGCACAGTATCAAATGCATTCAACGGCACAATCCTGGAAACGAAAAGACAAAAGTGGACTAGTTTCGCACATGAGTATCATGACACGGTGGCAGCAGGTTTGATGAGCAGTAAACAGGCACTCGCAGAGTTTGTGTCAAAAAGTTCGTTTTTTATGAAAACGTCGGAGTAATGGGATAAAAAGCTTACACACCTCGTCCTGAATATCGTGAATATTTTCCCTCGGGTCGATTTACAGGTATTACCTCGCCAGAGGCTCGGTAATACCTGAAAATCGACCCTAGGGAAATATGCACGATATTCAGAACTCGGAGTATGTAATCTATATTTATTGAGCGCAATAGTGCCAAATTTATACTATAATTAAACTTAAACTGAAACCAAATAGTGACATAACGCATATTTAAGGCATAACACATAAGACAACTTTATTGCATCCCCTTAGAGAAACATGTACGTGGCAGTGAAGATACAATCCCAAAAAGCAACAATTAAGGCATGCTATGCACATAAAAAGCATTATCTCGTAATAATAAGATTTTCTATTTTGCTATTCGATTAAAGAACTTCTATATATATTAGTATTTCTAATCGTGACTTAAAGGCACAGTAAGCCTCCCGTAAACCATTACAGATACTGTTCGGCTTTTACACACAGTACAAACACCCTTTCAATGAAACACTCACCGCTTGAGAAAATCCAAGGTGCCCTCCGTAAAGAGCGAGCAATGTTCAAAGAATTTATTTTTGCGTGGTTTATCTTACCCTTGAGCCATCGTGAACTCGTGTGATCCAGTTTCCCTTTTCACAATGTTGTCGTCAGTTTGTAATTTGCTGTGAGCTTATCTGCAATAGCACGTTAGTATGTACCTCTGACTATGCACGAAACAAACGGCTGTGGTTCACAAGAACTCTAGCGATGGCTTTTGACTGTTCAGAGGAACTGGCGACAGGCATAAACCGTCGTCTGCTACGAGAACCACGACCTTGCGTGACCCTGCTTCCGGGCTTTTCTTTTTTCAAACTTTCAAAACTTCGAATTGTATTGATCTTGTCTTGATGAAAAAAGAATTCTTTTATGATTTAAGAATGGTTGTGTAACAAGCTGTCAATTTATTATTTAGCTTTTAAAAGTTAGGTCTAGCGCCCAAACGCACTACGGTCCGATTGTGTGAGGAAACAATCCGCAAAATTAATTCTTTGAAAATTGCTCGCTCTTTACGTAGGGCATCTAAAATGTTCCCGTTTGATGAGCGTTCAAATGGAAGGGTGTTTGTACTGTGTGTAAAAGCCTGACAGTATCTGTGATGGTTTACGGGAGGCTTACTGTGCCTTTAATACCACATATAATGTGAAGTCGGTAGTACAAGAAAGCAAAGCGATGACAAATACAAGCGTAAATTTAAACTAAAAATAGACATGTTTGTGTATGTTTCATTTTATCTATGAGTAAGCGTTCCATGAAGGCTGATATCAATAATTAAGTGTTTCGCCCAATTTAGGAAGGCCTTAAAAAAAGCATTCAAATGTTTTATTCCATGTGGACAACAACAAGAACACAATGACAACTAGAGATATTTTTTTTAATGTATTGTCCTAATGTATCATCACTTGACTCTTTTACGAGTTTTAGCTTAAATAATTAGCATAATGAATGTGTAGTGATGTTAAATGTTATCATTGTTGCTGTGGGTACCAGGAATTTGACTGCTTTACGTTCTTACGTGTTATGTTGTATGTTGTCTGATGCTGTAATATACGAGTATGTATACACCATACCTGAATTTCTCTTTTTGAGATAATAAAGTGTTCTATGTCTATGTTTAACTTACCGCTGAGAACATTGTAGTTGTATACACCACACCTGCATTTATCTTTTTGAGATAATTAAGTGTTCTATGTCTTTGATTAACTTACCGCTGAGAACGTTGTAGATAATGATGAGGATGGTGATATATATGTATACACCACACCTGAATTTCTCTTTTTGAGATAAGAAAGTTTTCTATATGTCTATATTTAACTAACCGCTGAGAACATTGTAGATGATGGTTAAGACGAGGGCGGTAGGGGCCTGCGAGAAGAGGAAGGAGAAAAGATACATGAAGGGCAGCACGGCCCACCCGTACAGCATCAGCACCAGCAACACGATACCCAGACGACTGTCTCCCGTGTACGCCTCGGGGTTGTATCCCGCGAACACAATCACCAGAAACAGGCTTGGAATCTGCACACAATCACGCACAAAAACTTTGAATCTGCACACAATCACGAGAAAAAAGCTTGGAATCTGCACACAGGCACGAGAAACAAGCTTGGAATCTGCACACAATCGCGAGAAAAAGGCTTGGAATCTGCACACAATCACGAGCAAAAGGCTTGGATTCTGCACACAATCACCAGAAAAAGGCTTGGAATCTGCACACAATCACGAGCAAAAGGCTTGGATTCTGCACACAATACCAAGACGAAGGCTTGGAATCTGCACAAAATCACCAGAAAAAGGCTTCAAATCTGCACACAATTACGAGAAACAGGTTTGAAATCTGCACACAATCACGAGAAAAAGGCTTGGATTCTGCACACAATCACCAGAAAAAGGCTTGGAATCTGCACACATTCACCAGAAAAAGGCTCAGAATCTGCACACAATCACTGGAAAACAGGCTTGGAATCTACACACAATCACCAGAAAAAGGCTTTGTATCTGCAATCAATCACAAGAAAAAGGCTTGGAATCTGCACACTATCACCAGAAAAAGGCTTGGAATCTGCACACAATCATCAGAAAAAGGCTTGGAATCTGCACACAATCACGCGAAACAGGCTTGGAATCTGCACACAATCATCAAAAAAAGGCTTGACGTATATGCACACAATCACCAGGAACAGACTTGGAATCTGCACACAGGTACAGTAATGACAACGTCTAAATATAATTGGTATAAACAATTTTATTCAGATAATATAGCAAATAACCATGC
Source organism: Littorina saxatilis (assembly GCF_037325665.1). Taxonomy (NCBI): domain Eukaryota; kingdom Metazoa; phylum Mollusca; class Gastropoda; order Littorinimorpha; family Littorinidae; genus Littorina; species Littorina saxatilis. The sequence goes on from NC_090248.1 coordinate 10,557,606, forward strand.
CGCAAACAACCAATAAACCTAATGGAGTACAACAAGCTAAGTTTACAAGCGTGCTCTTAAAAGCAATATAATATCTGATTTCGCGGACGAATATTACGTGTATATATATGGACAAATAAATATAATGTTAAATCTCCTGGATGTCTGTGAATGTATGTACTTTCAAATGCGACACAAGAAGAAAGAACAAGTCGCGTAAGGCGAAATTACTACATTTAGTCAAGCTGTCGAACTCACGGGATGAAACTGAACGCACTGTAGGCCTATTTATTCACTAAGGCAGTACAGCTTCGTCAATCCCCGCGTGAAGGAAATCGCTCACCTTCCACGTGCAGGGCCGGACCCAGGGGGGGGTTCCAGGGGTTCCGGAACCCCACCCCTGGAAAAAGCATGTACCTTGCTTTGACTTTTACTAGCCTGGTTTTAGCACCAAAACAATGCTGCTCTTAACCCTCAAAACAAGGCCCAGAATGCACCAGATTGCACAGATTTTAACCGTTTTTCAAAAATTTTCCGGGGGAGCATGCCCCCGGACCCCCCTAGTTCGCGCGTCTGCTTTGCAGGCGCGCGCTTGTGGCTTCGCCACTTCGCTGATTTACCCCCCCCAAAAAAGGAGGAACCCCCCCTTACAACTCATTTGGTCCGGCCCTGACGTGCAAAACGTAGTGATATTGACACACCAGATTAGCGCGGTAGCGTATTGTGCTAAGCAGGAAAGTGCGCTTTTTTGTATTCTTGTTAACTTTCTGAGCTTGTTTTGAATACAACCTATCATATCTATATGTTTTTGGAATCAGGAAATGATCACGAATAAGATGACATCATTTTGGGATCGATTTCTTACATTTTAATCGTAAGACTAATTATCTATTTTCGTTAATTGTGATCACATTTTAAGAGTAAACATGACATATGTATATATTTTTAGATTCAGAATGTGATGAAGAATACGATGCAATCAATTTTAAATCTGTTTGCGAAAAATCGATTTTAATGACAACTTTAATGAGCAAACTCATTAAATAAATGTTAAGCCTCCAAGCTGAAATGCAATACCAAAGTCCGGGCTTCGTCGAAGATTACTTGACCAAAATTTCAACCAAAAATTGGTTGAAAAAGGAGAGCGTGACAGTGCCGCCTCAACTTTCACGAAAAGCCGGATATGACGTCATCAAAGCTATTTATCAAAAAAATTTAAAAAACGTCTGGGGATATCATACCCAGGAACTATCATGTAAAATTTCATAAAAATCGGTCCAGTAGTTTACTCTGAATCGCTCTACATACACACACACACACACACACAGACACAGACACATACACCACGACCCTCGTCTCGATTCCCCCCTCTACGTTAAAACATTTAGTCAAAACTTGACTAAATGTAAAAACCCACTACATCTTTAAAACAGTCCAGGGTGAATATTTTGCTGAATCAACTTAGCATATATTGACATCGATATCACAATTCAAACAGAACATTCACACTCAACTTGAAGTGTCCAGGTCGTGTTTGACCCCTCCAATGTTTGTCAGAGGAAACGCAAGTGTTTACGCTCTTCCACAACCCATACAAAATCCGAAGGAGTTATTTCTGAACATTGTCTTGTATTTGTGTATGTGTGTGCTCTGCTGTCTTTTTATATTTAGTCAAGTTTTGACTAAATATTTTAACATCGAGGGGGAATCGAAACGAGGGTCGTGGTGTATGTGCGTGTGTCTGTCTGTCTGTCTGTCTGTGTGTGTGTGTAGAGCGATTCAGACTAAACTACTGGACCGATCTTTATGAAATTTGGCATGAGAGTTCCTGGGTATGAAATCCCCGAACGTTTTTTTCATTTTTTTGATAAATGTCTTTGATGACGTCATATCCGGCTTTTCGTGAAAGTTGAGGCGGCACTGTCACGCCCTCATTTTTCAACCAAATTGGTTGAAATTTTGGTCAAGTAATCTTCGACGAAGCCCGGGGTTCGGTATTGCATTTCAGCTTGGTGGCTTAAAAATTAATTAATGACTTTGGTCATTAAAAATCTGAAAATTGTAAAAAAAAATAAATTTTTTTAAAACGATCCAAATTTACGTTTATCTTATTCTCCATCATTTGCTGATTCCGAAAACATATAAATTTGTTATATTCGGATTAAAAACAAGCTCTGAAAATTAAATATATAAAAATTATTATCAAAATTTTTTTTTCGAAATCAATTTAAAAACACTTTCATCTTATTCCTTGTCGGTTCCTGATTCCAAAAATATATAGATATGATATCTTTGGATTAAAAACACGCTCACAAAGTTAAAACGAAGAGAGGTACAGAAAAGCGTGCTATCCTTCTCAGCGCAACGAATATCCCGCTCTTCTTGTCAATTCCACGGGCACTGCCTTTGCCACGGGCGGTGGAGTGACGATGCTACGAGTATACGGTCTTGCTGCGTTGCGTTGCGTTCAGTTTCATTCTGTGAGTTCGACAGCTACTTGACTAAATATTGTATTTTCGCCTTACGCGACTTGTTGTTATTGGACATCGCCGTGAGCTCTAGCGAGAAGGGGCGATTTATAAGTGTTCATTGTCATATTTAGCACACGCTAACACCCATCACTCACCAGGTAGTTGCAGTAGTCCCAGGCAAAGTTGGCGCCCCAGAAGACGATGGGTCCCACCCCGCTGACCTCCTGCAGGTGCTTGGCCCCCACCTGCCGTTCCTTGACCACCAGGTAGACGAAGCTGCTGACCAGAAAGGCCATGCCGAACGACACGATCATGCCGATGACAAAACCCTGCAGGCCAGAAGTAGCTGCAACAGGTAAAGATGAACAGGTGTGTTGAGATTAGGATGTGCGAGTCATGCCTGAAACCCTAAAGTAGCTTTGCAGTAGCAGCGGACCAGAAACGCCATGACACGATAATCCCGATGAAATATGACAAAACCTTTCAGAGCGAAGGTAATGACAACATATATACAGATACAGATGCGTGTTAAGGTTAGGATGTGTGAGTCATATCTATAACCCTAACGTAGCTTCATATTAGCAGCGGATCCAAAACGCCGTGCAAAGTAACACGATCATCTGGAATCGGATAAGAATAAGGATTCTGCGATGTTCTGCTCATGGACATTCGGGTCGCTTTGTCACTAAAGAAAGCGAGCTGCAATACAGATCATTTTTTACCCAACATTATTTGTTATTTGTCCTGCATGAGCGTATTCATGTTTCCAAGCCCTGGGGATATTGAGCAACTTCCGTGGAAATAAGGACCGATGATCAGAACAGGGGTGTGTGAGACTATCTAATCACAACCCCTGAATTCCACCTCGTGTCTAACAGAATAGCAATATTTCGGAATAACTGCATGGCAGGTACAGTTTATCACGGACTTCAGTCTCTAACCTCGACTCTTGCATACCGGCTCCGGGTATTACAAGTGCCGCGTTAAATACCCCCCCCCCCCCCCCACCCCTTCATTCAAGCTGTAATCATTACCCTGCGTTTCCTCGGCGCTGTCTTCCTGGTTCTTGGGAAAGAGGTCAAGGCCGGTAGAGATGCGATGATCAGGTCCAGCGAAGTGCCTGGCCACACCATCCAGCAGGTAGGACACTGAGGTGGGGAGAGCGTGGAACGGCTGACCGTTGTAGTAGGCCCTGGCCAGAAGGCTGTAGGCGTTGTCCGAGTCGAACTGGGCGCCTATGACGACCTTCTTGTTGTAGTTGTTGGTTCCAAGGTCCTCGGATCGCTTCAGAAAGTACCGACTCATGTTGGTCCAGTCAGAAACAAGGTTGATGTTTTCCAGGCTTTCGGTTTGTCCGATCTGAAAGGCGTAGGCTTTGGCTGCCGCGTCACTCGCTGTCGTAGGACTACGGGAGGAGACAATTTGTGAACAAATACAACAAAATAACAATTCAAATATAATCACCAGACACATGGGCATTTAAGAAAATTGACCGGTTTTGACTCTTAGGTTTTCGTCGCTCTCTGTCGTAGGACTGTGGTAAGAAGCCAATGTATGAACAATTACAACAGAATAACAATACTACTGTACTCAACAGAAGCATGGCCATTTAAATATGAATACGAACATGGACCGGTTTCGTCACTATAAGGACGTATTCAGCAAATAAAAGGAGAGATGACAGAAAGAGACTGCAGAAAATGAGTACAGACAAGGGACAGTCAGCACCACGCCTAATGTTCAACTAAAACAGAACACAGTATTATCAACACATATTTATGCGCATGGACACAGACCAAAATTATGAGCATTTAGTTATGCTTACTGACGAACCAAATGTATGATCAATTAGTTATGCGTATTGACACAGATCAAATTTATGAACAATTAGTTATGCTTACTGGCCAAATTAAATGAACAATAGGTTGTGCTTATTGCAATAGATCACGTTTATGAACAATTAGTTATGCTTATTGACAAAGATGAAATCTATGAACAAATAGTTGTGCTTATTGACGCGGATCAAATCTCTGAACAATTAGTTATGCTTATTGACACAGATCAAATTTATGAACAATTAGTTATGCTTACTGACACAGACCACAATTATGAAGTCATAAAAGTTTGCACAGTTTTGCAAATGAATGCACATACTGTTAAGATACTGTTATCGATTACTTCCTCTCGTGAACATTCTAATTCTGAGTGCATGTAACTGGCAAAGGTTGGTTGGTTGGTTATTATGCTTTATCGTTTTCTTCAGCTGATATTGCCATTCGATACCGACGCAAGTTTGTCTCTTTCCTCAGCTCAATTGGCAAACTCTATGCTTAAATGTAACTGGGAACAATATGAACAAATAGAATCCTTTTGTTTCTACATCATACTTACTTTGTGCCATCGAAGCACGGAACGAAATGGAATACTTTTGTTTCTAGTATCATACTTACTTTGATCCATTGGAGCACGGAACGAAATGGAATACTTTTGTTTCTACATCATACTTACTTTGTGCCATTGGAGCACGGAACAAAATGGAATACTTTTGTTTCTACATCATACTTACTTTGTGCCATTGGAGCACGGAACGAAATGGAATACTTTTGTTTCTACATCACACTTACTTTGTTCCATTGGAGCACGGAACGAAATGGAATACTTTTGTTTCTACATCATACTTACTTTGTTCCATTGGAGCACGGAACGAAATGGAATACTTTTGTTTCTACATCATACTTACTTTGTTCCATTGGAGCACGGAACGAAATGGAATACTTTTGTTTCTACATCATACTTACTTTGTTCCATTGGAGCACGGAACGAAATGGAATACTTTTGTTTCTACATCATACTTACTTTGTTCCATTGGAGCACGGAACGAAATGGAATACTTTTGTTTCTACATCATACTTACTTTGTTCCATTGGAGCACGGAACGAAATGGAATACTTTTGTTTCTACATCATACTTACTTTGTTCCATTGGAGCACGGAACGAAATAGAATCCTTTTGTTTCTACATCATACTTACTTTGTTCCATTGGAGCACGGAACGAAATGGAATACTTTTGTTTCTACATCATACTTACTTTGTTCCATTGGAGCATGGAACGAAATGGAATACTTTTGTTTCTACATCATACTTACTTTGTTCCATTGGAGCACGCAACGAAATGGAATACTGTTGTTTCTACATCATACTTACTTTGTTCCATTGGAGCATGGAACGAAATGGAATACTGTTGTTTCTACATCATACTTACTTTGTTCCATTGGAGCATGGAACGAAATGGAATACTTTTGTTTCTACATCATACTTACTTTGTTCCATTGGAGCACGGAACGAATTGGAATACTGTTGTTTCTACATCATACTTACTTTGTTCCATTGGAGCACGGAACGAAATGGAATACTTTTGTTCCTTAGATCATACTTACTTTGTTCCATTGGAGTACGGAACGTAGGTCCTTCCGAACGGACTGAGTGTGAAATTGAGCGGTTGGTTCTGTTCTTCAGGTGTAACAAAATCGACGGCCAGCGCAAAAACGCCGCAGGCAACAGGTAAGATCATCTGCAGCAGCGTGATGAGACGGTTGCGCCAGGTGTGCAGCATCTTCTTGATCACCATGGCACGGAAACGTGACAGCTGCAGGGACATCCCGGTCAGTTTGTTGAACCCGTGGTTAAAGGCTGTGACGTGGATCAAGCGTGAGCAGAAAACAGTTACAGCGGTTTCTAGCAGGTAACGTTTTGGTTTGAACAATTTATTCAGAAAATCACAGATAACAATGCCGCAAACAATCAATGTAATAAATGGAGCACAACAAACAACGCTTATACACGTACACGTGCTGCTCTTATAGCTTAAAACGCAATATATATCTGATTTGGTGGACGATAAGAGTATCGTTAGAAGGGAACGTTTTGTGGTAAGTGATGGGTGTGAACAGAAAACAGTTACAGCGATTTCTATCAAGACACGTGTTGTGGTAAGGGATGGTCGTGGGCAGAAAACAGTTAGAGCGATTTCTATCAAGACACGTGTTGTGGTAAGGGATGGTCGTGGGCAGAAAACAGTTAAAGCGATTTCTATCAAGACACGTGTTGTGGTAAGGGATGGTCGTGGGCAGAAAACAGTTACAGCGATTTCTATCAAGACACGTGTTGTGGTAAGGGATGGTCGTGGGCAGAAAACAGTTACAGCGATTTCTATCAAGACACGTTTTATGGTAAGCGATGGTCGTGGGCAGAAAACAGTTACAGCGATTTATATCAATGAACGTTTTGTTGTAAGTGATGGTCGTGGGCAGAAAAAAGAATTGCTCACTTGCAAAATGCCGGCGAGGTAATGCCGATGTTCAGATAAGTTCATTAGCTGTATCATGTTGTCTGACTGTCTACTTAAAAGAACACTGGGTCGACGTTCTAGTAAATTTAACTTTTTGTTTTGTCAATAATTAAACGTTCCAAGAACCTACAATTCTTTTTTTTTTTTTAATTCATTTAGACACTATACATTAAAAACATGCGAACGCGATTGACCACAGAAATTGACATTGCTAATATTTTGCTAATATTTTGTCTGTGATGTTTCCAGAATGTGTTAAAACAAGTGTAACAAAAACAGAAAAATCTACTGAACTGATCCCTCTACTTTTGTCACACGTGTTTGAACACAGCAAAATATTGGTGAAATCTGTTTTTTGTCAATCGGTGTCCGATGTCTTTAAACAAACTTACACAGTATGTCAGTAGTTCCGTAACCAGAGTTGCCACCCATATTCAGGCTGACGTTCTCGCCTGTCACGGCGACACGGTTACCCTTGCGAGACTTGGGATCGTTTGTAAAGGCATGGTTTTCGTATCCGTTGCTGGCACCGGACTGTGCTTTTATTGATGCTCTCGAATGCTGTGTTTGTTCGTTGCTGTCTTCTTCGAGTGTAGCGCAGATTTCTCCAACCCTGCAGAAACATATTTAACAAAATCAGTTCAGGTCCGCCTTTCTTGTATTTTTCCGTTTTTCGTGTTTTTCAGAACAAGAATAAGCGAAGAGATAGACAAACAACCGAAACATCGTGCTACAACAAGCAACAAAACAAAAGCCACAATTACGATGGAGGCGAATGTCCCTGAGGCAGTTGAAGTTTAGCCACAAGTACCATATCGCACTGCCACCATTACCACCATATCATCATCATCATCACCATCATCATCATCATCATCATCATCATCATCATCATCATCATCATCATCATCATCATCAATCATCATCATCATCATCATCATCATTAAAAACAACAAGAACACTACAAGAGCAACAAGATCAAAACAACAACAACAACAACAACAACAACAACAACAACAACAACAACAACAACAACAACAACAACAACAACATATCCACTAACTTCACACAAAGTTACGTACTAGATATTTATAGGAATCGCCGAAAGACATCTTCACACGTGCAAAATGAACACCCAACACCCAAAAACTAAACAACAGATGAACCGACATAACTAAAATAGAGAAAACACAACAATACCAATAACAATAAAGTAGATGTGTACTGCCGGGCAGTACATACCCCAAGCGAAGTCGTCCATCTGTGTGTACATGATTCTCTCTCTCTCTCTCTCTCTCTCTCTCTCTCTCTCTCTCTCTCTCTCTCTCTCTCTCTCTCTCTCTCTCTCTCTCTCTCTCTCTCTCTCTCTCTCTCTCTCTCTCTCTCTCTCTCTCTCTTAAAATGTGTCATCGATGACGTGTTTTCATACTTGCTAATGCGGCAGGCTAATCATGACGTCAAATTGAAACTTCTTGAAGTCTCTCAGAAAGGGACATGAAAACCATGTGGGGGTTACTGGTTTGGGCTGAAAAAAAACCCAACTCCACCTAAAATTCAAGCGCCTATGGGGCTGAATTATGCAGCATAAATTGTGAAACATCAGGATATCTCACACTTTCAATTCTGCCATCATGTCAAATCTGACAACAAACCTACCCACAAAATGTCATAAATATCGGTGTAGAATTGAGACTTAACGGTTTTTAACTGCCAAAAATAAGTTTTTTTGACTGGAATAGTTTGTCTTGAAATTCAGTTTGGGACAACGGACCCACCCACTAAATTTCATAAAGATAGGTGAAAATTTAAATGTAACGGTTTTTAACTGCCAAAATTATGTTTTTCTTCTGGAAAAGTATGGAGTGAAAATCAGTTGGGGACAACGAACCTACCCACAAAATTTCATAAATATCGATGAAGAATTGAGATTTAACGGTTTTTAACTGCCAAAAATAAGGTTTTTTGTCTGGAAAAGTATGTCTTAAAATTCAGTTTGGGACAACGGACCCACCCACTAAATTTCATAAAGATAGGTGAAGAATTGAAATTTAACGTTTTTTAACTGCCAAAATTATGTCTTTCTTCTGGAAAAGTATAGAGTGAAAATCAGTTGGGGACAACGAACCTACCCACAAAATTTCATAAATATCGGTGAAGAATTGAAATTTAACGGTTTTTAACTGCCAAAATTATGTTTTTCTTCTGGAAAAGTATGGAGTGAAAATAAGTTGGGGACAACAAACCTACCTTTAAAATTTCATAAGAATCAGTGAAGAAATAGGATTTAACGATTTTTTAACGGCCTTTAAATCATTGGTGATGTAGAACAAGCTTGGAACAGCAAGAGTTCCAAGAACAAGATTAGAACAACTCATTACATCATTACCAGTACGTCATTTGTATTTAGATCACACTTTAGAAAAAAAACTCTTCAGCTACAAACCAGTCACCCTCACATGTCCGAGGTGTTTGTCTAAACCACTTACTGAAATGTTTTGAGGTTTAATGACCATACACATGTTGAACCGGTGAGTGTCTTCCGCTGCTTAATTCGCAAATAACTATTTTATTAAAGTCCGCTTGAAACGCTCAAAGATGAAATTCCATGTTAAAAAGTGACAAAAGTTTCACATTTTCCCGTTGTAACAGCTTCCGATGATATTATATGAAAATTCTGATCCTCTGAGAGGATTCCCCGAAACAAAATCAGTTTGTACGCCTAATTTTAATAGAATTGTCCAAACAGTGTCGCTAATATTGTGCTAAAAGATGAATTCTAGAACAATGTCCAGACAGACACCACTTGGCCAAAAAATTTTCAGTGCTGGGAGATGAAAAAAAAAACTACCTCGCTACGCGCGGGCTCCGCCCGCGCTCCGCTTGGATTAAGTAGATGTGTACTGCCGGGCAGTACATACCCCAAGCGAAGTCGTCCATCTGTGTGTACATGATTCTCTCTCTCTCTCTCTCTCTCTCTCTCTCTCTCTCTCTCTCTCTCTCTCTCTCTCTCTCTCTCTCTCTCTCTCTCTCTCTCTCTCTCTCTCTCTCTCTGTCTTAAAATGTGTCATCGATGACGTGTTTTCATACTTGCTAATGCGGCAGGCTAATCATGACGTCAAATTGAAACTTCTTGAAGTCTCTCAGAAAGGGACATGAAAGCCATGTGGGGGTTACTGGTTTGGGCTGAAAAAAAACCCAACTCCACCTAAAATTCAAGCGCCTATGGGGCTGAATTATGCAGCATAAATTGTGAAACATCAGGATATCTCACACTTTCAATTCTGCCATCATGTCAAATCTGACAACAAACCTACCCACAAAATGTCATAAATATCGGTGTAGAATTGAGACTTAACGGTTTTTAACTGCCAAAAATTAAGTAGATGTGTACTGCCGGGCAGTACATACCCCAAGCGAAGTCGTCCATATGTGTGTACATGATTCTCTCTCTCTCTCTCTCTCTCTCTCTCTCTCTCTCTCTCTCTCTCTCTCTCTCTCTCTCTCTCTCTCTCTCTCTCTCTCTCTCTCTCTGTCTTAAAATGTGTCATCGATGACGTGTTTTCATACTTGCTAATGCGGCAGGCTAATCATGACGTCAAATTGAAACTTCTTGAAGTCTCTCAGAAAGGGACATGAAAACCATGTGGGGGTTACTGGTTTGGGCTGAAAAAAAACCCAACTCCACCTAAAATTCAAGCGCCTATGGGGCTGAATTATGCAGCATAAATTGTGAAACATCAGGATATCTCACACTTTCAATTCTGCCATCATGTCAAATCTGACAACAAACCTACCCACAAAATGTCATAAATATCGGTGTAGAATTGAGACTTAACGGTTTTTAACTGCCAAAAATAAGTTTTTTTGACTGGAATAGTTTGTCTTGAAATTCAGTTTGGGACAACGGACCCACCCACTAAATTTCATAAAGATAGGTGAAAATTTAAATGTAACGGTTTTTAACTGCCAAAATTATGTTTTTCTTCTGGAAAAGTATGGAGTGAAAATCAGTTGGGGACAACGAACCTACCCACAAAATTTCATAAATATCGATGAAGAATTGAGATTTAACGGTTATTAACTGCCAAAAATAAGGTTTTTTGTCTGGAAAAGTATGTCTTAAAATTCAGTTTGGGACAACGGACCCACCCACTAAATTTCATAAAGATAGGTGAAGAATTGAAATTTAACGTTTTTTAACTGCCAAAATTATGTCTTTCTTCTGGAAAAGTATAGAGTGAAAATCAGTTGGGGACAACGAACCTACCCACAAAATTTCATAAATATCGGTGAAGAATTGAAATTTAACGGTTTTTAACTGCCAAAATTATGTTTTTCTTCTGGAAAAGTATGGAGTGAAAATAAGTTGGGGACAACAAACCTACCTTTAAAATTTCATAAGAATCAGTGAAGAAATAGGATTTAACGATTTTTTAACGGCCTTTAAATCATTGGTGATGTCATCATAACCCAGTCGTTGTAGTTGTCGTCGTAGTTGTTGGTGTTGTTGTTGTCATGTTCGTTGTCGTGATTGTTGTTGTTCTCGTGTTGTTGTTTTTGTTGTTGTTGTTGTTGTTGTTGTTGTTGTTGTTGTTGTTGTTGTCGTCGTCGTCGTCGATGTCATTTGTTGTTGTTGTTGTTATCGTCGTCGTCGTCATCGTCGTCGTTGTCAGAGGTTATTTCTAAAGATTTCATTGATAGTCTTTGTTCTCGTCACCAAGACTTGCTAAGAACAAGCTTGGAACAGCAAGAGTTCCAAGAACAAGATTAGAACAACTCATTACATCATTACCAGTACGTCATTTGTATTTAGAACACACTTTAGAAAAAAACTCTTCAGCTACAAACCAGTCACCCTCACATGGCGGAGGTGTTTGTCTAAACCACTTACTGAAATGTTTTGAGGTTTAATGACCATACACATGTTGAACCGGTGAGTGTCTTCCGCTGCTTAATTCGCAAATAACTATTTTATTAAAGTCCGCTTGAAACGCTCAAAGATGAAATTCCATGTTAAAAAGTGACAAAAGTTTCACATTTTCCCGTTGTAACAGCTTCCGATGATATTATATGAAAATTCTGATCCTCTGAGAGGATTCCCCGAAACAAAATCAGTTTGTACGCCTAATTTTAATAGAATTGTCCAAACAGTGTCGCTAATATTGTGCTAAAAGATGAATTCTAGAACAATGTCCAGACAGACACCACTTGGCAAAAAAAATTTCAGTGCTGGGAGATGAAAAAAAAAACTACCTCGCTACGCGCGGGCTTCGCCCGCGCTCCGCTTGGATAAGTTTTTTTGACTGGAATAGTTTGTCTTGAAATTCAGTTTGGGACAACGGAGCCACCCACTAAATTTCAAAAAGATAGGTGAAAATTTAAATGTAACGGTTTTCAACTGCCAAAATTATGTTTTTCTTCTGGAAAAGTATGGAGTGAAAATCAGTTGGGGACAACGAACCTACCCACAAAATTTCATAAATATCGATGAAGAATTTAGATTTAACGGTTTTTAACTGCCAAAAATAAGGTTTTTTGTCTGGAAAAGTATGTCTTAAAATTCAGTTTGGGACAACGGACCCACCCACTAAATTTCATAAAGATAGGTGAAGAATTGAAATTTACCGTTTTTTAACTGCCAAAATTATGTCTTTCTTCTGGAAAAGTATAGAGTGAAAATCAGTTGGGGACAACGAACCTACCCACAAAATTTCATAAATATCGGTGAAGAATTGAATTTTAACGGTTTTTAACTGCCAAAATTATGTTTTTCTTCTGGAAAAGTATGGAGTGAAAATAAGTTGGGGACAACAAACCTACCTTTAAAATTTCATAAGAATCAGTGAAGAAATAGGATTTAACGATTTTTTAACGGCCTTTAAATCATTGGTGATGTCATCATAACCCAGTCGTTGTAGTTGTCGTCGTAGTTGTTGGTGTTGTTGTTGTCATGTTCGTTGTCGTGATTGTTGTTGTTCTCGTGTTGTTGTTTTTGTTGTTGTTGTTGTTGTTGTTGTTGTTGTTGTTGTTGTTGTTGTTGTTGTTGTTGTTGTCGTCGTCGTCGTCGTCGTCGATGTCATGTGTTGTTGTTGTTGTTATCGTCGTCGTCGTCGTCATCGTCGTCGTTGTCAGAGGTTATTTCTAAAGATTTCATTGATAGTCTTTGTTCTCGTCACCAAGACTTGCTAAGAACAAGCTTGGAACAGCAAGAGTTCCAAGAACAAGATTAGAACAACTCATTACATCATTACCAGTACGTCATTTGTATTTAGAACACACTTTAGAAAAAAACTCTTCAGCTACAAACCAGTCACCCTCACATGGCGGAGGTGTTTGTCTAAACCACTTACTGAAATGTTTTGAGGTTTAATGACCATACACATGTTGAACCGGTGAGTGTCTTCCGCTGCTTAATTCGCAAATAACTATTTTATTAAAGTCCGCTTGAAACGCTCAAAGATGAAATTCCATGTTAAAAAGTGACAAAAGTTTCACATTTTCCCGTTGTAACAGCTTCCGATGATATTATATGAAAATTCTGATCCTCTGAGAGGATTCCCCGAAACAAAATCAGTTTGTACGCCTAATTTTAATAGAATTGTCCAAACAGTGTCGCTAATATTGTGCTAAAAGATGAATTCTAGAACAATGTCCAGACAGACACCACTTGGCAAAAAAATTTTCAGTGCTGGGAGATGAAAAAAAAAACTACCTCGCTACGCGCGGGCTCCGCCCGCGCTCCGCTTGGATAACAACACTTTACTGTCCATTAAAAAGATATATCAAAACGAAAAATTTCCTTTGACGCACCCAGCCTGCCTGTAAACGATTATAACTTGAACATTTTACATTTAATGACATCCGATACCGATCCATGCACAGTCTGGTGGTGACCTTGCGACACACCTCCTTCTCCTGATACATGTATGACAAAGTCGGGTCAACTTTATGTGCAGACCCAGAGACGGAAGCCATGTCCCACCCCCGTGTCATCACAATGGCACGTAAAAAGACCTTGGTCATTCTGCCATAAGTGCAGGTGGCTGAATACACCTAAACACGCAGACACTTGGGTAGCGCGACTCCGTTGCTGCTAGCTTTCCACTGGGAGGAAGTGACCCGAATTTCCCAGCGATGGGACAATAAAGTAATGAAAATGAAAATGAAAAATGAAAAATGAAAAGTCATCGAGACAGATTTTGTTCTCGAAATCTTTGTCAGTTCCTGGGAGAAATGACAGAATGTTTGACGTGACGTCATGCTTCACATTATGAATTGTTCCGCTTATGACGTCAGATATGTCACTTTGGAATGCAGAGTCAAGAACAGAAGTCTTGGTTTGTTTAGGCGCTATCGATCGTCATTAACACCACTTACTTCAAGAAAACCTCTTCCATGGTGGTAGCGGTAGTCCCAAACCCTCCGATGCCCAGCTCCTCTTTGCGAGTCTCCAGCTGTCTGAAGAGGTCAGGGAACAGCGCCGCCTGGTCGTCAGGTAGCAAGTAAGACAACTCTGTATTAATCTCGCTCTCAAAGCGGGCAGCGGGGATGTGCTGTTGTATGACTGACGTCACTTTGTCCACGTGGCATGACGGGGTTTTGACCAGGACCAGATGATAGCCAGTTCCTGCGAGAAAGGTCAATGTGTGTAGTACAGTTGAACTTTTCTATAACGAGCATTCAAGTGACCAACCAAAAGTAGTCCTCATGGCCTTATCTATAGACGGGTGGTAGTTACTGAAAGGTGAATCCTAATTGCTGGTGACGCGGTAATGCACCCAAGCTTCGTCCATTAAATGGTTTATTTCTAAAAGTTAAAAGCATAATAAAAGCAATGCTAAAAACAATTATCCCAGCAAGAATCACCATGGAGTTTGGTTTTTTTTAGAAAAACGGAGGATTAACGCAAAGCTAGCACAACACCCTATGCAATGAGTTGTGAAGTGGTCATCCAAGCCCCGTACATGAAATGGTTCTATGCTCAAGCCTAAAGCAAGGCAAAACTAGAAGCAAGGTTAAAGGCACAGTGCAGCTCACAGCCTTCGTTTTGCGTTTTTGTTGCAGCTGAGTGCATTTACAGTTCAAAAATCCTCCTATGGTAGTAAAACAAACCCAAAACTACCCAACGACGACATCTGTGAAGCTGGACAGTTTGTTGTTCACGCGAGTGCATAAATTAACCTAGTTATTACGTGGTGTTTGGTCGGAGTTCGATTCAACTGAGTGATTCCGGCCTCCATTTTGTTTTACACAAACTCATGATGACGTCTGACATAGTTTGCTAGTGACTGTCTTTTTGTGCATGATGTGGTGATCTACCTGATCTAAATTTAGATCCAAAAATAGGTCAAGACCAGCCGGGTCCGAGTACGAAATTAATTCGTAAAAAAATCGTAGTTCTTGACTCTTTGGGTGCAAGTAAATGAAACTTGGTAGTTCTTCTAACGGATAGCTGTCTGAGGTATGACTAAAAGCCCCAGGGGCTCCGTGCACCTGGATTTGACAAGTTCAGTACCTTTAAAGATAACGTCAAAGCAAATATTACCATAGAGTTTCTTGAGAAACATGGAGGATCCACAACACTGCACAACCCCCTCAGCCATGATGGCGATACGGTCACCCAGCAGGTCAGCCTCATCCATGAAGTGGGTGGTCAGCAGCATGGTACGGCCAGCACGATGACGTTGCAATACTTCCCACGTCTGACGTCGTGATGCAGGGTCCATGCCTGACGTCGGCTCGTCGAGGATCACGACCTGCGACGTCAAGATAAAAACATGTCTGTTTTGTGTGTGTTTTTGCACACATGTGTGTGTGTGTGTGTGTGTGTGTGTGTGTGTGTGTGTGTGTGTGTGTGGATGTGTGCTTGTGCCTGTGTGTGTGTGTGTGTGGATGTGTGCGTGTGTGTGTGTGTGTGGATGTGTGCGTGTGTGTGGGTGTGTGTTTGTGTGTGTGATGGAGAGAGAGAGAGAGAGAGAGAGAGAGAGAGAGAGAGAGAGAGAGAGAGAGAGAGAGAGAGAGAGAAAGGCGATATGTCCTTCGCTGGGGGTATGCAGTGCCTTGGCATTGCACTTCTACTTAATTACAATACTCTAGCTTTAGACTAGCCGGGAATGTATAGACCAAAGAAGACTCTTTCCTTTTGTTTAACAGAAGTTGGTGTTCCTTTTCTAAAAACCTTTTTGTTACGAGTTGTGAACATTGTGTTACGAACTATATAATTCTACTGGAAAAAGTAACACACATTGCAAACACTATTAAGTGTAGTTTTACCATGTGTTCTACTTTTGCTGGTAGAATGATACAGTTGGTTTTTTTTTCTACAGTTTTCACAACTGGTTACAAAAAGTAAGTTCAAAACTGGAACACTTCAGCTAACAGTTTGTTCTGTGTGTGTGTGTGTTGTTTTTACCTTGAGCAATTGGTGATGACCATGTCCGTGACTGTGTTGGGAATTGACATGGTAAACAATGTGTGCTACTTTTTCAAGGAGAATAATATATACCGAGCAACAAAAGAAACGCGAATTTTCTCCAGAAAAACGTTTAATCACAATTTTAAAATGTCATTTCTCATAAACGTAACATCGAAACGAATCAAAATCACGGTGGTATGTTCCTCGCACACTGTTCTTGGCTATGACATAGTCTTTTGCTGCCACGGGCAAAGGGAGCCTCTGCAGATGGTCAGTACGGTGTGTGACCCCCATGGACGTTGATGACGGCCTGGCAGCGGCGCCTCATGGAGTGGATGAGTCGGTTGATGGCGTCTCTCGGGATGTTGCACCAGGCATGGATAAGGGCCTGACGCAGTTCTGCAGCAGTTCTTGGTCCTGGGCGTAACTGGTTGACCTTTCTTTGAAGTTGGTCCCAGAAATGTTCAATAGGATTCAAATCTGGGCTGAGGGCGGGCCAGGCCATGATGTCGATGTTATTGTGCTGCAGGAAGGCCTGGGTGACCCTGGCTGTGTGCGGGCGAGCGTTGTCTTGCTGCAGAACACAGTTTCTGCGCGCCTGGAAAAGGGGCACAACATGAGGCTGTAGGATCTGGTCAATATAACGCTGTGCTGTGCTGTGATGCCGTTTCCCCGACCAGGACCAAGATTGTTGAAAAACACAGGTCCCAGGGATTGTTTAAGGCCGATTCCACCCCAGACCATGACGTTTGGTCCACCCTGGGCATTGTGTTCCATGACGCAGTCACCAGCATAGCGTTCACCTCTTCTTCGCCACACTCTGACACGCCCATCAACATGACTAATTCAGAAACGGCTCTCATCGGTGAACAGAATGTTTCGCCATTGTCTCCAGTTCCAGTTGATGTGATCCTGGGCCCACTGCTGGCGCGCCATGCGATGTCTCAGAGTGAGGACTGGTCCTCTAACGGGACGGCAGTTTTGGAGGTCTCGCTCAGCAAGTCTTCGGCGTATTGTCTGGCCACTGATAGGTCTCTGGCGGTTACCGACGGTGTTCCTGGCTGGTTCATTGGCTGTATGGAATCGGTTTCTCAAATGATGACGCAGGATCTGGCGATCTTGTCTCTGTGTGGTAACGCGAGGTCTTCCACTTCGTTGTGTATCAGCAGTGCTTCCAGTGTTGACAAAACGTTGCTGAAGGCGATATACTGTTGACAGATGCACATTGAAAGCGACTGCTACCGCTTCTGGGTCATCACCAGCCGATAATCGACCCACTGCCCTCTCGCGTTGTTCTGGTGTCAATCTTGGCATCTTGACTCTGTCAAAAGTTAGACTGGCAGTAAGCGTGCCATGGTCTCTTTTTATTACTAATGCATCAGTGAACACATCTCACACATGAGGTTTCCCCTACTCCGCTTGCACGTGCTGTAAGCGCGCATCATGTGTCCCGTGCGTTGAGACAGCAGCAATAGGAAAATATTCACACAACAGCTTTCCTACACATGACTGCATAGTGCATCTACAAGTATATCCCGAAAATTGTCACTCTCAGATTAGCTGCGTTTTTTAAAATCAAAATATTGAAAAATAATTCGCGTTTCTTTTGTTGCTCGGTATAGTTTGTCACACAGTGTTCACAACTGGTTGCAAAAAGTGTGTTTAAATTTCACCAAGAAAGTTAAAAAAAAATATTCTAAAGCATAGCAAGAAAAACAAGTCGCGTAAGGTGAAAATACAACATTTAGTCGAGTAGCTGTCGAACTCACAGAATGAAACTGAACGCAATGCAATTTTTCAGCAAGACCGTATACTCGTAGCATCGTCAGTCCACCGCTCATGGCAAAGGCAGTGAAATTGACAAGAAGAGCGGGGTAGTAGTTGCGCTGAGAAGGATAGCACGCTTTTCTTTTTTCTTTTTTCTTTTTTTCTTTCTTTTTTATATTTAGTCAAGTTTTGACTAAATATTTTAACATCGAGGGGGAATCGAAACGAGGGTCGTGGTGTATGTGCGTGTGTCTGTGTGTCTGTGTGTGTGTGTAGAGCGATTCAGACTAAACTACTGGACCGATCTTTATGAAATTTGACATGAGAGTTCCTGGGTATGAAATCCCCGAACGTTTTTTTCATTTTTTTGATAAATGTCTTTGATGACGTCATATCCGGCTTTTCGTGAAAGTTGAGGCGGCACTGTCACGCCCTCATTTTTCAACCAAATTGGTTGAAATTTTGGTCAAGTAATCTTTGACGGTATTGCATTTCAGCTTGGTGGCTTAAAAATTAATTAATGACTTTGGTCATTAAAAATCGGAAAATTGTAAAAAAAAATAAAAATTTATGAAACGATCCAAATTTACGTTTATCTTATTCTCCATCATTTGCTGATTCCAAAAACATATAAATATGTTATATTCGGATTAAAAACAAGCTCTGAAAATTAAATATATAAAAATTATTATCAAAATTAAATTGTCCAAATCAATTTAAAAACACTTTCATCTTATTCCTTGTCGGTTCCTGATTCCAAAAACATATAGATATGATATGTTTGGATTAAAAACACGCTCAGAAAGTTAAAACAAAGAGAGGTACAGAAAAGCGTGCTATCCTTCTTAGCGCAACTACTACCCCGCTCTTCTTGTCAATTTCACTGCCTTTGCCATGAGCGGTGGCCTGACGATGCTACGAGTAAAATGGCATTGCGTTCAGTTTCATTCTGTGAGTTCGACAGCTACTTGACTAAATATTGTATTTTCGCCTTACGCGACTTGTTCTTTTCTTTTTTTTGAACCTCAGTTACAATATGACTCGCTATGAGTATGATACTGTGAGCGATGCTGAACAGTTTAAACATAAACAGGTTGGGTTATAAATAGCAATAATATCATTCTTTCGTTTAACATGGACAATCTTCGAAAATGTATAATATTTTCAATCAATTATAATTTAGCTATAATTCTCTCCGTGAACAAGCATTTGCACACTTTCTCTCTTTCTCTATCCTCTCTCTCCCCATCCTCTCTCTCTCTCTCCTCTCTTCTCTCCCTCTCTCTCTTTCTCTATATTTAGTCGTCCTCTCTCTCTCTCTCCCCCTCTGCCTCTCTCTCTCTCTCTCACCCTCCCTGCCACTCTCCCTCTCTCTCGCTCTCTCTTCCCCACCCCTCCCTCCGCTCTTTCTCTCCCTCTCTCTCTCGCCCCCTCCCTCTCTCTCTCTCTCTCTCTCTCTCTCTCCCTCCCTCCCTCTCCCCCTCCCTCTCTCTCTCCCTCTCTCACGCTTTTCTGTACCTCTCTTCCTTTTAACTTTCTGAGCGTGTTTGTAATCCAAACATATCATATCTATATGTTTTTGGAATCAGGAACCGACAAGGAATAAGATGAAAGTGTTTTAAATTGATTTCGAAAATTTAATTTTGATCATAAATTTTATGTTTTTAATTTTCAGAGCTTGTTTTTAATCCAAATATAACATATTTATATGTTTTTGGAATCAGCAAATGATGGAGAATAAGATGAACGTACATTTGGATCGTTTTAGAAAAAAATAAAAAATAAATTACAATTTTTAGATTTTGTAATGACCAAAGTCGTTCATTAATTTTTAAGCCACCAAGCTGAAATGCAATACCGAAGTCCGGCCTTCGTCGAAGATTGCTTGGCCAAAATTTCAATCAATTTGATTGAAAAATGAGGGCGTGACAGTGCCGCCTCAACTTTTACAAAAAGCCGGATATGACGTCATCAAAGGTATTTATCAAAAAAAGGAAAAAAAAGTTCGGGGATATCATTCCCAGGAACTCTCATGTCAAATTTCATAAAGATCGGTCCAGTAGTTTGGTCTGAATCGCTCTACACACACACACGCACAGACAGACACAGACACACACACACATACACATACACCATGACCCTCGTCTCGATTCCCCCTCTATCAGTCTATGTTAAAACATTTAGTCAAAACTTGACTAAATGTAAACAAGAAGGGCAAAGCCCATACGACTCACATGCTTGACCTTGACCTTTACATGACCTTGACCTTCAGGGTCAAGGTCAAATAACTAAACCTAGCAATGACATCATACACTAAGAACTGCTTTACACATTTTTCCTACCAAAATACATGTGACCTTGACCCAAGGTCAAGGTCATCCAAGGTCATGCAACACAAAGCTGTTAATTCAAGACATAGGAAGTACAATGGTGCTTATTGGCTTTTTCTACCATGAGATATGGTCACTTTTAGTGGTTCACTACCTTATTTTGGTCACATTTCATAAGGGTCAAAGGGAACTTGACCTTGATCATATGTGACCAAATGTGTCTCATGATGAAAGCATAACATGTGCGCCACATAATTTGTAAGTTTGAAACAGTTATCTTCCATAGTTCAGGGTCAAGGTCACTTCAAAATATGTATACAATCCAACTTTGAAGAGCTCCTGTGACCTTGACCTTGAAGCAAGGTAAACCAAACTGGTATCAAAAGATGGGGCTTAATTTGCCCTATATATCAGATATAGGTGAGGTATTGAATCTCAAAAACTTCAGAGAAAATGGGAAAAATAGCTGTTTTTTAGACAACATTTATAGCCCCTGCGACCTTGACCTTGAAGCAAGGTCAAGATGCTATGTATGTTTTTTGGGACCTTGTCATCATACACCATCTTGCTAAATTTGGTACTGATAGACTGAATAGTGTCCAAGAAATATCCAACGTTAAAGTTTTCCGGACGGACGTCCGGACGAACGGACGTCCGGACGGACGGGGGGGGGACGGACGGACGGACGGACGACTCGGGTGAGTACATAGACTCACTTTTGCTTCGCATGTGAGTCAAAAAGGAAAACTCCTTGAAAAAGAATAAAACCTTCAACTTGTTTTCACACAGTAGCATATCTTACCTTGGAGTCATTGATGAGGGCAATTCCAACTGACAACTTGCGCTTCTGTCCGCCTGACAGTGTTTGTGACTGCGCATGTCTCTTGAACTCTAACCCCACTTCCGTCAAGATCTTGTCAACTTCCTCTTTCACGCGTGACGCAGGGCAGCCCTTCAACTGTTGGAAAAAAAGAAATTTCAGAAATTTGCTTTGGAAAAAATGGGCAGTTTTTTTCGAGAGTGAACAATACAATTGGGAAATTGCATTACAACAAAAATAAAACACAGCGAAAACCAGTTTTGATCAATTCTTCATCAATATGTCGGCAGCCTGTCGCTGACTTTTTCATTATGGTAATGACAAGTAAAGAATGAAGACACGTGATGTATAGTGTACTGCCATGATGGATATTTGCTTTATAACATCTAATTTGCCTTATTACATCTGGACGGATAGTGTTCTACATTGCGAGAAAAATTAACAAGCAAGAACACAGGAAAGAATAGAGGAGTACGCAAAAAATGTGAAGAGAAACGCGTTTTGGTTATCTTATGTCCTCTGAACCCTGTAAAACTGTTCAGGACGAAGAGATTCGAAGCGTATGCAATCATGTGCTGACCCTTGCGAAGAAGTCCAGGTGCTCTTCAACGGTCATGGCATCGAAGAGAATGTTGTGTTGAGGGCAAAGGCCAAGGTTATGTCGAATGGTGTCCATGTCGTTGCGAATGTCAAGGCCGTTGATGGTTGCCGTGCCGGACGAGGGTGGAAGGAATCCTGGACATTTGAACATATCAAAGATTTAGTTTCTGTGCGAAATTTCGGCATGTAAAAACAGTTCAAATTATAGATCTAATAGCAAGACCTTTGATTCAGCGATTGGCAATCTCTCGTTATAACCCTATTTGCAATTTCAATCAAAAATAACAAACAAACAAACACAAAGACCAAATATGCACGTGGGAGTTACAGCCCACAAACGCAGACGTAGAAGTGTATACCTGTGAGCATGAACATGGTGGTTGTCTTCCCTGCACCGTTGTGTCCCAGCAAGACAGTGATCTGCCCTTCGTACATCTTCAGGGACACGTTGTTGACGGCCACCTTGTTCTTCCCGAATTCCTTATGTTACAAAATCATGACAGATTGAATGACACCTTTGATATCAATTTGTTTTGTGTAGTTGTAATAAGTTACATGCAGCCAATTACAATGTGACCCACCCAAAAATGCAACCCGCATAAATGCTAATAACGTCTACATCGACTTGCCGAATTACTTCATATTTGGTGTACATTAACTTCAGTTGTATTCACCCTTTATTTTTTTCTTCTTCTGGCTGGCTGTCTGTCTGCCTGCCTGCCTGCCTGCCTGCCTGTTAACTTGCAAACATGTCTGTCTGTCTGTCTGTCCGTCCATCTATCTGTCTCACTTTCTTTTTTTCGTTCTTTCTCCTTTCCTATCCTCGTTCTTTCTTTCTTTCTTTCTTTCTTTCTTTCTTTCTTCTTTCTTTCTTTCTTCCTTTCTTTCTTTGTTTCTTTCCTACTTTCTGTCTCACTTCCTTCCTTCCTTTCTTTCTTTCCATCCTTCCTTCCTTCCTTCCTTCCTTGCTTTCTTTGCGCAGAGGGGGGCGATGCTTTACCACGTGCACCGGGAATGGGCTTTTTGGACGTAACGTGCATGGGAATGGGGAAATTCTCGTAGCGTGCACCGTGCACAGAGGTCCGGCGTGCACCGTGCATGGAGCTTTTTCGTAACGTGCACCGTGGATCACCGTGCATGGCAATTTTGGCCTCAACGTGCACGTGCACAGACCCCCCTCCCCCCCCCCCCCCCCCCCCATGGTGACCCTCTGCGCATCGCCAGACATACAAACGAGAACTGACCTTTCTCAGCTTGTCTACACTGATGCCAGCCTTCAGTCCCTGAGGCTCGCTTTCAAAGTGCTCGTCGTCTGTATTGAGAGCAAAGCCGGTGTCCTTGTATTGGGACGTTGGTCCGCACCAGTAGCTTTTCTGTACAGAATGATAACAAAACAAAGGGAAGTAAGCGCTTTAAATGCATTTAATTATTAAGTGTTTTGTACAGAAATGAAGAACCACAAAAAAACAAGAAGGGTCATTTATTGGAACGTTCAGTTATGGACAAAACGAAACATCCCCTAGAAGACGTCAACCTTGTGGACCTTAAAGTGGATGTACATACCACTAATTGTGACCCTCCACCACGGAATGAGTCGCATGTCACCTCGCGCGGGTGTGCCGGTCACCTTAGTCACAGGCTTATAACTCGAAAAGTATTCGCTCTTTTCTAAAACGGGTTTCACCACTGGATACAGCATACAAAATTCTGTAAGAAAATGTAAAAATATGAATATCATGCAAAGGTGACATGCGACTCATTCCGTGGTGGAGGGTCACAATTGTCCTCCATACATGAAAGAGACAACTGCACCCAGGATATAACTACATTGGAGTGTGCACGTTAAAGATCCTACGATTGACAAAAGGGTCTTTCGTGGCAAAATTGCATAGGCATAGATTAAAAAAAATGTCCACCAAATACCCGTGTGACTTGGAATAACAGGCCGTGAAAAGTAAATATTCGCCGTAATGGCTTGCGATTTACTGGCCGATGTGAATGCGTGATATATTGTGTAAAAAATTCCGTCTCACACGGCAGAAATTAATATGTAAAGCGCTTAGAGAACGTCAAGCGCTATATAAATCTCCCATATAAAAAATTTTAAAAAAACAAAAAAAACTAAGCACTCACACGTTATTGTATCATGTAAATGAGGTCGAGTCAAGCTGGTCTGACAGGGACCTTATGTTACACTGCTAATGACGCTTCGCTTTTGACGCAAGAAATGTTGCATTGAATTGGAGGGTCAAGGTTAGACGTATCTCATTGAGTGTTTTCTTTTCTTGGCTTACCGTAAAGGGAAAATAAAATGGTTTGGGTACACCAAACTCGCCGGGCCGGACGTTGTCCAGGTACCACGTGACGGTGAGGTGGATAGCCGAGTCTACCAACAGCATAATGAGGACATCCAGAAAGCTGAAGTTGTCGTCTGGAGTGGCGGGTTCTGCTATTGTGCTCCAGCTAATTCCCTCCCCTGAAGTAAAATATTCGACACGAAAATGAAACAGTAATTCAGGGGCGGATCCAGGGGGGTTCCAGGAAACCTCCCCTTAGCCTAAAAAAAAAAAATAATGTAAAAATGAAGACAAACTGATGGCTCAGATTGCACCAGATTGCTCCATTTTCCTTGATTTTTATCAACATTTTCCTAGGAACCGGCCTTTGTATTCTAAATGACGGTTTTGACAAGTAGTTTGGTAATTTGTTGGCTCAGATTGCAACAGATCGATCAATTGTCCTTGTTTTGATCCAAATTTGTCTTCTTAAATTTACTTTTTGGACGGTGTATGGGAAGTTTCTACAATACAATACAATACAATACAATAAACTTTATTAATCTCTAAAAGAGAAATTGCATTGCTGAGCTTTTGTGTCCGTAATAAAACATACATAAAACATTCAAAAATAAGCATTTGTTCTTTGTCATTCATACATTCTTGTGTTCTTATACATTTCTTCAATTCCTACATCAATATTCTATCATAATTATGTACATACATTTATTCTCTTTTAACAGTCTGTCAGTCTAACCTTGACCCTCTGTCAGTCTCAGAGTGCTCCATTTTCAATGTTTTTATCAACAATCTTCCGGGGAGGGGGGGGGGGGGAAATAGCCCGTGTGCGCTCTCTCTCTCTCTCTCTCTCTCTCTCTCTCTCTCTCTCTCTCTCTCTCTCTCTCTCTCTCTCTCTCTCTCTCTCTCTCTCTCTCTCTCCTATATGACAATTTATTTTCAAATTTGTATCTGTATATACAGTTATAATGTATTAAGTTTGATGTGATAGTTCTTTGATTATATTGTTTTCTGTTCTTGTTGACCCTATATTAGGGCGAGGGTTGGATGTAAAAAAAAGCAATATTCTGGCTTATCTATTGCCCTCGATAATAAAGATTTTGTCTTGTCTTGTCTTGTCTTGTCTTGTCTCCCCTTCCCACCTCTCTCACTCTCTCCTTCTCTCTCATCCATACAGGAGTGGAGTTACTCACCCGTTCCGACGTAGAGTCCGATGACCTTCATCCCTAGAGCCATGGCGGAGTTGAAGAGCAGCCCCAGCGCCATCTTCTCGCTGTACGTCAGCGTCTCGTACCGTAGGTTGAGGAAGATGTAGGGAATGTACAGCCCGAAGTACACCAGACCGCCCACCACTGCAGCGATGTTGGCTGTACGGAATTAAGAGGGAAAAGGCAACAGATTTGGTTTCTTTCTTTAACTCTTACCAGCTCACTCCCTTGACCATCCTAAGATATCTTAGGATGACTCGTTACGGACATTCCCATTCACTTTATTCTGCAGACAAGCCCTTTTTTATGCACTCAAAATAACATCACAAACAAAGTTTATTGATTAAATTATTAGTCTCACATTAATTAGGGAAAAATCCAAAAACAGATAAGGCAGTTAACGTACCAAGCTTCAGAACAAAACAAACAAGAATGGTAGGTTATCGGGACGCTACTTTATGCATATATGAACAAACAAAAAGTTACATTCACTGTATTTTGTACTTCGCAGAGTCTAATTTCCGAAGCTGACTGCAGAAAGCTTCGGCCCTGAATGTTTGGTAAAAAACAGACTTCGCGAAGTCGACTTCGGGCTTAAATAGACATATGTGACCCTCCACCACGAAATGAGTCGCATGTCACCCATGCATGATTTTCATATTTTTACATTTTCCTAAAGAGTTTTTTATGCTCTATCCAGTGGTGAAAACCGTTTTAGAAAAGAGCGAAAACTGTTTGAGTTATAAGCCTGTGACGAAGGTGACCCTCACACTGTTACCAGACACTCCCCGGACTTATATCAAGCCTAGCGCAGAACCGCGCGAGGTGACATGCGACTCATTTCGTGGTGGAGGGTCACATATACGTAAAAATCTCGCCGCAAGAAATCGCAACGTGTATGTACAGAAATCCCAAATCAGATAGACTGCTAACTTTCCAAAATTCAGAAACAAACAAGTCGCGTAAGGCGAAAATACAATATTTAGTCAAGTAGCTGCCCTTTTTCAGCAAGACCGTATACTCGTAGCATCGTCAGTCCACCGCTCATGGCAAAGGCAGTGAAATTGACAAGAAGAGCGGGGTAGTAGTTGCGCTAAGAAGGATAGCACGCTTTTCTGTACCTCTCTTTGTTTTAACTTTCTGAGCGTGTTTTTAATCCAAACATATCATATCTATATGTTTTTGGAATCAGGAACCGACAAGGAATAAGATGAAAGTGTTTTTAAATTGATTTCGAAAAAAAAAATTGATAATAATTTGTATATATTTAATTTTCAGAGCTTGTTTTTAATCCGAATATAACATATTTATATGTTTTTGGAATCAGCAAATGATGGAGAATAAGATAAACGTAAATTTGGATCGTTTTATAAATTTTTATTTTTTTTTACAATTTTCCGATTTTTAATGACCAAAGTCATAAATTAATTTTTAAGCCACCAAGCTGAAATGCAATACCGAACCCCGGGCTTCGTCGAAGATTACTTGACCAAAATTTCAACCAATTTGGTTGAAAAATGAGGGCGTGACAGTGCCGCCTCAACTTTCACGAAAAGCCGGATATGACGTCATCAAAGACATTTATCAAAAAAATGAAAAAAACGTTCGGGGATTTCATACCCAGGAACTCTCATGTCAAATTTCATAAAGATCGGTCCAGTAGTTTAGTCTGAATCGCTCTACACACACACACAGACACACACACAGACACACACACAGACACACGCACATACACCATACCCTCGTTTCGATTCCCCCTCGATGTTAAAATATTTAGTCAAAACTTGACTAAATATAAAAACAAGAATTGTAGGTTTTTGGAATCGACCGACAGACAGATAAACAGAAAAAACGGGCAGACACGGATAGACGAAAAGACAGACAAACCAACAGACAGACTGACTGACTGATGACAAACAGTTACAGACAGCTAGAAACAGTGTTTTAAAGCCGAACATCCGTCTCCAGGAGACAAAGCTTTCAATTAGTATAGGAGAAGGACTGGGTGGCCGAGTGGTAACGCACTTGCGCTCGGAAGCGAGGGGTTGCGAGTTCGACCCTGGGTCAGGGCGTTAGCAATTTTCTCCCTCCTTTCCTAACCTAGGTGGTGGGTTCAAGTGCTAGTCTTTCGGATGAGACGAAAACCCGAGGTCCCTTCGTGTACACTACATTGGGGTGTGCACGTTAAAGATCCCACGATTGACAAAAGGGTCTTTCCTGGCAAAATTGTATGGGCATAGATAAAAAAAAAATGCCCACCAAAATACCCGTGTGACTTGGAATAATAGGCCGTGAAAAGTAGGATATGCGCCGAAATGGCTGCGATCTGCTGGTCGATGTGTATGCGTGATGTATTGTTTAACAAATGCCATCTCACACGGCATGAATAGATCCCTGCGCCTTGAGCCCGAGTCTGGAGATACGCGCGCGATATAAGACTTCATATAAGAAGGCCACCAAGATAAATTTAGACACCGGATGCATTACAGAAAGGAGATGCAGGAGAAAACAGAGCTTAATCTCTCGAGCCCATCCACCGACCTTTTTGGATCATGGCACTGATCATAAAGCAGTAGGTTACAATGGCCACTGCATAGACGAGCATGAACACGAAGAACAGTGTAACGTCGCCGTTTCCTATGGCAGGACCGTGGTCAGTGAAAGACACCCCCAGAAAGACCGTGTAGATTGCCATGGTGATGACCATGAAGATCATGCAGGTGAAGAACCAGGCCGCCCAGTGCGCTGAAGGCAGCAGTCCCATCAGCTTCATGGACTCCTGTAGCAAATAAGAAAAGTACCATCCCGTTGTCTACGTTGCAAGCGCGAAAACCAACCTTCGACAACGTCACATTTTACTCCTCAGTGTTTTTCGACTTGATTACAAAAAACGACCGTTGCGTAAAAATCGTTCATCTCACAAACTTTTTTGTTCAAACTTCTTTTTTACATTTAGTCAAGTTTTGACTAAATGTTTTAACGTAGAGGGGGGAATCGAGACGAGGGTCGTGGTGTATGTGCGCGCGTGTGTGTGTGTGTGTGTGTGTGTGTGTGTGTGTGTGTGTGTGTGTGTGTGTGTTTGTGTGTGTGTGTGTGTGTGTGTGTGTAGAGCGATTTAGACTAAACTACTGGACCGATCTTTATGAAATTTGACATGAGAGTTCCTGGGTATGATATCCCCAGACGTTTTTTTCTTGTTTTGATAAATGTCTTTGATGACGTCATATCCGGCTTTTCGTGAAAGTTGAGGCGGCACTGTCACGCCCTCATTTTTCAATCAATCAATCAATGAGGCTTATATCGCGCATATTCTGTGGGTACAGTTCTAGGCGCTCTGCAGTGATGCCGTGTGAGATGAAATTTTATACGGCCAGTAGATTGCAGCCATTTCGGCGCATATTTACCTTTCACGGCCTATTATTCCAAGTCACACGGGTATAGGTAGACAATTATTAACTGTGCCTAAGCAATTTTTGCCAGGAAAGACCCTTTTGTCAATCGTGGGATCTTTAACGTGCACACCCAATGTAGTGTACACGGGGGGAGGGTTCGGACACCGAAGAGAGTCTGCACACAAAGTTGACTCTGTGAAATAAATTTCCGCCGAACCTGGGATCGAACTCACGCTGACAGCGGCCAACTGAATACAAATCCAGCGCGCTACCAACTGAGCTATATCCCCGCCCAAATTGGTTGCAATTTTGGTCAAGTAATCTTCGACAAAGCCCGGACTTTGGTATTGCATTTCAGCTTGGTGCCTTAAACATCAATTAATGACTTTGGTCATTAAAAATCTGAAAATTGTAAAAAAAATATGTTTTTTATAAAACGATCCAAATTTACGTTTATCTTATTTTCCATCATTTTCTGATTCCAAAAACATATAAATATGTTATATTTGGATTAAAAACAAGCTCTGAAAAATAAAAATATAAAAATTATTATCAAAATTAAATTGTCGAAATCAATTTAAAAACACTTTCATCTTATTCCTTGTCGGTTCCTGATTCCAAAAACATATGATATGTTTGGATTAAAAACACGCTCAGAAAGTTAAAACGAAGAAAGGTACAGAAAAGCGTGCAATCCTTCTCAGCGCAACTACTAAACCGCTCTTCTTGTCAATTTCACTGCCTTTGCCATGAGCATGAGCGGTGGACTGACGATGCTACGAGTATACGGTCTTACTGAAAAATGGCATTGCGTTCAGTTTCATTCTGTGAGTTCGACAGCTACTTGACTAAATGTTGTATTTTCGCCTTACGCGACTTGTTTTCCAGTTATTGTGGAATATTGCTCGTTGCAGTAATTTTTTAGGTTTTTTTGTTTTGCATGCGCTTCAGTACTAATGCACAGAAATAGGGCACTCTCATTCTTGTTTGACGCACTGTTGCAAAATGAGCATGAACTACACTACACTACACTACACTACACTATTCTATACTAGTATACTTCACTAATCTAACAACACTACACTACACTACACTACACTACACTACACTACACTACACTACACTACACTACACTACAACACAACACAGCACAGTTGGTAGAGCAATGGACTTGTGAACCTAGGGTCTCGGGTTCGAATCCGGGCCGGGACGGACACGGTTCAACTTTATGTGCAGACTCAGATAGTATCCATGTCCCACCCCCGTGTCACTGCTGTGGCACTTAAAAGACCTCGGTCATTCTGCCATAAGTGCAGGTGTATGATTACCCCTAAGCACGCACACACCTGGGTATAGAGCGCGACTCCTGTTGCTGTTAGCTTAATTCCCAGCACTGGGATAATAATTCAAGTACATTCTTCTTCTTATCATTATTATTATTCTTTGTTCATGGGCTGAAACTCCCACGATCACTCATGTTTTTGCAGAAGTGGATTTGTACGTGTATGACCGTTTTTACCCCGCCAATCAGGCAGCATACGCCGATTTCGGGGGAATTAACGTGAATGAAATTAAAAACAAACTTTGAACATCGTCTAATTTACCTTGAGTTTTCTCTCCTTCTCGTACACGATTCCCTTGATGTATTGGATGACGGGCAGCATGAAGGACAGCATAATGAAGGCCGGGATCATCGTCATCAACACCTGCACCATGCCGTCGAACAGGTAAGGGGGATATGGCATACGGTTGGTCTGCCACCTCACGCTCACGTTCTGGCCGCTCCATTCCTCCACCACAGCGCTGCCCACCAGCATCTGGAGCTTGACCACTTGACTGTAATCTGTGTGGACATGATGAATAGATAGGTGAATGAGATAAGTGAACGCATAAGATATATATATTGGGCGGCCACCTGGAATTCTTTGTTTGGCTTTTCTTTTTCTTGATTTTGTCTCTCAAAACTTGTTTTCCAATGAATATGAAAGATATCTGATGTCAAATTTTCGCCCATATATATAATGAGTAAGCCTTAAAGTCATGAGTGACTCAAGATGAAATGGTTTTAACAACAATTATAAACCTTTGAACACATTATTTCCCCCAATTCCCCCCAATTCCTATTTCCCCTAGTGAAAACTGGAATTCCCATCTCCACTGAAACTGGATTCCCGTTTGCACTAGGGCAAACTGGAATTCCAATCTTCACTAGCAAATATCCAGTGGAGATGAGAATTCTAGTTTGCCCTAGTGCAAACTGGAATTCCAATCTCCACTAGTGCGATTCGGAATCTCTCTAGCACTGGATTCTCATTTCCACTGTGACTTACATATACACATTATAGGCCAGTCACTATAGCGAGAGGTTGTGTCTGAAACACGTGGAAAGGATTGGTTGGTGGGTCAGTATTGTTTATCGTCTCTTCACCGGTGTGTCTGAAACACGTGGAAAGGATTGGTTGGTGGGTTAGTATTGTTTATCGTCTCTTCAACAGTGTGTCTGAAACACGTGGAAAGGATTGGTTGGTGGGTTAGTATTGTTTATCGTCTCTTCACCAGTGTGTCTGAAACACGTGGAAAGGATTGGTTGGTGGGTTAGTATTGTTTATCGTCTCTTCACCGGTGTGTCTGAAACACGTGGAAAGGATTGGTTGGTGGGTTAGTATTGTTTATCGTCTCTTCACCGGTGTGTCTGAAACACGTGGAAAGGATTGGTTGGTGGGTTAGTATTGTTTATCGTCTCTTCACCGGTGTGTCTGAAACACGTGGAAAGGATTGGTTGGTGGGTTAGTATTGTTTATCGTCTCTTCACCGGTGTGTCTGAAACACGTGGAAAGGATTGGTTGGTGGGTTAGTATTGTTTATCGTCTCTTCACCAGTGTGTCTGAAACACGTGGAAAGGATTGGTTGGTGGGTTAGTATTGTTTATCGTCTCTTCACCAGTGTGTCTGAAACACGTGGAAAGGATTGGTTGGTGGGTTAGTATTGTTTATCGTCTCTTCACCAGTGAGTCTGAAACACGTGGAAAGGATTGGTTGGTGGGTTAGTATTGTTTATCGTCTCTTCACCGGTGTGTCTGAAACACGTGGAAAGGATTGGTTGGTGGGTTAGTATTGTTTATCGTCTCTTCACCGGTGTGTCTGAAACACGTGGAAAGGATTGGTTGGTGGGTTAGTATTGTTTATCGTCTCTTCACCGGTGTGTCTGAAACACGTGGAAAGGATTGGTTGGTGGGTCAGTATTGTTTATCGTCTCTTCACCAGTGTGTCTGAAACACGTGGAAAGGATTGGTTGGTGGGTTAGTATTGTTTATCGTCTCTTCACCGGTGTGTCTGAAACACGTGGAAAGGATTGGTTGGTGGGTCAGTATTGTTTATCGTCTCTTCACCGGTGTGTCTGAAACACGTGGAAAGGATTGGTTGGTGGGTTAGTATTGTTTATCGTCTTTTCACCGGTGTGTCTGAAACACGTGGAAAGGATTGGTTGGTGGGTTAGTATTGTTTATCGTCTCTTCACCAGTGTATCTGAAACACGTGGAAAGGATTGGTTGGTGGGTTAGTATTGTTTATCGTCTCTTCACCGGTGTGTCTGAAACACGTGGAAAGGATTGGTTGGTGGGTTAGTATTGTTTATCGTCTCTTCACCAGTGTGTCTGAAACACGTGGAAAGGATTGGTTGGTGGGTTAGTATTGTTTATCGTCTCTTCACCGGTGTGTCTGAAACACGTGGAAAGGATTGGTTGGTGGGTTAGTATTGTTTATCGTCTCTTCACCAGGTAGTGCTATTCGAGCCCGATGCAAGTTTGTTCCCTTTGTCAGTTTCGTGGACAGGAAACACGTGGGCATTGCTGGACTCACTAGAAGCAAGGGTGTTCACTCGTTCACAATCCATACAAACTCGACATCATTATTTTCAGGATTCGACTATTCACCTCCAACTGAGGAGCAAACAGCAACACTGTCATCCTTGACTGAACCCCCCCCCCCTCCCCCCTCCCCCCCCCCCCCCCCCCCCCCCCCCAGAAAAAAAACACTTCTCACCAGGATCTAACTGGGACCTTGGCCCCATCTGAAAGTAGGGCAGAATGTCCCGTGTGTTCCATTGATCGTTGTACTCGCTGTTCTGACGGATGACAAGGTGAAGGTCGGGGCTCAAGGCCGCCCGACTGTGGTTGCTTCCTCTGAACACTACCGCCATCTTCATTTTCTCCGAGTTGATCTTGTAGTACGCCGTGAGGTCCGCCTCGGTTGCGAATGGTTTTAGTTCTGGGGGTCATGACATGCACAAAGGAGGTTTAATCAATTGATTCTTGGCCCGTTATAGACGGTTTTTGGAAATCATTCCGTCGGGTTTGTATGGGTTGTGCAAAACCTCGTGCAAATAATCATTGGATAGGCCAATCACGAGCGAGGGGTGTTTCCACGTGTTACCGACAGACCCCTCGCTAGTGATTGGCCACTCAAATATTTGTACGAGGTTTTCCAAGAAAAGGTCACTCTCCCACATCCCATACAGACACGACGAAGTTATTATCAGAATTCGTCTCTCAGGCTGATTCAATTCTGCAATCTCGTCTGGTCTATCGTTATCTAAGGCCAAGCTGCTTGTTGCAAACGGTATGGGATTGAATGCCCTTGTAACATTATAATGATTTTAATATTGACGGCCTTATCACAAAGATTTACACTTAATCGCGCTTGCCCTGTATGTTCGGTTGTTGTGGTTGTTTTTTGGTGGAAAGTTGCTTGTTTGTTACTAGCTAGGACTTCTTCTTCTTCTTCTTCTTCGTCGTTCGCTTTACTAGCTAGGACAAGGAAGGCAGTCCTCAGCAGCTGCAGCACAACACCACCTCCCCCACCACCACCACCAACAACAACCACAACAACAACAACAACAACAAAAACAACACACCCAACAACAACAACAACAACACAACAACAACAACAAAGAAATTCTAATGATTTTGTGTGTCTCAATTATTGACCCCTCATTACCATAACGTTTGTGTGTATCTATATGAAGTCAGTGACCCTTCTCCTGTGTTTGGACGGCATACATTAGTATGAGTTATTTGTAATCTGCTGACTGTTAGCAAATGATAACAAGACATGTCGAGAAAAAAGATATCAAGCATGAGCCTTTTAGGCGAATGCTGATATCGTTTGTGAGACATGTCTGTTATCATTTGCTAACAGTCAGCAGATTACAAATAACGGTTTTATTACCGTTTAATTCGACCAAAAGAAATTTGGAAGCGACCCCGCGAATTAGACAGAACAGCCGCAATGGGAACTTGAGCGCTTCTACCTGATTATGCCTGTCAGTCAAAGAATTCTCGTGACCTGAGTCAGCCAATCAGAGTAACACACCTGACGTGATGAATATTCACAGGTCAAATGCCTTTGACACACAACAATCTCACAAGATTAACCATGTTGAACATGCGTTTCGGTTTCTTCGCTTTTTCTCGTTGAACAGAGAGGGACAGAATTAGAACCGACTCCAGACGGATGGGAAATGACGTGAAGATACATTTGATGTAAAGCGAGTGACGTAATTTCACTTGATTTTTGCGAACTTTCAAGTGAGCTTGTCGGCATTGCACACTCAGACGATGGGCGGTGCCTTGCTGTTCCGTTACGCACCCACCGACAAAACTCGCTTTTCGGTATTTTTCAGATAAAGAGAGTATTATCTGACAGCATTTGAAGTGTCATTCTTTCGAATAAATCACGCTGATAATTATTGTTGAATTACATTTTTACTTTGTCTTGTTAATTTTTTGCGTGATAAACAAAAGGGTCCCTGCCTGAACGTTATAACATTTAGTGGGTCACCTAGAATCCGTCCTGATTCGTCAAAAAGCCATATGGGGCACTGAATTGTAAATAATATGAGTTATTTCTAATATGCTGATTGTTAGCAAATGTCTAGAAAAAAGATATCAAGCATGAGCCTTTTAGGCGAATGCTGATATCGTTTGTGAGACATGTCTGTTATCATTTGCTAACAGTCAGCATATTACAAATAACGGTTTT
Organism: Littorina saxatilis; assembly: GCF_037325665.1. Lineage (NCBI taxonomy): Eukaryota > Metazoa > Mollusca > Gastropoda > Littorinimorpha > Littorinidae > Littorina > Littorina saxatilis. The sequence goes on from NC_090248.1 coordinate 10,592,265, forward strand.
ATTACCGTTTCATTCGACCAAAAGAAATTTCGAAGCAACCCCGCGAATTAGACAGAACAGTCGCAATGTGAACTTGAGCGCTTCTACCTGATTATGCCTGTCAGTCAAAGAATTCTCGTGACCTGAGTCAGCCAATCAGATTAACACACCTGACGTGACGAATATTCACAGGTCAAATGCCTTTGACACACAACAATCTCACAAGATAAACCATGCTGAAAATGCGTTTCGGTTGCTTCGCTTTTTCTCGTTGAACAGAGAGCGACAGATTTAGAACCGACTCCAGACGGATGGGAAATGACGTAAAGACACATTTGATGTAGAGCGAGTGGCGCAATTTCACTGAAGTTTTTCCGAAATTTGATCATTTAGATTTCAAGTGAGCGGTCGACATTGCACACTCAGACGATGGGCGGTGCCTTGCTGTTCCGTTACGCACCCACCGACAAAACTCGCTTTTCGGTATTTTTTAGATGAAGAGAGTATTACCTGACAGCATTTGATGTGTCATTCTTTAGAATAAATCACGCTGATATTGTTGAATTACATTTTTACTTTGTCTTGTTAATTTTTAGCGTGATAAACAAAAAGGGTCCCTGCCTGAACGTTATAACATTTAGAGGGTCACCTCCTGATTGGTCAAAAAGCCATATGGGGCACTGAATTGGTAATAAAATGCAATGTTGTCTTCACATGGTAATTGTAAATCGTATGACGGCGATGACAGAAAAAATCAAGTCGCGTGAAGCGATATAAAAACACTTAGTCAGTCGGTATCAAAAAGATCAACACCACAAACCAGTCATCGCCGAGACTAAAATTAAATAGTCCCGGCTAACCTTACCTGAAGACCGAGACGGTTCACGCTCGTCTCCACGAAGCATGAGACCGTAGTACTTACTCAACCTATTTTTTTTCATTCTGAGCACATTTGTAGAGTAAACATGGCATATCTATATATTTTTGAATTCAGGAGAAGATGAGAAATACATTACAATCATCTTTACATTTAGTCAAGTTTTGACTTAATGTTTTAACATAGACGGGGAATCCAGACGAGGATTGGTGGTGTATGTGTGTGTGTGTGTGTGTGTGTGTGTGTGTGTGTGTGTGTGTGTGTGTGTGTGTGTGTGTGTGTGTGTGTGTGTGCGTGCGTGTTTGCGTACGTGCGTACGTACGTGCGTGTGTGTGTGCGTGCAAGCGTGTTAGTGTGTGTGTGTGCATGTGTGTTTGTGAGTGTGTATGTGTGTGTGTGTGAGTGTGTGGGTGGGTGTCTCTCTCTCTCTCTCTCTCTCTCTCTCTCTCTCTCTCTCTCTCTCTCTCTCTCTCTCTCTCTCTCTCTCTCTCTCGCTCTCTCTCTCTCTCTCTGCGTGTGTGTGTGTGTGTGCGTGTGCGTGCGTGCGTGCTGGCGTGCGTGCGTACTTGTGTATGTGAGCGTGCGTGCGTGCTGGCGTGCGTGCGTACATGTGTGTGTGCGTGCGTGTAAAGACGTGTGTGTGTGTGTGTGGGTGTGTGTGTGTGTGTCTGTGTCTGTGTGTGTGTACGTGCGTGTATGTGTGTGTGTGTGGACGTGCGTGTGTGTGTGTGTGTGTTTGTATGTGTGCGTGTGCGTGTGTGTGAGTGCGTTCGTGTGTGCGTGTGTATAGAGCGATTCAGAGAAAACTTCTGGACCGATCTTCATGAAATTTCACATTAGAGTTCCTGTGTATGATATCCCCAATTTTCAATAAGATTTGTTTGATGTCGTCATATCCGGCTTTTTGTGAAAGTTGAGGCAGCACTGTCACGCCCTCATTTTTCAACCAATTTGATTAAAATTTTGGACAAGCAATTGTCGACGAAGTCCAGATTATGGGATTGAATTTCAGCTTGGCAGAGTACAAATTAGTTAATTAGTTTGCTCATTAAAGTTGTCATTAAAATGGAGTTTTCACTAACAGATTTAAAAATGATTGAATCGTATTTCTCAATTTCTTTTTTTATTTTTTTTTTATTCTCTTTTTGTACAGTTTTTTTTTTTTACATGTATATGCTGTACATTACAGGACATCACCTAACCGAAAGGACAGAGTCATATAACAGAAAAGCACACTTGGACATTTACAACATACATGGGGTGGGAGGGTGGAAAGGGGAGGGGGGATGTTCAGTGGTCGCATTATCAAAAGGTTTTAAGAACGAAAAAACCTAAGGGTTACATCAAAACGTGCATATACAGGCGCCAATCCTTGTAGAATTTATCTACTGTATTATTCACAACTGCGTTATACTTTTCACAAATAAATCTTTGCTTAAAGTTTCTACTAAATGTCTGAAAATGAGGGGTCTTTTTGTTCATTTTGGAAATATATACATGGTGTTTGGCACAGATTAATAACACATCAAAAGCTTTATCGGTGACTACATTGTTCGCCACTCCAAGAAGAACCAGTTCTTTAGACAGTTTTAAATTGTCGCAATGGGTGCAGTTCGCCTTTAACCAATTTATAAATTCTATCCAAAAAGTCTGCACTTTATCACACTCCCAAAACATATGTAAAAGGGTTTCTTTATTTCTACCACAAAATGTACACAATGACGTATCCACAATTTTTCGCAAAAATAGAAACCTTTCTGTGGGCAAAATTCTGTACAATAATCGGTACTGGAACCATCTCAGACAAGTGTCTTTTGTTGTTTTAAAAACATGTTGAAAAATAGCCTTCTTATCTAACAAACAGTCTAAAGATTCAGACCATTTTTTGATACATTTTGGGACCGTAGCATGTTCAATCAGTTTTTGGCTCACGAAGTGTAGCCTATGCGATCGTAACTTTGTCTGTCTGTGCGTTTGTGCGTGTGTGTGTGCGTGTGTGTGTGTGTTTGTGCGTGTGTATGTCTGTGGTAGAAACTTTAACATTTCCGAGTCTATGTGTGAGTGGTTATCCAAGACTATGGATAAAGCTCGCATAAGATTACGTCACGGTCAAAAGTGTTTGACGTCAATTAATGCATCATGACGGCATGCCTCCCTGTAGTCTTTCTCTCTCGCGTGGTGTGTGTGGTCTCGGTCATTGTTATTTTGAGCGGGCCGAGACTATTTGGCAGTCGTGTCCCTGTAAGTAGGCTACATGCAGACAGACAGATCTAGATCTAGTGTCTCTCTTTCTTGCACAGTGTCACCTAAGCTTACTGTGTGTGTGGGTGTGTATGTGTGACGGAGTGATTGAGTTTGTGTTACTGTTTGTTTATTTCTTACGTGAGCCTTGAAGGCTTCGCCTCTTGTTTGTAAATAAGTTGTGTCTTACCTTTACAAATACATTTCCACACAATGGGCTCTGTCATAATAAAATGTTTATCAAATTCTAAGCCGATTTTTCTCTGATATTTCTTAACAGCCTGGATTACACCTTGATACAATACAAAATCGCCTCGCACATTTGGATATTTGATTTTAAACGCATTATAGGGTAAGTATCCATTTTGTCCCAAAATATGACCAATCTGAGCTATTCCATTGTCGATCCAATTTTGAATGTACACTGTCTTTTTATCTCTCCGAATATTAACACTATAATGTAAACATTCTGATACAAAATCGTTAAAGGTTATAGTATGTGTGCCGGTGAACATATGCACTGATTTCTGTGATGAATATTTTTTTATATTCTTTGATGTGCACCCTTATGCTGAGTGTGATAACCCTCGAATGACTAGTCCTGTGATAAATATTGTTCAATGACATATCTAGTCCTGTGATAATGATAGTTTTTAGCGGTAAACTTTTAGCTAAAGCTGACGGCAATTTACCTATTTGGAATCATGTTACTATTCCTGTTAGTGTACATATGCGTGCGCGAGTGTAGTATGCTTCGTATGGTATTTTTATCTGTTGTCTTATTTTTTGTTTTGTCTTTTAATGTGCACCACACTGAAATTTCTCTGTATGAGATAATAAAGTATTCGTATTCGTATTCGTATTCGTATTCGTCACATTTTCCATGTAGTTTCTTATAATGTTTAAAAACATTGGTCCAAAACGGGTTTTCCATTCTCTGCATCAAAACATTTGCAAATTCCTCTCCTCTCATATTAATTGTTGTAACAGATGGACATGCTTTAAACAATAATCTTGATATTAATCCAGTAAGACCATCAACTCTTTTTAACCAAACAATTTTTAGAGATGACAGAAAACTTTTCACGTCAATCATCTTTAATCCTCCATCTTCATAGGGTTGGGTGACCGTAGTTCTTTTAATTTTATCTCTTTTTCCATCCCAAAGAAATTTGAAAAAAATATTATTTAACTCCATCATAAACTGTTCGTCTGGATCAGGTAAATTAGTAAACAAATGTGTCAATTTGGAAATAGCCAAGGTTTTTAGGACTGTTATTTTACCAAAAGGTGTCAGGTTCCTTCTGGTCCATGAATTCAGAAGTTTTTGAATTTCCTTTAACTTATTTCTAGTTAAGAAAAACAACCTCGGATACATTCACCGAAAAAATAACGCCAAGTGCTTTAAAATTTCGTATTTCTCAATTTCTCCTGAATTCAAAAATATATACATATGTTATGTTTCCTCTAAAAATGTGCTCAGAATTACAGAAAATAGGTTGAGTAAGTACTGCGTTCGCACGCTGCGCGCAGACGAGCGTGACCCGTCTCGGTCTTTAGGTGTGGTTAGTCGAGAATATCTTAATATAATCTCGGCGATGACTGTTTTTAGTGTTAATTTGTTACTTTGATGCCGTAAGCTTGACTATATGTTTTTATATCGTTTCACGCGACTGAAAATCTGCTCCTGAAAATTCGATTTTAATGACAACTTTAATGAGCAAACTAATTACTTGATTTGTATACTTCCAAGCTGAAATGCAATCCCGTAGTCCGGACTTAGTCGAAGATTGCTTGACAACAAACTTTCACAAAACGCCGGATACGACAAAGACATCTATCGAACAAATGAAAAAAAAACGTTCGGGGATATCCAAACCCAGGAACTCTCATGTGATGTTTCATGGAGATCAGTCCAGTAGCTTTCTCGGATTCGCGTTACACACACACACACACACGCACGCACGCACGCACGCACGCGGCACGCACTGACGCACGGACGCACGAACGCACGCACGCACACACACACACACACACACACACACACACACACACACACACACACCCACCATGACCCTCGTCTCGATTCCCCGTCTATGTTAAAACATTTAGTTAAAACTTGACCAAATGTGGAAATAAATGAAATTAAAAATTAAAAAAGGAAAAACAAATGACTAACTAATAACAAAATAAAGTATATATATATTACCTGGTGTCATGTTGGCACAAGCTGTGTCATTCGGGTGTATACGGCTGGCCACTTTAGTCATAACAACGAAGAGACTGGAATGGTTGGGGGCAAAACCTAGCTCACATGTCATCAAATCCACTGTATAATTATTTGTTGGCGCTGTGAACCCATTGTGCATCTCAAAAATATCGTCTGGTGGGTAGTACACCGGGTCGTCGTGGAATTCTGGTTTGGCCAGATATCGGATGAACATGAAAATCACGGCGAAAAACACCGGAAAGAAGATTTCGAACACAGACACGCATTTCTTTCGCCGCTGGAGCAAAAGGTTTTTCCACAGCAAAAGTTTCACTTGTCGGAAAAAGGCAGCCATTGTGTTACTAATGGAGGTGCGACGAGACTGATCAGTGTATTGCTGATCATTGAACACACTTGGTTAGTAGAGCCTGATGAGTTTAAATAGAGATGATAAGTGTACAGTGGTAGTGTTAGTGGTTGTGGTTATCGTTACTTTTTTCTGTGGTGACGTCAGCGGTTTTTGGTTCAAAGGTTAGGGGTCGGAGTTTACGTCTGCTTCCTTTGATCTGCTAACGAACTGAGGTTGATTCGACAGAAATAACGAGCCCTGAATTGTATGTGATAACTCAGCGAACGCTTGTTTATTCACACAATTCTGTATAACTAGTATGCTCTTGAACAACTTAATGCTGCAAATGTCAGTTTCATGTGTGATTTATTCCAGGTTTGATGCATGAAATTCTCAGGAAAAGAAACGGATCGGACAGAGTGAATCTGCAGACAGAGACAGATGCACGCAAACATCTTCCAAGGCATTCAACTTTCTGAAGATTCTGTACACGTTGAGTGTTCTGAATGCACCTATTCAAAACTTGAGTGGTTCAAATGTATCAAAGAAACATTACGATTTATTAATACAAACAACTTTGCAATAATCGGGGTTTTTTGTTCTTGTTTTCGTCTGCTCCGTGTAAGACTTTTCTTCTTTTTCCAGCTGAAGAGTCCAGACATGGGACGATACTCTTTCGAATTATTGCAACAGTTGTTTTCCCTCCCATTACGTAAACGAAAGTGAATCTAAACGCATAGGCCAAGACGCGTTGTCGGTTTCGTTATCGTAAGCGGAACGCGTATAATTCATAGATTATCTTTAAGTTAACCACTACCACTACCACTGTGCACTTAATCTCTCTATTATCTTCAACACAGAGTAGGTTAGTCGAGATTGAAGTATTAACAACTGTTTCGGTATAAAGTTGCTTAGTCGAGTTCATGACATAGTAACATAAGAAAGGGTTAGCCGAGACTTGCGTGTTTTACAACTGCTTCTGTATAGAATTGGTTAGTCGAGACTGGTGATTTCATGACATGTTCAACGTCAAGTGGATTAGTCGACATTTACTTATTAAACAACTGCTTCTGTAAATAATTGTTTAATCGAGACTGATGTGTTCATTAAATCTTCAACATAGAGCGGGTTAGTCGAATCTGAAGTATTTACAACTGCGTACTGTGCAGAGTTATTTAGCCGAGACTGATACATTCATGCAATCATCAACATAGAGTCGGTTAGTTAAGGCGGAAGTATTAACAACTGCTTCTGTAAACGTTTGTTAGTCGAGACTGATGTATTCATGACATCCACAAGTGACATCTTAATATTCAACAAGGGGTGGGTTAGTCGAGACTGATTCATTCATGAAATCTTCAACATAGAGTGGGTTAGTCGAGACTGATTCATTCATGAAATCTTCAATATAGAGTGGGTTAGTCGAGACTAAAGTATTTACAACTGCTTCTGTATGCGTTCATTACATCCTATGTATATAAAGAGTGGGGGTAACTCGAGATCTACACTGATATTCCAATAACTGCTTCTGAACAATGTAGATTCGTCTAAACTGATGTATTGATTACTGGTTTTACTTAAGGATATTTCAATGACTACTCTGACAAAGGAAAAACTTTTTTTTTTTAATTGATTGAGTCAATCTGGTGCGTGAGTTCACTGCGAGGAAAAGTGATCACATTTCACTCTCACAAAAACTACAACAATAAAGAAACAAGAGGCGCCGACGGAAACTTCACAAAACCGCTTCCATTTCCTTGTTGAGTTTCAACCCGACATTGTACGTTTGCCAACACAAGCGCACTAAATCGAATCTGGTAATGTGTTTGTATCAACGGTAAACGCCTGTGAAGAAGACAGATTAATGCATTTTATTCCACTCTGCCTGAGAAAATAGAGTAAGTTAATTACGACACACTTTCACAAAACAATTGTTCTGAAAGTAAGATTATACCCAGTGCTGGGCGTGATCTTGCAGTCAACAATCTACACACACTTTTGTACACAGTGTCGCGAGCGTATTCCACAAGCTCATAAATTGTGCCTCTGTTCAGTGCAAGGTATTTCCCACATCTGTTTTGCAACCTGTCCAAAACTAAAACAGTCCGAGATTGTAAGCTCTAGCTTGAAATTCTTTCTTTATCTACAAACGGTGGCCTGACATCAAAACATTCAACATCCGAGTTCAAGACGCCATCTTGAAGTCAGTCTGGTCAGAAAAAGCCTCTGCAGTTTTCTTTTGTATGTGGAAATGCAGTGAAGGCGTAGAAACCCGCTCCGTCCGTTATCAGATTCAACAGCCAGTTTGTAACTATTGATTGGCTGCAAATCGTGACAAGGGGTGCGTTGCCTAGGCAGAACGCCACAGAACGTTTGCAAACGTTTTCTAGGCAACGCATAGTTTTGTTGTGGCGCTCGCGAACGCTCGCGAACGTTTGCAAGCGCTCGGTACGAGAGAGAGAGAGAGAGAGAGAGAGAGAGAGAGAGAGAGAGAGAGAGAGAGAGAGAGAGAGAGAGAGAGAGAGCGCGCACACGGGCTATTTACTCCTAAACCTTCACCTTTAATCAACCTTGATTGACTGACAAGAAGACCACAACACTTTTTCACGGAATCGACAAGAAATCCAACTGTCAAATCTGACCACCAAAAAAAAAGAAAAGGCCCTGCTTCTCCACGTGGGGTACGAAACTCAAACACACACACACACACACACACACACACACACACACACACACACACACACACACACACACACACACACACACACACACACACACATGTCCTGAGGGCCAATGCATAGCGTCACCCCTAAAATGTACTCATGGACTGAGCTGTAAGCGATTGGACTCCTCTACTTTGGTCAGTGCGGGTAGGGATGGCTGTTCCAAGCACAAAGCGACTGTGCGCATGATCGCCCCCAATATGCATGCACGGACTCGGCCGTCAGCGAAGAAACGAGTCCATTTAGTTGAAAGTAGGTAGAGAGGGTAGAATTGAAAACAGTTCGCCGCGAACATAGCGGTGCCTACAACATGAAAACTTTTTCTCTCTTCGCGAACAGGGCGTCCGCTCTAGGCAACGCACCCCAGGACGGCCGTGTCAAACAAACAAATGAACAAACGAACGAACGGCCATTATGTCAATCCATTATGAATATCCTGTCATTATCACCACTCCCCCTTCTTGTTCCATAGCCCCTTGTCGCGTTACACTTCTAAAACCTCGGATGAATAAAAAACGCTCGCGCTGGACCCGAATACTCTTCAGACATTCACACACACACACACACACACACACACACTCTCTCTCCCTCACTCCTTCTCTCTCTCCCTCTCTCTCTCACACACTCACACACACACACACACACACACACACACACACACACACACACACACACACACACACACACACACACACACACACACACACACACACTACCACATCTCCATTCTAAAACACGTCACGTTCCAAATCAAAAGACGACATTCTATTTTCCTACGTCACTATTCTTGGTTTACGGTACCATTCGGCGGCTTTGCTACGAGTATGGCATAGTCTTGGTTTGCCGAGACCTTGCACCGTTCTATCAGACTGCCTGGCTGGCTGTTGCACCGCGAATTCCTCCCACCGCCAAGTCGTTTTTTTGTGGTTTATTTCACATTTAGGTCCCAGTTAACATTATGAAGTTTTAATACGATCAATCGGACCTATTATCAAGTTAGTGTATCAACTTTTGAACGAACTGCGCCCAGTGGTTTCCCAGCAATAAGCTGTTAAGTCGAGACACACACACAGACACACAAAGTCTGCTGGACGCTTGTACTAGCGTACTCGGGGATAATCTTCTCATCTGAAGTTTTCAACTTTTTAACTCCTACTTGAACTTTTAACCCCTTCCATTGGTAATTGAAAACAGCTCGACTTTATCTTCTGGAAAGCCAACTGCACGAGAACAAAGAAGAACATTATAAAGAGAGGGATCAATACGCGAGTTTATGGATTTACGGTTACACCTTCTAGTATGGGCGTGATTAATATAACATTTAAGTAGACGTGCAATGCCAAGGCACTGCATGCCCCCAGCGAAGGACAAATCTCTCTCTCTCTCTCTCTCTCTCTCTCTCTCTCTCTCTCTCTCTCTCTCTCTCTCTCTCTCTCTCAGTTTCTCTCGCTCTCCCCCATCTCTCGCATTCCCTCTCTCTCCCTCCCCCTCTCTCTCCACCCCCTCCCCCTCTCTTGTTTTAACAAAAGCGTTATACTCACCAGTTCCGACGTAGAGGGAGGAGGTTCGTGAGCTACGCCAGGATAACGACGAACTGCGCGTCGTTAATTCCAAAACGGAGGAACGACTCTCTGAGATGGAGAGGAAAGCTGACGACCTAGAGAATCGATCAAATCGCAACAACTTCATCCTCTACGGCCTAGAGAGGAATGAGGGTGAAACAAGCGAAGACTGTGAAGGTATTCTGCAGGACCTTATCACTGACAAGCTGGAGATGGCAGGTGACGTAGTGTTTGACAGGGTCCATCGTCTTAACGGTAGGGCCGACTCCCCTTTGATTGCCCGCTGTGCTTCCTACAAGGTCGACAAGTTGCAGATTTTGAGAGCAAAGCGGAAACTGCATGGGAGTCAGATTTTCATTGGAGATGACTTTTCTCGTCGGGTCAGAGAGATCAGGCGTAATCTTGTGCCTCGTCTGAAGCAAGCCAGAGATGAGCAAAAGAAAGCTACTCTCACTTTTGACCATCTGTATATCGAAGGGAAGAAGTTCACATTTGACTTACAAAAGAACACGGTTATTGAAATGAGATAGGAATTCGGCCGCTCCAATGTTGGGGAGAGACCCAAATCAGTTATTTCTAGTGACAGTATTGTGTCCGAGAAGGAAATTTTGAGAGTGGTCGAAAAAAGAAAGACACCGGTGTTATCTGTAGTTTTGGACAAGGCGGTGAGCAGGATGTCGGTAAAATGTGACTGTGAAAGCAGTGCGAGTGTGAGTGACACAGTGGGTCAGGGGTCAGATAGGAATCCTAATCTGATAGCAAACCTAGAAATGCGTGTTGTGAATGAAAAAGATAAATTCGAGCACGCCAATGTAAAGTCACTCGAACTGTGAATAAGCCCTTTTCTTTTTTTTTACAGTGGAATGTTAACGGCTTGTACTCCAAATTAACTGACACAGAATTTGTAAATTATGTAGGGAGTTTCGATTTTGTTTGCCTTGTAGAAACGTTTATGGATGAATTCACGTCAATGTTTTTGATGGTTATTCACTTTTTGTTAAACCAGCAGTGAAGTTTACCAAGCAGGGCCGAAGGTCAGGCGGTGTATTGTGCCTAATAAGAAATGAGTTTGCTCCCTTTGTGCGTAAACTTGATGTTGAATGTTCTAACTTCATTGTTTTTGTCCTTGATAAAAGCCTGGGCGGGGATGTAGCTCAGTCGGTAGCGCGCTGGATTTGTATCCAGTTGGCCGCTGTCAGCGTGAGTTCGTCCCCACGTTCGGCGAGAGATTTATTTCTCAGAGTCAACTTTGTGTGCAGACTCTCCTCGGTGTCCGAACACCCCCGTGTGTACACGCAAGCACAAGACCAAGTGCGCACGAAACAGATCCTGTAATCCATGTCAGAGTTCGGTGGGTTATATAAACACGAAAATACCCAGCATGCTTCCTCCGAAAGCGGCGTATGCCTGCCTAAATGGCGGGGTAAAAAACGGTCATACACGTAAAATTCCACTCGTGCAAAAAACACGAGTGTACGTGGGAGAAGAAGAAGAAGAAGATAAAAGCCTCTTTGGAATTTCTAAGGATATTTTGTATGTGTGTGCTTATGTTCCGCCCGAGGGCTCGCCGTATTACTCGTTTTTTTATCTGGATAATGGTGTTTCTCTACTAGAAGAATGTTTGACAGTGTTTGTTGGCAGAAGGGGATGTTTATGTCGTGTTGTCGGGTGACCTGAATAGCAGAACAGCCAATAGGTCCCAGCCTGTATTACAAGATCATGATGTTTTTGATTTATTGCACAAAAGTCAGTCAGTTTGCGGGAATCGAAAATCACAAGATCGGACATTGAATAGTTATGGTAGATATTTTTTAAATATGTGCACTGCACTTGGACTGTGTATTCTTAATGGTGTGTGTAATGGAGATTGCAGGGCTGTTTTACCTACATGTCAGAGAGGGGGAGTAGTGTTAATGATTATTTTTTGCTGTCTTATGATTTATTGCAATTACTCTGTCTTCGAGCGAACTGTTGGTGGCTGGCCGGATTGAGTCAGATTATATGCCAGTTGAATTTCATGTTACGTTCCCATGTGATAATGTTTATCATGATATGCGTGAGAATGCAGACTGCTTTATTGAGAAGTATGTTTGGGATATCAAGAAGGCAGAAACGTATGTGAATTTGATGTGTGCAGATGATATGTGTGCAAGGTTAGAGTCTGCCCAAAATATGATTGAATCTGATATGAATGGAGCTTTGGAATTATTTAACACTTGTGTTAAGGAAAGTGCTGACTGCATGAAGAAAAGAATGTATTTGAAGTCAAATAATCAATCGGATGATTGGTTCGATCAAGAGTGTAGAATAACCCGAAAAAATGTGTGGAGGTTGTTAAGCAGATGTAATCAGCCTGAAGACATTCACGCTCGCAATGTTTCTTGTTTAGCCAGACGGGAATATAAAAACATGTTAGAAAGAAAGAAAAGATTGTATAATGATTTGACATTACAAAAACTTATTGAATATGTTAATGATCAACAAGAATAATTGTGGAATATAATGCATAAATTATCCTCAAAACGAAAACAAATAAAGAACAACATACATACCAGTTGATACCTGGTTTCAGCATTTCAAAGTATTATTGGAAAAAGATGTAATTGAGGCTGAAGAAATTGAATATGAAGACGATGAAGGTATTTTGAATCGTCCTATTTCAAAAGAAGAAGTGTTGATTGCAATGAGAAAGTTAAAACCTCAAAAGTCTGCTGGGCCTGATGGAATAATAGGAGAACTTTGAAAAAAGTTTTTTCTCCAGGGATTGACTTTTTGGTACACTTGTTTAATTTTGTGTTTTCCAAGGGTGTATTTCCAGAAAGTTGGACAGAGTCCATTGTTATCCCTTTGTTTAAGAAAGGCGATGTGAATGATCCAAATAATTATCGTGGAATTTCGCTGTGTAATGTTAGTAGCAAGGTCTATAGTACTGTGATTAATAACAGGTTGCAAGAATGGATTGAATGTAATAACAGTACGGGTAAATATCAAGCTGGTTTAAAAAAAAAAAGAATCATTCCACTATTGATCATATGTTTACACTGTTGGCCTTTGTACAGAAACAATTTTCTTTGAATCGTAAGCTGTATGTTGCCTTTATAGATTTTGAGAAGGCGTTTGATTCCATCAACAGAGCTTTGCTCTGGCCAATTCTGTTAAAAAATGGTATAAAAGGGAAACTCTTTAGGTGTGTGAAGAGTATGTATGATAATGTAAAAACAAAAGTGAGATGTGGAGTTTACAGATTATATTAATTGTACATTTGGTGTTAAACAGGGCGATGTATGTAGCCCAGCTTTATTTTGTCTCTTTATTAATGAGTTAGCACTTGAGATAATTGAGAATGGAAGACATGGTGCCACATTTACTGATGATTATTTGGAATTGTTTATTCTTTTGTTTGCTGATGATTTATTGTTGTTATCAGAGACTGTTGTGGGTCTACAAACTCAGTTAAATAATTTACGCAGGGCAGTGTCCTCTCTTCATTTAAAGGTAAACATGAGTAAAAGTAACATTATTGTGTTTAGGAAAGGTGGATATTTGAGTGCAAGGGAAAGATGGACATATTATGGGGTTGATATTTTACCTGTTGTAAACGTGTATAAATATTTAGGAATATTGTTTTCAACTCGACTCAGTTTCACTGCTGCCTGTAGCGATCTCTCAAGCCGGGCCAACAATGTTGTGATGTGTATTATACAAAGATTATCTGTGCTTAATAATAATAGTTTGAATGTTTTTTTGAAGTTGTTTGATTCCCAAGTACAACCAATAGTACAGTATGGTGCTGAGATATGGGGACTGGATAAAGCTGCTCTGCAGTGTGAAAAAGTCTATTTATTTGCATTGAAGAAGTTCTTAGGAGTTCGTATGCGAACACCTAATGACCTGGTATATGGCGAGACAAACAGATATCCGATATATTTGAATTCTATTTTAAGATGCGTTAGCTACTGGATGAAATTGTTAAAGATGGAGGCGCACAGACTTCCTCGTAAATCATATAATATGTTGTATAAAATGGATGAGAGTGGTAAAAAGAACTGGGCCTCAAGTGTCCGTTGTAAATTGTATGAGTACGGTTTTGGTTTTGTGTGGTTGAATCAGGGCGTTGTTAATGAAAAAGAGTTTTTGCGTGTTTTTAGGGAAAGGTTGGTCGATTGCAGAAGGCAAGAGTGGGATTATCATATACAAAATAGTGATAGATTTGCTGTTTATCGGACATTTTGTCCTGTACATGACATTAAACCCTACCTTTTGTTGAATGTGGATAGACATCTAAAGTTTATTATGACTAGGTCTCGATTCGGTATTTCAGAAATAAATGTGCATGCTAACCGATATAAACAGCATAATGCCGATCAGTTGATGTGTCCCCTATGTAAAGTAAAGCAAGAAGATGAAGTCCATTTTGTTTTGTGTTGTCCATACTTAAACAGATTAAGAGAAAAGTTTAACCCATTTAAATATTATAAAAACCCAAACACTTTTAGACTCAGCTTGCTCCTGGCTTCACCTCAAGAAACTGTTGTTAGAAATGTATCCCTGTATTTGTATAAAGCCTTTAAATTAAGAGATGTTGTAACCTCTTAGTTAAATACCGTGTAATGTATGTTTTAATCTGTAGTGTTGTGCGATTATTATGTTGTACCTTTTTTGCACCTGATGAGTTAAATTATTTGCAACGTTAACCATTTGTTCACACTCCTTCATAAGGGGCTATGACCTATTGAATAAATTGTCTGCGTCTGCGTCTGCGTCTCTCTCTCTCTCTCTCTCTCTCTCTCTCTCTCTCTCTCTCTCTCTCTCTCTCTCTCTCTCTCTCTCTCTCTCTCTCACACACACAAACATATACACACACTCATACACGCAAATACACACCGACACACACACACACACACACACACACACACACACAAACACACACACACACACGCAAACGCACGCACACAAACACCTACATACAACTTATTCGCGCCGATTGTTGCAAGTGATGTTTCGTCATTATCAAATTGTCGTAAAATATGAACCAGATAAAGTGCATAAAAAAAGGAAGACAGATTCGTGGAGGATATTTTACTGGCTGTGCGATTAGTGCATATTATTTAATCGTGTTCTTGTTTGACCTTTTCATTAACTGTGTTATACAGGGTAGGGGTAAAAGCGAGTCGTGATTGCAGGCGAACATGTCACTTCGACAGGCTACAAAATTCGTAAAAATGCATACTTTTCAACCAGGTAAAGACAGTTGTGGAGGAAATTCATCTCTTAACATGATCATTTAAATTAAATTATTCGCCAAAGCGTAACATAATTACACAAATTAACATAAATCACTTAGACGGTGTTAAAAAGGGTTGTTTGTGAAAAGCTCCTTCAGGCGAACATGTCACTTCGGCACGCTACAACATTCGTAAAAATGCATATTTTTCAACCAGGTAAAGACAAATGTGGAGGAAATTCATTTCTCAACATGATCATTTCATTAGAATTATTCGCCAAAGCGTTACATTATCGCAGTTTGGGACAACGATCTTCAAAGTGACAGTGGGCGTCTATTTCTGCACTGCGAAGTGGACCTGCACATCTGGGACTTTGTTTGTTCGTTTGTCTGTTTATTTATTTTTACGAATGTTGTAGCGTGCCGAAGTGACATGTTCGCCTGTAGGAGCTTTTCACAAACAACCCTTTTTAACACCGTCTAAGGGATTTATGTTCATTTGTGTAATTATGTGTAATTATGTTACGCTTTGGTGAATAATTCAATTTAAATGATCATGTTAAGAGATGAATTTCCTCCACAACTGTCTTTACCTGGTTGAAAAGTATGCATTTTTACGAATTTTGTAGCCTGTCGAAATGACATGTTCGCCTGCAATCACGACTCGCTTCACAAGAACACGATTAAATAATATACACTAATCGCACAGCCAGTAAAATATCCTCCACGAATCTGTCTTCCTTTTTTATGTACCTTATCTGGTTCATGTTTTACGAAAATTTCAAAATGACGAAAAAGCACTTGCAACAGAGGGCGCTAATGGGTTGCGTTTCTTTCGCCCGGTACTGTACACACACACACACACACACACACACACAAACACACACACACACACGCACGCACGCACACACACACACACACACACACACACACACACACACACACACACACACACACACACACACACACGTCTCATCCTTGCATATCCATCTCTCTGGCAAACAGTTTGCCATAAACCAAAGCCTATCCAAACATCAGAAAGGCTGTGAAAAGGAAGGGAACTGGTAGATAGGGATGATTATCTAGATCCACCCTGCGACTGAGTCAGAGTACTAGTACTGACGCTGGCTGCACTCACCTGAGAGAAAGAAAGGGGGTGAGGGCAGACAAAGAGAGAGAGAGAGAGAGAGAGAGAGAGAGAGAGAGAGAGAGAGAGAGAGAGAGAGAGAGAGAGAGAGAGAGAGAGAAATTGGGTGAGCATAAGAATTGTTTAGTGGTGCTGGAATGTATTGTATCCCAAGCCAGGAAATAGTCGCGGTGTATTGTACATAATTATGGCTGTGATCAGGTCGTAAGTCTCGTGTCTATTGTACGTCAGCCCCCTCATCTCGGAGCATCTCGGCTTGCCGCAGCGGTCTTGTCGGGGTGCCAGGACTTTCCGTCATGTCAGTCAGGACCAGCACCACGTCGGGAACGCCCGGTCTGTTGCCTCGGTCTGCCCTCAGTACCTCTGTGCGTGCCACCTCAAGAGCCCCGTACGTGTTAGTGCCTCCTACGAGAAATGGACACTATTTCATTTTATCCCAGCGAAGCTGGAGGTATCCCGTGAACGCTATACTGTAATCGATTTGAGAAAAGTGCATACCGAATAATACATGATAAAGAAGGATTCTTTGTGCCCGAAAATGGGCCACAGTTGGAGATGGAAGTTCACCAAAAATTGGGACCATACTAACAAAAATACGGTGGGTAAAATTGGCGCCCCCATTTTTTGAGCAAACGCCACCCAAGGCCGCTTTGGACGGGTAGAAATTCCGTAGTTTCCAAGTCTATGGATAAAGCTCGCGTAAGAAGAATACGTCACGGTCGAAAGTCTTTGACGTCAATTAATGCATCATGACGTCATGCCTCCCTGTAGTCTTTCTCTCTCGCGCGGTGTGTGTGTTTGTGTTCATTTTGTGCACATGTGTTAGTGTTACTGTTTGTGTGTGTGTGTGTGTATTTGTGTGTGTGTGCGCACGCGTGCATGAGTCTGTACTCGTGTGTGTGTGAGTGTGGTGTGTGTGTGTGTGTGTGTATTTGTGTGTGCGCACGCGTGCATGAGTCTGTACTCGTGTGTGTGTGTGTGTGGTGTGTGTGTGAGTGTGTGTGTGTGTGTGTGTGTGTGTGTGTGTATTTGTGTGTGTGTGTGAGTGTGTGTGTGGTGTGTGTGTGTTTGTGTGTGCGCACGCGTGCATGAGTCTGTACTCGTGTGTGTGTGAGTGTGTGTGTGGTGTGTGTGTGTGTGTGTATTTGTGTGTGTGTGTGTGTGTGTGTGTGCGCACGCGTGCATGAGTCTGTACTCGTGTGTGTGAGTGTGTGTGTGTGTGTGTGTGTGTGTATCTGTGGGTGTGTGCACGCGTGCATGAGTCTGTACTCGTGTGTGTGTGAGTGTGTGTGGGGTGTGTGTGTGTGTGTGTATTTGTGTGTGTGTGTGTGTGTGTGCGCGCACGCGTGCATGAGTCTGTACTCGTGTGTGTGTGTGAGTGTGTGTGTGGTGTGTGTGTGTGTGTGTGCATACGTGTGTGTGTGTGCGTGTATGTGTGTTTGTTTGTAAAGGTGTGTATGTCTGTCTGTCCATATGTGCGTATGGGTGTGTGTTTTGTGTGTATGAAGTTTTTGTGAGAGAGTGAGTGAGTGTGTGTATGTGTGCGTGTGTGACTTGGGGTATGTGTGTGGTGTGTGTGAGTGTGTGTGTGTGTATGTGTGTGAGTGTGTGTGTGTGTTTGTGTGTGTGTGTGTGTGTGTGTGTGTGTGTGTGTGTGTGTGAGTGTCTGTTTGTATAGGAGAGAAAGAGAGAAAGAAAGAGAGAGAGAGAGAGAGAGAGAGAGACGCAGAGTGGGTGGGTGGGAGTGTGTTTGTGCGTGTACGTAAGTGTATGTGTGTGTGTATGTGTGTTTGTTTGTAAAGGTGTGTGTATGTCCGTCTGTCTATATGTGCGTATGGGGATGTGTTTTGTGTGTATGAAGTGTGTGTGAGAGAGTGAGTGAGTGCGTGTGAGTGAGTGTGTATTTTTGTACGTGTGTAACTTGAGGTATATGTGTGTGTGTGTGTGTGTGTGTGTGTGTGTGTGTGTGTGTGTGTGTTCGTGTGTGTGTGTTTGAGAGAGAGAATACGAATACGAATACGAAAGTTTATTCAGTTTTAGGCCAGAGCCCCTTCTGAAGGGTATGCGTCCATATACAACATAATCATAGCAAATATTGTGTTTCATAAATGACCCAAATTTGTATACATCAAACAGTAATACATGTGTACATAGATCATGTCACAGTGATTAATCTTTTCATTCCCTGATAAATATATTGTGCTAATTTGGATATTTGACTGACATTTCCAGTAGACATAAGCAAAGTATATCGGTACATACATGGATGGTTATAATATTTTGGCTTTATCAATAATACTCTTAGGTCACGTAGTGCAGGACAGCAGAACATAAAATGTATTTCATTTTCTTCAGCCAATTTACACAGACGACACAACAAATCTTCCTCACTCCGTACACTATACCTACACCTGTGTACAGCAAGATCCGATACACCGAACCTGAATTTAGTTAATGCACTTTTCACATAGCTGTTCATTTCCATATCTATATACGCTTCAGTACTGCTTGTGGTCTTAAACAATCTGTATGTAGAAAATCGATCACTGCTTTGCATATGGTCGTTCCAGTCTTGCCATCTGCAATCTATCAATCGCTGTCTGAAACATTTTAGAAAACCACCAATACTGTCCACCCCTTGGTTGTACCATACATCTGCAAACCCATGAGAGAACAAACACTTTCTAACATCCGTCGCCCATGTAATCTTGCCATTACAATCTAAATTATAGAGAACTTTGTATGCTTTACATGGGATCTTAGAATTATCCATTCTTGTTAGTTTTAGCCAATATGTAATGCACTTTACATATGAGTTTAGATATATTGGGAATCTTCCCAATTCACCGTACACAAGGTCGTTTGGTGTTCTCATGTCTACATGTAGGAATCGTTTCATGGCGAATAAGTGTAGTTTTTCTATTTCAGTACCTTTTTGGAAAGCCCAAATCTCAGCACCATATTGCACAATCGGTTGGACTTGAGAATCAAACAATTTTGTAAACAATGTGTAAGAACTACTCTCTAGCTTGTGCAACACACGGAGTATACCAAACACTGCCCGTTTACCCCTACTCACCAAATCTTGACAGGAAACATTAAAACTGAGTCTCGTGGAAAAAAATATTCCTAAATACTTATAAGCGTTAACAACAACAACTCTATCTGCACCATAATTCCATTTTTCACAACTAGCTAAATATCCTCCTTTACGGAAAACAATAATATTAGTTTTGTTCATGTTAACTTTCAACTCCAATCGAGAAGCTGCATTGTACATATTATTTAGCTGTCTTTGCAGGCCAACAACAGTTGTGGAGAGCAATACAATGTCATCAGCAAAAAGCAATATGAAAAATTCAACAAAATCAAATGTCACACCATGTTTTCCATTTTCCATTACTTCCAAAGCTAATTCATTAATGAATAACGAAAACAACACAGGGCTACATACATCACCTTGTTTTACCCCATATGTACAATTGATTACATCAGTAAATTTAGCGCCACATCTTATTTTAGCTTTCACATCCAAATACATGCTTTTCACACAACGATGCAATTTTCCTCTAATACCGTTTTTCATAAGTACAGGCCACAGAAGTTTCCTAGAAATCGAATCGAATGCCTTCTCAAAGTCAACAAATGCGACATACAATTTTCTGTTATTTGTAAACTGTTTCTGAATGGCCGCCAGGAGTGTAAAGATATGGTCAACTGTTGAATGATCTTTTTTAAATCCAGCTTGATGTTCACCAGTAATATCATTTATGCTAATCCATTCCTGCAATCTGTTATTAATTATGGAGCTATATAATTTACTGCTGACATCACACAGTGATATTCCCCTGTAGTTATTGGTGTCATTTATCTGACCTTTCTTAAACAGAGGCAAGATTATTGATTCCTTCCAGTTGTCCGGGTAAAAACCACTATCAAACAAGACATTAAACAGCCTTACCAAAAACATCACCACAGCCTCACCCGAATGCTTGAAAAACTCACCAATCAGCCCATCTGGACCAGCAGACTTTCCGTTCTTCAGCTTTCTAATTGCAAGAGTGACTTCTTCTTTCGAAATCGGTCTATCTAATACATGTTCAACAACATCATCATCATTTCCTTCATCATTAACATCAGCATTTTCATCCACAGCCCCATCAACGACGTCCACTATAGCTACATGTGTGTCCTTCTCTAATACATTCTTAAAATGTTGGAACCAATCATCTAGAGTAATGTTATGACGCGGCTGCGTTTTCCTCCGTGAAAGTTTCTTCATAGTTTCCCAAAATAGTTTCTGCGATTTTACTGAGCTGCTCAAGTCAGCGAGTAGACCAGCGTTATAGCTTTTCTTTTTCATAACGATCAGGTATTTATATTCACGCCTAGCAATGCAATATATATTTTTATCCAGAACATCTTTTGATTTTCTACATTTATGTAACATCTTACGGACATGCCTTTTTGCTGTTTGACATTCATGGTCAAACCATTCTCTCTGTAACGACTTACCACCTATTGACATTCTTTTTTTCATGCATTCACCTTGCTGTTTTATGACATCATTAAACTTGTTCAGTGCGGCGTTAACATCATTCTCAATTAAGGCAGCAGCATTGACAAGTTCGTACTGTACATCACCTGAATTCATTAAAGAGGAGAAGGCAGCCGCACATTCAGTCTTCCAACAGTATTTGACAACAAATTCGTCAACCTCACAACCAGCTTCATTCATAATGGCATTCGGCATACATCTTTTATCATGCAGAACCAACTCCACCGGCATATGGTCTGATTCAATACGCTCTAAAACATTCAACTTGCAATTATTCGCAGCTGATTCAAATAGATTTACAGACATCAAAAAGTAGTCATTCACACTGCTTCCACTATCAGAAATAAATGTGTATCGTCCACGAAGGTCACCTTGACACATTCCATTCAGAATACACAATCCGAAACCAGTACACATACAAAGCAATTTTTTCCCGTAATTGTTCAAGATTTTATCTTCGGAGGACCTTTTTGTCTCAAGAAAATCCACTTTACTAACGTGTACATATAGATCCTGTTCGTCAACGTAATCAGGTGTAATATCCGAGGTCCTAGAATTCAGGTCACCACATATGATTACATCTGCATCATCCAAAGACAAAAGACTATCCGCCAAGCATGATTCTAAAATATTTATTCCATTTTCAAAATCAAAAGCAGTATAATACGGTGAATGTTCAGGTGGGATGTATGCACAGAGAAGCAAAATGTCCTTAGTGAACCTAAAGTACTCTTTATGCAGAACAAACGAAAGGAAGTAGTGGCTATCACTTTCCAACTGTGTTACGTGAGGAATAATATTATTCCGTATTAGACATATCACCCCACCCGAACATCTTCCCTGCCGCGTCAATTTGACTGCTGGCTTGACGAAAACCGTATGGTCATTAAAAAGACATGACTCGAAAGTTAGAACAAACGTCTCTACTAGACAGACAATGTCATAAGAAGAGAGAAAATCGACAAACTCGGGATCGTCTAATTTTGACAAGATACCGCAAACATTCCAATGAAGAAAAGATAATGAGTTAAAAGAATTTTCAACGTCATCAGATCGATCAGTGCCATTTAAATTTGACGCATCCACCACCTCGTCATCACCGTCACTATTCTCACCACCCCCATCAATTTCACCCTGTTCTTGCTCATTTCCACTCTCGTTTTCACTTTCTCCCTCACTTCCCCCCTCCCCACTCTCGACCGCACGCTCGTTCATATGAAGCATACAACTATCATTGCTAGACATACGTGTATCGTATAAAATGCTGCTATCCATTTCATGTATAACTTTATCCTCGTACACATTCCAACCACAAGCAATATAAATGCCGCTATCATCCATGTCTTTTGCAGTGCGAGGGGTTGGACAGTCACGATAATGGGTAAATGCAGTAGGCCTATTGGTTACACAGCCGTTTCTATTATCAGTTATATTTGGTGTATCCTCTATCATAATAATTGTCTGGGCGTCCGAGACTAGATTACAGGTATCGTCTACAGCAGCGCTGTCTACAGAACTATTGTCGTCACTATCACCATTCGGCGGCGTTTCACCACTGTCAAGTGCCAAAACACATTCGCTGGTCTGCCACTGAGCCCCTGTGACACGAACACTTTCAATATCACTGTCCGTAGCACACGGCTGGCCTGCGCGTAAGTTTGTGACAGTGATGTCACCAGTCACGGAAAATTCACGTGCACTAGCTTCAGTCAAAACCGGTGTCGCTTCAGGTCTATCTCCCCTCTTATTTCGTACCACAGGAACAATTTTCTTATTCACAGTCTTTTTCGTTTTTTGTGTGGTATCACTATCAGGGCGGCCACCTTCCTATCTTAATTCTTTAAGAACCTCTCCATCGGCATCCAGTACATGCTTCTTACCTTCTATCAGAAGGTGATCAAACACCATCGTAGCCCTTTTACCTTCTGACCTGGCTAGCTTCAGATGCGGTAACAACTTGCGTCTTATATCCCTCACGCGCATGGAGAAATCCTCGCCAATGAAGATCTGGCTCCCTTGTAGCTTCCGTTTTGCTCTCAGCATCTTCACTTTGTCCTGGTAGAAAGTACAGCGCGCAATCACCGGTGAGTTTGGCTTGGCACTAAGACGATGCACTCTGTCAAACTGCACGTCCTCTGATAATTCAAGCTTGTCCGTAATCATTTCTTTCAGCACAGCTTCACACTCGTCTGATGACTCGTCCTTCCTTCTTTCCATCCCGTGAATAATGATGTTATTGCGCTTGGAACGACATTCTAGATCGTCTGTTTTCTTCTCCATGTCACCCAAACGTTTTTCTAAGCTTATGTTGTATTCTTGGAGCTGACCATTCTGATTCTGAAGTTCAGACACCTCTTCCTTTAGATCTTTCACTTCCTCCTGCAAGGTCACATAACTTTCACGAAGGTTCTTCACGTCGCCCGACATGTCGTCAAATTTACTGTTCATACTTTGGAGCATAGTCATGACGTCTTTCAGCGTTGGGTCCTGGCTCTGTGAGGTACTCTGTGAGGAACCCAATCGTGTCTGTCTTAACTCTGGGCCTGGTCCTGGATTCTTCTCCACGTCGCCACATTGCATGAGCCATCCACCCCAGAACAGCAGAGACAGGAGCAATCCAAAGGTGACACCGTCTACCCTGTTTCGAAGTGTGTATACAGTCAGAAACATGGCGGCTTTCTTCTTCGCCCTCTTGAACATGAATCCAATAAAAACATGGTTGAATCCGCCGCACACTGAGCGAAACTCCAGTGCTGACGAAGGCATGATGGCATCACATACAACCTTGCAAAATCTTGGAAGCAATGTCTTTGGAAATACCTTGAAAATTAGAGAAACTTGCAGAGCTCACAACACTTGCTGCGCACGGGTATGACCTTGACACGCCTCCCCATACAGAGAGAGAGAGAGAGAGAGAGAGAGAGAGAGAGAGAGAGAGAGAGAGAGAGAGAGAGAGAGAGAGAGAGAGAGGTTTGTCTTTCGCTGGGGTATGCAGTGCCTTGGCGTTGCACATCTACTTAATTGACTTTATTATGCCAATGCTGGAAAACTCGGGTCGCTTCCTTCCAGTGGACAGCTAGGAACAACAAGAGTCCCGCTGCCCAGGCGTATGCGTGTTTAGGTGTAATCAGCGGTAGCAGGCTAATTGCCCCTTGGACAATTGCCCCGCAACAACTGCCCCCCGGAGATAATTGTTTCGAACATTGTTTGGGTATGACGTCACAGGTCCAAGACCTCACCTTCCCTGAAGAATGCGATTGTTTGACGCTATGACCAGTTACGTACGTCATACACACTTATTGATGACATTTATTTATTGAGCCCATTTTTGATCTGAAAAAAATGTCCTTGAAAATACAAAAGTGTCTGACCGAAACGCTGCTGTTTGATACCCGGGCCATGCCCATGGGGAAACAAATATTTGTTTCTGCCTATGTACCTTTAGCTTTCGCTGCTGGGAACGAAATGGGTAAAGAGAACTTGCATTAGAAAAAAAGGCATACAACGTCAACGACTTGTTTACTGTAGTAATCACTGGCTGTGGCATACAGGTTCTGGTGCAGAATGAGAAAATCTTGTCACAATTAATAGCCAACAGTTAGAAACTGATTACGCCTTATTTTGTTCCCATAAAATTCGCTGCAGAGCACGAACTATAATGTTACAAGGAACTGGGTACAACATTCGGTGTATTGGGTTCACGAACTGATTACTGAAGCACACACCGACTGAGTTGTTTTTGGTGTACAAACCTGGTCACGATTTGCAGCCAATGAGTAGTTATAGAAACTGGCTGTTTAATCTGATAACGGATGGAGCTGGTTTGTACGCCTGCACTGCATTTTCACATAAAAAACAAAATGGCAGATGCTCTTTCTGACCAGACTGTCATTCAAGATGGCGTCTTGAACTTGGATTGTTTTGATGTCAGGCCACCGTTTGTTGATGAAGGAAGAACTTCAAACTAGAGCTTTCAATCTCGGACTGTTTTAGTTCTGGACAGTTTGCAAAATGCAAAACGGATGTGGGAAATACCTTGCACTGAACAGAGGCACGATTTATGAACTTGTGGGATTAGCTCGTGACACTGTGAACAATAGTGTGTGTAGATTGATGACTGCAATATCACGCCCGGCACTGGGTATAATCTTACAGTCAGAACAATTGCTTTGCGAAGGTGTGTCGTAACGTACTCTATTTTCTCAGGCATAGTGGGAAAAAATGCATTAATCAGTCTTCTTTTCATGCGTTCACCGTTGATAAAAAATAGTTTTACCCGATTCGATTTAGTGCGCTTGTGTTGGCAACCATACAATTTCACGCCTCTACCTCCTTTTTACATTTAGTCAAGTTATGACTAAATGTTTTAACATCGAGGGGGGAATCGAGACGAGGGTCGTGGTGTATGTGTGTGTGTATGTGTGTGTGTGTGTGTGTGTGTGTGTGTGTGTGTGTGTGTGTGCGTGTGCGTGTAGAGCGATTCAGACCAAACTACTGGACCGATCTTTATGAAATTTGACATGAAAGTTCCTGGGTATGATATCCCCATACGTTTTTTTTCATTTTTTTGATAAATGTCTTTGATGACGTCATATCCGGCTTTTCGTGAAAGTTGAGGCGGCACTGTCACGCCCTCATTTTTCAACCAAATTGGTTGAAATTTTGGTCAAGTATTGTTCGACGAAGCCCGGACTTCGGTATTGCATTTCAGCGTGGTGGCTTAAAAATTAATTAATGACTTTGGTCATTAAAAATCTGAAAATTGTAAAAAAAATATTTCTTTTATAAAACGATCCAAATTTACGTTCATCTTATTCTCCATCATTTGCTGATTCCAAAAACATATAAATATGTTATATTTGGATTAAAAACAAGCTCTGAAAATTAATTATATAAAAATTATTTTCAAAATTAAATTGTCGAAATCAATTTAAAAACACTTTCATCTTATTCCTTGTCGGTTCCTGATTCCAAAAACATATAGATATGATATGTTTGGATTAAAAACACGCTCAGAAAGTTAAAACGAAGAGAGGTACAGAAAAGCGTGCTATCCTTCTTAGCGCAACTACTACCCCGCTCTTCTTGTCAATTTCACTGCCTTTGCCATGAGCGGTGGACTGACGATGCTACGAGTATACGGTCTTGCTGCGTTGCATTGCGTTCCGTTTCATTCTGTGAGTTCGACAGCTACTTGACTAAATGTTGTATTTTCGCCTTACGCGACTTGTTTTGTTAATCAAAATGTCCTGTTTTGTTGTCCATAATACATGGGACCAGAGAGACATCCGGATTCAAACACGACAAGGAAATTAAAGCGATTTTGTGACGTGTCCAAGGGCGCCGCCTTTGTCTCCTTTGTGTTGTTGTTTTTACGCCGCCGTGCGTGAGTTCACTGCGAAGTAAAATTATCACATTTCACCCCCACAAAAACCACGCCGTTGGAACGGCTGCACTAGGCAAACGCCAGGTCCCCGGCTGCGTGCCAGTGCGACCCTAAATCCAAGATGAGTTTTCCCCCAAAATCAGATCTAGCGTCTTTCACAGTCCTTACTTGTCTAAACTAAGTGCTTGAGGCAAAGCGTACGTATTCATTTAAACTTACCTCTACCCGTTTTCTTTAGTTTGGGAGTCCTCCACGTGTTTTAGGTTAGTTTTCTTTCCAGTGTGTTGCGCATTCAGTGCAAATTGTCAGTTTGAGACGTAATTAAGAAAAACATCTACGTCAAAAAGTACTTTAATGAACGGCAGTTTAATCATGTATTATTCATTCATATATACCGAATTTTAGCTCTGGAAGTTCATTGGTTCGAACGCAAGTCATAAATTCATGAATACAATCAGAAATTCGCCGGCTGCGAGCTTGTGTTCTCGTTGGTGACCCGCCAGGGTTTATAAAACAAATACCTTTTCAAGCCGATTGATTCAGTTTAGATGGCTTTAGGGTGGTGACCTCTTGCACATGTTTTTGGAGTGACCACACAGGACGATGAAGGGGGTAATCTACTCAAAGTGGACAAATAGGCGAGTATAAAGAGTACAATTGCAGAGCAATGAGAAAGAGTAAGCCAAACCAAGCGTTGGCATACATAGCAAATCGATGTTTCAGCGCGCAGAAAAATAACTTGCAACTGACTGTCACTCCAAAAACATGTGCAAGAGGTCACCCCCCCCCCCCCCCCCCCCTGAAGCCATCTAAACTGAGTCAATCTACTTGAAAAGTTTTTTGTGTAAACACTAGTGCGTCGCCGACAAGAACACTGGCTCGCAGCCGACGAATTTCTGATTGTATACATGAATTTATGACTTGCGTTCAGACCAATTAAAGGCACAGTAAGCCTCCCGTAAACCACCAGAGCTCCTTGGGCCTCTACATACAGTGCAAGCATACTTCCATTTGAACGCTCACCGAACGGGAACATCCTGGCTGCTTTCTGTCGAGAGTGAGACATTTTCAAAGAATTTATGTTCGTGGACTATCCGAACGAACAATCAGGCGCCTCGTTATTGGTGCTAGACCTAACTTAAAATCTAATAATAAACTGACAGCTTGTTACACAAACATTCTTAAATCATAAAAGAATTCTGTTTTCAACGGGAGGCTGACTGTACCTTTAACGTCCAGAGCTAAAACTCGGTAAATGAATAATAGATGATTTGACCTGTCGTTTGCCTAGTGCAGCCGTTCCTACGGCGTGGTTTTTGTTAAATGAAATGTAATCATTTTACCTCGCAGTAAACTCACGCACTAGGTTGACCTAATCGATTTTTTTTAAATAAGTTTTTCTTGTCGGAACAGTCATTGGCATACCATCTTAGTGTCTTACAGCCAGCAGTCAATACATCCGTTTCGACGAATCATCTTTGTTAAGAAGAAGTTGTTGGTGTACTTCAGTCTAGAGTAACACCCACTCTCTGCGAGGACGTTATGAACGCATACGCTGTTGTAAATTCCTTAGTCTCGACTAGCCCACCCTATGTTGAAGATGTAATGAACGAATCAGTCTCGGCTATACAATTCTTTACAGAAGCAGTTAATACGTAACTGAGTATCGACTAAGCAACTCGAACTCTATTATGAAGATTTCATGAACGCATCAGTTTCGACTAACGAACTCTGCACAGAAGCTGTTGTAAAATAAATAAGTCTCGACTAACCCGCTTGACGTTGAAGAACACCAGTCTCAACTAACCAATTCGCACAGAAGGAGTTGTTAAATATTAAGTGAGTCTCGACTAACCTACTCTATGTTGTAGATGTCATGAACTCATCGATCTTGACTAACCAACTCTATGTATACAGAAACAGTTATTAAAACTTCAGTCTCCCCACTCTACGTTGAAGATGTTATGAACACATCAGTCTCGGCTAACCAACTCTGTACAGAAACAGTCGTAAAATACTTCAGTCTTGACTAACCCACTCCGTGTTGAAGATGTTATAAACCCATCAGTCTCAACTTACCAAGTGTGTGTGCAATACATTTTACACGTCTCGGCGCATCTCCATTAGGCAACACAATGGCTGCCTTTTTGGGACAAGTGAAACTTCTGCTGTGGAAAAACTTTCTGCTTCAGCGGCGGAAGAAATGCGTGTCTGTGTTCGAAATCTTCTTCCCGGTGTTTTTCGCCGTGATTTTCATGTTAATCCGGCTTCGGGTCGAACCACAATTCCACCACGACCAGCTGTCCTACCCACCAGAGGATACTTTTGAGATGCAAAATGGGTTCACAACGCCAACAAATGATTTCCCAGTTGATTTGATGACATGTGAGCTAGGTTTTGCCCCCAACCATTCCAGTCTCTTCGTTGTAATGACTAAAGTGGCCAGGCGTATCCACCCGTATGACAAAGCGTGTGGCAACATAACAGGTTGGTATAGCGACCATGAATACCACCACTTTCTTTGTTATCAGTTCTTCATTATGTTTTCATTTTATTGTGTATTTCCTTTTTTCTGCGTCGTTGTTATAGGAGTTACAATTACCATGTGAACACAAAATAACATGAGCATATGCCTTCCAAACACAGGAGAAGAGTCACTGGTTGCATATTACAGTGTTCTATACTACCCGTCATAAAAAAAAAACTAGGCAGATTCGTATGAGGGCAGATCTTTCTGATGAGGCTGTTGATTGCAAAACCAATTATGTGACCGAAAAGGCCATTCATTTCCTATAGCGCGACCTTATTCAGAAAACAGATTGAGTTTACATGACGTCGTGTCTATACAGTGGAACCTACAATACAGACACCCCCCAAAATCAAATTCTCATAATCAAAGTGCCTGCGTTAAAATCGACAAAAAATCCGAACAACTGTTACTAAACGTGTTCTGCATGTCATTAGACAGAACAATCCAATCTCCACCCAAAACAGTCAGTTTTGTTCACATATTTTGTCTAACATAGACGCTATGGCATGTTGAACGGTGTTGGTGTCAATCCTCTCAGAAGGCATGCAAGGCAGTTTTTGAAGTCATATTTGCGGGAAATGAGACAAAAACCGGTACATTTCAGTAACTCCTGAACGCATTGCCTTCAAACTTTACATGATCTGTGCTAACACCTGTCGTAAACTACACATGGAATCTTAAATCATTGGAGATATCAGTTCTGCTGTTATGCGACATGCCAGAAAGTGTTTTGAAAATAAAGATGTACCTTGTCCGACTGAACAGAAACAAATAAAAATAAGCAGGCATTAAGAAAAAAATGAAAGCTTCAAATTGCACTGAAATGTAATACATTTTTATCTGTGGCTGTTCACAGTGCACAATAATTCTTGGAAAATGCTCTTGCAAGACTGACAATCAGCATGGTAGCAGTGAGCTTTGCAAGGCGCAGGCCGTCATTTTTGCTCATCGCTCTACACTAATCGTCATAAAAAACTAAACACATACATATTTAGCTGTAGAACTTTGTGATGCAGCCAGTTAATTTAAGATCCAAAACAGGGTCACTGTTGCTTATTTTGATTTTTTTGGTATTTTAGTGTCTGGAAATTTGTTTTTGCGAATTTGATTGTGGCGGGCGTCCTATGTCTTCGGTACACAGCATAAGCACTAATTGATGAAACATAAAACTCTTTGTTTCAAACGGTAGGGGAATAAGTTACCTTTCTGGCAATATACTTGGTTTTACTATAACTGGCCGCATCACACAGTTATACAGCTCATTGTATGTGTTTAGTTTTTTATGACGATTAGTGCAGAAGAGTCACCTTAAAAAATACTTTCGCGTTAAAATCATCACATCACCCATGTCTGATAAAATATGTACATGGAATTTGAGTGTGTGGCGCATCTGTTATTGTTCTTGACGATTACAACAAATTATGTTTTTCCACGAGTCAGCAAAGACCTACCGTCAAGTTAGAACTCTTTCTGTCGAGTCAAATAACAGCAGAACCAATGTCTAAAATGACAAAAAATTGTGTATGTAATTTACGACATGTGTTAGCACGAACCACCGTAAGTATTAAGGCAATGCGTCGAGGAGTTATGTACCGTTCTTTGTCTCAGGAAGCTTAAATATTTTAATGTCAATCAAAGTGTTATGGAACTTGTGTATCGCAGTTTGATTGAAAGCATACTGACTTTTAACATTGTGACATGGTATGGTACCACAAATGTTAAAAACAAAGCTAAACTCCACCGCATTGTTGCGACGGCTAGCAAGCTTGTTGGGCAACCCCAACGACAGCTGACCAGTCTCTACGAAGCTGCCATTAAGCGGAAAGCTCTCAAAATTGTCCGTGATCCGATCCATCCTCTCAACCCCTGTTTCGAAATTCTCCCTTCAGGTAAACGTTATAAGGTCCCTTTCGCACGCAAAAACCAGTTTAAAAAGTCATTCCTGCCTTCTGCAGTCACCATTTTAAATTCTTCTCGCATCACGTAGAGGCTGGTCGGCTGGGAAAAAACAAACAATGTGTACATGTGAAGGTGTGTGGGAAATATTTGTAATGTGATTACTCGGCTGTGAAACCCAACTCCTGTGATATGAGAGGGTAAATTTACATAGTGCAATATCATATTTGATTGTATCCCTTTTATGTTTTATGTTTTATGTGTGTCGTCCTGTACAATTGTTGTTAGGCCAACAAAAAAAAATTGTCTGTTTAGGGTAACCCGACCGACCCTATCGATTTGGCGCCGACCCAAAAACTTTTTTTTTATTTAAAAAAAAAAAGAAAAAAAAAGAGGTAAAAATGCTAAAAAGAGACATTTGGCGTTTCTTTCTCTCCCTTTCTCTCTGTTTTATTTATACGTTAGTTTTGAAACATGTATTCATCAAATATAAGAAGTGAATGTTCAGCCAACATAGCATTTACACCAAAAAAAAAAAAAAAAAAAAAAAAAAAAAAAACAACTTTACCTACCTACCGACCCTACTTTTTTTGGTCATGTTACCCTAAACAGACAATTTTTTTTTTTGGGCCTTATAATCGTTTACAGGCAGACAGGGTGTGCCGAAGAAAAATTTCCATTTTTATGTAATATTTTAATGGACAATAAAGTGCTGTTATTGTTATTGTTATTGTTATTGTTATACCCACTAAAACGGCCTCAAAAACCGCCTTTTACGGCTACTCAGAGAAATGACACCTACACCATTCAGCACGCCATAGTATCATTGTTAGATAAGATATATGAACAAAACTGCCTGTTTTTGGATGCAAAATACATTGCTCTTCCTACTGACATGCAGAACATGTTTTGTTTAACAAGTTCTGATTTTTGGTCAATTTTAACGCGGGAACCTTGATTTTGCGAATTTAATGTTGGGTGGGGTCTGTGTTGTAGATCGCACTGTATAGACACTACGTAATGCAATCTGTTTTCTGAATAAGGTAGGGGAAGGAATGGCCTTTTTGGTCATATGATTGGTTTTACAATCAACAACCTCATCAGAAAGATCTGCCATCACACGCATCTTCCTATAATGGAAGGGCGCTGGTTCTGAGCAACGCTTATTTCTCGAGATAGGTGTGACCAGATGACGTCATTTATACTGTCGTTATCGGAGATCTTTCGTATTTCAATCAGTGTCATTTCCCAGTTCTGTGTTCTGCGGTCGTTTAGACTGACTTGACACAAGTTGAGAAAACCAATGACACTCTATTCAGTTTTGCGAAGCAACTGAATATGAAAAGAAAAGAAAGCGTGGAGAAGTATGTTTGGGTCCTGCAAGATTTTATGATCAACGATTTCTCCCTTGGAAGTAAATGAAGATGTCTGCTTTTCGTCTGCTTTGAAGGTAGGGAGATTTTACAGCGCACACGGTGAATTGCAAGTCGTATTGGACAAGAATGTTGTTATTCTTCTTTCTTCGAACTACCATATATTTGTTCTTGGCCATATTTTCGACCTGTGCATCGTTATATTATGAGAAAAACATGTTTGAACGCAAATTCGCAAAGTAATTTTGATCATTTGCTCCGGAACTGCAACGTCGATTTGCCAAAGCAAAAAATTCTGGCTCAATATGCGGGAACATGCTGGTAGTGTCATATTTTTTAAACGGGTGTGGAAGAACTGCTCATAATTAACATAGCACTCCGGCCCTGTTCTTTGTTTCGTCACACCCAAAACCGTTATTTGTTTTGGGCGACGCAGCATTACTAGTTTTTTTTTATGACGGGTAGTATAGGTGAGCGAACGTGTAGCCAAGACGTGTACGCGTACGTGTAGATAATGACGTCACCCTTACACGTCTCGGAGAATTGTTCTAGATGATGCTTGACCGTAACTCACTTTTCTCCAATGTTCACAATGCAGTCATCCATAGTCCTACACGTTGTTTTGCTCCCTGCAAGACGTGTAGATCTTGGCACACGCGTGACATAAAAATAAGATTTGATGAGTCCTATACTCGTACGCGTTACCGTACACGTGCTGACAAGTTCCACATCTAGATCTGTCTAATATATACAAACAAGCGCAAGGGTGATGCCGGGTTTATAATCTAGACATACGAAAACATTACTATATTGTTGTTGTTGCTGTTGTCCGTCGGGTCTTTAAAAACATTACTATATTGTTATTGTTGCTGTTGTCCGTCGGGTTTTTATGGGTTGTGGGTGAGTGACATTTACTTGCAAAACCTCGTACAATTATTGGAGTGGCCAATCACTAGCGAGGGGTCTGCCGGTAACACGTGGAAACACGCACGTGTTTCCTTCACACCCCTCGCTCGTGATTGACCTATCCAATAGTTGCACGAGGTTTTGCACAACCCATTCAAACCCGACGGAGTGATTCCAAAAACCGTCTATAAAGGGCCAAGAATCAATTGATTAAACCTCCTTTGTGCATTTCATGACCCCCAGAACTAAAACCATTCGCAACCGAGGCGGACCTCAAGGCGTACCACAAGATCAACTCTGAGAAAATGAAGATGGCGGTAGTGTTCAGAGGAAGCAACCCCATTCAGGTGAGCTTGAGCCCCGACCTTCACCTTGTCATCCGTCAGGACAGCGAGTACAACGATCAATGGAACACACGGGGCTTTCTGCCCGACTTTCAGATGGGGCCAAGGTTACAGTTAGATCCTGGTGAGAAGTGTTTTTTTCTGGGGGGGGGGGGGGGGGGGGGTTCAGTCAAGGATGACAGTGTTGCTGTTTGCTCCTCAGTTGGAGGTGAATAGTCAAATCCTGAAAATAATGATGTCGGGTTTGTATGAGTTGTGAACGGGTGAACACCCTTGCTTCTAGTGAGTCTAGCAATGCCCACGTGTTTCCTGTCCACAAAACTGACAAAGGAAACAAACTTGCATCGGGCTCGAATAGCATTAACTGCTGAAGAAACAATCCAAAAACGAAACAAAGAGTTTGTCTGTGCACTTTAAAGGCCGTTGGGTCGATATATTTGTGAATGTATTGTTTTGTCAATAACAAACGTTCAGACAACCTACCTTTCTTCTTTTTTGATGCTGAAGAGACAATAACAATAAACACCATCCAACCAATCCTTTCCACGTGTTTCCGACACACCCACTCGGTAGTGACTGGCCTTTAATGTCAAGGTACATTTTCCCCTTGTGTCATATGTATATAACATCAAAAGTTATAAAAGAAACAATTGAAAGTCAGCAGAGACTTTCTTCTGAGATTTGCTAAAATCTTTTAGCAGAGCAAAAGAGAGAGCGCCAATTAATAAAATATCAGAAGTTGTAAAAAAAAAAAAAACCAATTGAAAGTCAGCAGATACTTTCTTCTGAGATTTGTCAAAATCTCTTTGCAGAGCAAAAGAGAGAGAGAGAAAAGAGTGTCCCTTCACAGGTGCCAGATCTATTCTACTACATTTTGTTTTGACTTTGAAAGGTACATATATATACATGTTATATATAAATTAAAAAATTCAAGAAAAAGACAAGCCAAACAAAGAAGTTCAGGTGGCCGCCCAATGTATATATCTATGCGTTCACTTATCTCATTCATCTATCTCATGTTCACCTCCACGCAGATTACAGGGAAGTGGTCAAGCTCCAGATGCTGGTGGGCAGCGCTGTGGTGGAGGAATGGAGCGGTCAGAACGTGAGCGTGAGGTGGCAGACCAACCGTATGCCCTATCCCCCTTACGTCGAGGACGGCATGGCAACATTATTGATGGAGATAATGCCAGCCTTCATTATGCTGTCCTTTATACTGCCCGTCATCCAATACACCAAGGGAATCGTGCACGAGAAGGAGAGAAAACTTAAGGTGAATATGATATAGAGAATACTACTTGGCTTGGAGAGAAAACTTAAGGTGAATATGGTAATTATAGAGAATACTACTTGGCTTGGAGAGAAAACTTAAGGTGAATATGATATAGAGAATACTACTTGGCTTGGAGAGAAAACTTAAGGTGAATATGATATAGAGAATACTACTTGGCTTGCTATGTCATGTCAGATAAATTACACGAGGTGTTTTAACAAAAAAATTAAATGCGAGCAAAAGCGAGCGATTCCGGCCTTCATCCTGTTGTCTTTCATCCAATACACAAAGGGCAAGGTGAATAATAAATTGAGAATACAACATGGCTTGCTGTGTCATATTAAATTTACAAGAGCTGTGTTTGTTCAATATTGAAATGCGAGCGAAAGCGAGCGATTCGGTACACCAAAGGCATCGTGCATGAGAAGGAGAGAAACCTTAAGGTGAATATGATATAGAGTATACTACTTGGCTTGGAGAGAAAACTTAAGGTGAATATGATATAGAGTATACTACTTGGCTTGGAGAGAAAACTTAAGGTGAATATGATATAGAGTATACTACTTGGCTTGGAGAGAAAACTTAAGGTGAATTTGATATAGAGTATACTACTTGGCTTGTTACGTATATTATATCCAATTTACATGAGCTTGTTTTTGGTAAATATTGAAATCCGAGCGAAAGCGAGCGATTCGGTACACTAAGGGCATCGTGTACAAAAAGGAGAGAAAACTTAAGGTGAATATGATATAGAGAATACTACTTGGCTTGTTACGTTATATCAGATTTACACGAGGTGTATTTAAAAAATATTGAAATGCGAGCAAAGGTGAGTGATTCGCTACACCACGAGAAGGAGAGAAAACTTAAGGTGAATATGATATAAAGTATCCTACATGGCTTGCTGTGTCATGTCAGATTTACACGAGGTGTTTTAAAACAATATTGAAATGCGAGCATAAGTGAGTGATTCCTGTTGGAACCCTATTCCTTCGCCCTGTTGTCCTGCATCCAATACACCAAGGGCAGCGTGTACAAGACCGAGCGAAAACTCAAGGTGAATCATTATGGCCTGGGTTAATTTCATGCATCCAGTGATTTTTTTTGTAATAACTTTAAGGTGAAATCATTATGGCCTTAATCCACAAAAACAAATACACTGCCAACGTTCCACAATTTAGATTTAAAAAAACAAGAAAGATGGCCTAGATTAAGTTAATGCATTCGGTGATTTTGATTTATAACAGATATAGTCTGTACAAATGATAGACATTGAAAGACTTATCTCCCGGTGTGAGTAGTGCAGCCAAAACCCCTGTTTATTTGAAATGTACACTTGTTGCTCCAATAGGATATAAAGTTGATTTCTCCTTTTGACCAAATTATGACACTATTTCACAGATCGAGACAGTCAGTGTTTCTCCGAGACCGCGACAGTGGTCGAGCTGAACAATGACTGTTTGTGTTTGTGTTGTGTTTTTGTTTTGTTTTGTTTTTTCCTTCTTCTTCCTCTTCTTTTTCTTCTCTCTCATCTCTTCTCTTCCTCTTTTTTTCTCTCTTTCTCTTTTTCTTCTCTCTTTTCTTTATGTATTTATTTTTTAATTTTGTTTTATTCTCTTTTTGCTTGTCCCGACGCTTGTTCCTTCTCCCAGAATGCTCCCACGCCGCCCTGTCCCAGCACTCACTGCAACATCCACCCCTGAACTTCGTTCCACCGCCAGACTTTGTCGAATCAATGAGCCCCCAATGTTGGTCAGACACCTGGGCACCCTCACTAATTTTACAGACACTCCAGGGAAGGATGTCAGGCCGCTGCGACAGGCTACCCTCGGAAGATGACACTGCACTGCTGCTGAGTCACTTCGACGGTGTTCAGTATTGGTCCTGTTCCTGGCAAGGGACACAGGCACCGCTACCTACTAAGCCCTCTACTTAGGACACTGACTGTTAAGTCGCGGAGCCAGACTGAGTGAGCGTCTCCTCAGAGAGCAGACCGCCACTGCGTCCTTCCGTCGACCCCCCTGGAGCAGGCTTGCAGCGGGATGGCTGGAACAGGAACACCGGGACCAAGGTCACCATGAGAGCCCTGAGCAGGAAGGGTCACAAGAATCGAGACAAGTTTTCATTCGTGAAGTGATCTGTGTGATCCCAGCCTTCCCATTGGAACTTTAGCACTTCCACTCTGGGTAGGAGCCGACCGAAGCTCGACCGAAGCTCGAAAAACCCACGCTCCCCTTATGGGATTCGAACCAGTCCGATGCGCTAACCACTGCGCCACGGGGGCCGGTGTGTTGTGTTGTGTTGTGTTGTGTTGGGTTGTGTTGTGTTGTGTTGTGTTGTGTAGTGTAGTTCATGCTCATTTTACAACAGTGAGTTAAACAAGAATGCCCTATTTCTGTACTTTAGTACTGAAGCGCTTACAAAAAACCCAAAGTGTTGCAGCGAGCAATATCTGGGAAAAACAGAAGTTTGAAAATTAACGTTTGTGAGATAAACGATTTTCATATAACTGAGCAGTACAATTTAACGTTGTCGGAGGTTTATTTTCGCGCTTACAAAGACAAATAGATTGGTCTTTTCTGATTTGCTATGTACAGGAATCCATGAAGCTGATGGGACTGCTGCCTTCAGCGCACTGGGCGGCCTGGTTCTTCACCTGCATGATCTTCATGGTCATCACCATGGCAATCTACACGGTCTTTCTGGGGGTGTCTTTCAGTGACAACGGTCCTGCCATAGGAAACAGCGACATCACACTGTTCTTCGTGTTCATGCTTGTCTATGCCGTTGCCATCGTTACCTACTGTTTCATGATGAGCTCCGTGATCCAAAAAGGTCGGTGGATGGGTAGAAAGTTAAAGACCAACATCGCGGCCTCGACAGATTTAGCTCTGTTTTCTCGAGCCTGTAATACGTGTACATCCGGTGTCTACATTTATTTCTGTGGTCTTCTACTACTACTACTAATAATCAGGGTATTTATAGGGCGCAAATCTTAAAATAGTTCTAAGCGCCTTACAATCTTAAATATAATAATCTTAATAGCAGCAACAATACACAACATAAGCGCCTTAAATCAATCATAAATAAAGTAATCTTAGTATAACAGCAACAATACACATTAAAAACAAATAAACTTTAAATAAATGGAAACACAATCACGTACACAATACACAATTTAAATGAATCGATCGTTATCAACTGCAGTCTCAGATGTTTGCTACACATAATGATGGGACACTTTTCTACTACTATAGCAAGGCTTGGTCTTCTGGAGACGAATGTTCGGCTTTAAAACTCTGTTTCTGTTGTCAAAGCCTTGCTCACCGTGGCTTTTGCCGACAACAGGTACATTGGAGAGAAACACGCACAATTTCACATAAAAGACAAACACAACCTAACAAACATATTGATCTATAAATGTACGAGTAAACATTCGTGCAAGAGCTCAGGACAGCGCAAATGTGGTGTATTGTTGCCTCTCTTGCGTTAAAAGTATTTCCATCTATCATTCATTGATACAATCCAAAACAAGTTTGTTGTTTTAATTCAACAAGTTATAATAAGCTGATGGTGGTGATCCTAACGTACATGCACATGACAATTTCTTCTGGCGAGATTTTAACGCATATATGTCTATTTGAGCCCGAATTCGACTTCGCGAAGACTTTTTAGCTAACATTCAGGGCCAAACCTTTTTGCAGCCAGCTTCGGAAAGGAGACTTTGCGAAGCACAAAGTACAGTGAATGTAACGTTTTGTTTTGCAATAAATTAAACGTTCCAATAATCTACCAATCTTGTTTTTGTGTTCTGAATTGTGGTACTTTAGCAGTCTATATGTTTGCCGGGGTTTTCCCCCATAATTTGAGATACCAATTCATTTGAGACGTTAAAGCAAGAAACTAAGCAACCAAATAATTATGTTATCTCTCTTATCCCCCCCAGCCAACATCGCTGCGGTGGTGGGCGGTCTAGTGTACTTCGGGCTGTACATTCCCTACATCTTCCTCAATCAACACTACGAGACCACGACGTACAGCGAAAAGATGGCCGTAGGACTGCTCTTCAACTCCGCCATGGCTCTGGGTATGAAGGTCATCGGACTCTACGTCGGAACCGGTGAGTATATATAACGCTTCTGTGAAAACAAGAGAGGGGGGGGGGTAGAGAGAGAGGAGGAGGGAGAGAGAGAGAATGCGAGAGATGGGGGAGAGAGAGAGAAACTGAGAGAGAGACGGAGAGAGAGAGAGAGGGAGGGAGGGAGGGAGGGAGGGAGAGAGAGAGAGAGAGAGAGAGAGAGAGAGAGAGAGAGAGAGAGAGAGAGAGAGAGAGAGAGAGAGAGAGAGAGAGAGAGAGAGAGAGAGAGAGAGACTGGGCTTAATCTTCAACTCAGCCATGGCTCTAGGGATGGTCATCGGTCTCTACGTCGGTACTGGTGAGTAACATTTCTGTGTAGGATGAGGTGTTTTGTTAAGAATAATGTTACTAGTTATAGTACTTGTGTATTCGAATGTTAAGACTGTTGTAGTGTTTTGTCTGTCTTTTTGTTATATGCTTCACCACTGTAACTTCTCAAGTTGAATTCGATTTGATTTGACGGGCGCTGTGGCGGGGTGTTATTAGACGTCGGCCTCTTAATCGAAAGGTCGAGGGTTCGAATCCCGGCCGCGGCCGCCTGGTGGGTTAAGTGTGGAGATTTTTCCGATCTCCCAGGTCAATTTATGTGCAGACCTGCTAGTGGCTTATCCCCTTTCGTGTGAATACGCAAGCACAAGAACAAGTGCGCACGGAAAAGATCCTGTAATCCATGTCAGAGTTCGGTGGGTTATAGAAACACAAAAATACCCAACATGCTTCCTCCGAAAGCGGCGTATGGCTGCCTAAATGGCGGGGTAAAAACGGTCATACACGTAAAATTCCACTCGTGCAAAAACACGAGTGTACGTGGGAGTTTCAGCCCACGAATGCAGAAGAAGAAGAAGAAGAAGAAGAAGAAGAAGAAGAAGAAGAAGAAGAAGAAGAAGAAGAAGAAGAAGATTTGAATGATTTAGATTCTTTTCTCCCGAATTTTTGCTCTTCAGAAAAGTATCATGTATTGGAATTATGGCTATGACCGATTCATTTTCTTGTCGAATAACGTACTTCCAGGCGAGGGAATCAGTTGGAGCAAAATAGCAGAACCCGCTATTTCTGACGACAACTTTAGCTTCCAGGATGTCCTGATTATGCTGTTGGTAGACTCGGCTATCCACCTTACTGTCACGTGGTACCTGGACAACGTCTGGCCCGGCGAATTTGGTGTACCCAAACCATTTTATTTTCCCTTTACGGTAAGCCAAGAAAACAAAACACTTAATGAGATACGTGCCTCCGATTTTTTTTTCTTTTTTTTTTCTTTTTTTTTCTTTTTATTTAACCTCAGTTGCATGCAGGTTTGCAACTACAATTATTTTTTGCCTTATTTTTTTTATTTAATTTTTTTTTTTTTCGTGTGTGGCTTGGAGCAAACCTTCTTCATAGGTCTTTTCCTTTCTCAGTCAAATGTGTACATTTTTAAATCAACAAATTTTATCAGTAAACTAATATGTTTAAGAAAATAAATAAAAATAATCATAACATAAATTTCTTCCTAATGTTCAGCTCAGTTTCCAATAATACACCCAAATCTAACTTTTTCCCATATTTAAATTTTCCAATGGTCATTTTGGTGATTAAAATACAATAATTCACAAAATAAATATAATCATTTTTCAAACTTTCCCTAAAATAACCCCAAAATACATTTTCTTCATTCAAAATAATGGCAACATGTATTTTCTTATAAACAAAATCTTTACATATTTTCCAACCCTTCATCACCTCTTGGCAACTAAAAAAGAAATGTTCAAGAGTGTCTAATTCATTACAAAATTCACATTTATTCGATGTTCGTAATTCCATTTTGTTTAATAAAATATTGGTTGGATATATTCTATGTAATAATTTCCAGTGCAGCAGACGTCATCTTTCTTCTTTTGTGCTGTTAACAGCCAATAACCAGTTTCTTTTATCCAAATCTACATTATGTTTTCGTTTCCAAAAATCACAGGCACTCGGAATCTAGACATCAAGATCAACTAAACATGCTCTAATAAACTTTGCTGTTATTTTTCCACCATTAATAATGAAATCCTGCAATGTAAAATATTGATATGGTAATGTGTCTGTGCGTCTGGATTTAAGTGCTGTGCATAATGCATTATATTCAAACTTACGTGCCTCCGATTTAACACAACATGTGTTGCGTCAAAAGCAAAGTGTCATGAGCAGTGTAACATAAGGTTCCTGTCGGACCAGCTTGAGACAACCTCATGTGCATGATATGCTAACGTGGGAGTGTTTGGGTTTTTTATGTCATGGGTGGTCTCTTTCACCTATGTAGTATAACAAGTAGTGTGTATATCCGCTTTGAAGTCTCAGGGAATATTTCGTTTTGTCAATGACTGAACGTTCCAATAAATGAAACCTAATAGCCGCTTTATACTTAAAGGCGGCTAAATAACCTTCCTTGGTTTTTCATTCTTTATTTATCAACAGAAAAGCTACTGGTGCGGACTGACGCCTCAATACAAGAACACCGGCCTTGCTCTCAATACAGACGACGAGCACTTTGAAAGTGAGCCTCAGGGACTGAAGGCTGGCATCAGTGTAGACAAGCTGAGAAAGGTCAGTTCTCTTCGCTTTTCTGTATCTCTATTTTTTTAACTTTCTGAGCTTGTTTTTAATCCAAACATATCATATCTATATGTTTATGGAA
The DNA here is from genome assembly GCF_037325665.1 of Littorina saxatilis. Taxonomy (NCBI): domain Eukaryota; kingdom Metazoa; phylum Mollusca; class Gastropoda; order Littorinimorpha; family Littorinidae; genus Littorina; species Littorina saxatilis. The sequence continues at coordinate 10,633,639 of NC_090248.1, forward strand.
TCAGGAACTGGCAAAAAATAAGATGAAATTGTTTTAAAATCGATTTCGGACAGTTAATTTTAAATCATAATTTTCATATTTTTTTAATTTTCAGAGCTTGTTTTTAATCCGAATATAAACATATTTATATGTGTTTGGAATCAAACAATGACGAGGAATAAGATGAAATTGCTTTTGGATCGTTTAATAAAAAAAACAATTTTAATTTCTATTTTCTGATTTTTAATGACCAAACTCATTAATTAATGTCTAAGCCTACAAGCTAAAATGCAGTACCAAAGTCCGGCCTTCGTCGAAGATTGTTTGGCCAAAATTTCAATCAATTTAATTGAAAATTGAGTGTGTGACAGTGCCGCCTCAACTTTTACAAAAAGCCGGATATGACGTCATCATAGACATTAATAAAAAAAAAATGAAAAAAGGTCTGGGGATATCATTCCCAGCAACTCTCATGTAAAGTTTCATGAAAATCGGTTAAGTGGGGTTTACTCTGAATCGCTCTCACATACACACACACACACACACACACACACACACACACACACACACACACACACACCACGACCCTCGTCTCGATTCCCCCTCTATGTTAAAACATTTAGTCAAAACTTGACTAAATCTAAAAAAGAAAGAAAGAAAGAAAGGCAAAAGGAAGAACGAAAGAAAGAAGATAGGAAGCGAGAACGAAAGAAATTGAGACAGACAGGCAGACAGGCAGACAGACCGACAAACATGCTGGCAAGTAGGCAGGCAGACAGACAGATAGAAAGACAGAAGAAGAAATAAATAATTGGCTACATACGCTCGTATAACATATTACAAGAACCCAATAAAAGATAATATCAATGATTTCAGCCAATCTGTCATGTGTTGCTTTAGGAATTCGGAAAGAACAAGGTGGCCGTGACCAAAATATTAGATTTTACACAATCTCGACAGTCATTGTTCACCTCGACTGTCTCGATCTGTGTACATTGTCATATTTTGGACAAAAATACAAATAAAATATTATATCAATAATATCAGTCAACCTGTCATGTGTTACATTAGGAGTTTGGGAAGAACAAGGTGGCCGTCAACAACGTGTCCCTGAAGATGTACGAAGGGCAGATAACTGTCTTGTTGGGACACAACGGTGCAGGGAAGACAACCACCATGTTCATGCTCACAGGTATACACTTCTACTTTTTCAGCGTTCGTGGGTTGAAACTCCCACGTGCAGTTTTTGTGTATTTTTGTTTGTTTATTTGTTTGTCTGTTTATTTGTTTGTCTGTTTTTGATTTTCGATTCGAATCACTAATGGAGTTATAATGAGAGATTGCCAATAGCTGCACCATGTATCTTGCTATAAGATATATAATTATTTTGAACTGCTTTTTACATAAAACAATTATTGTTCATAGAAATTAAATCTTTGACATTTTGAAATTTCAAGGATTCCTTCCACCCTCGTCCGGCACGGCAATCATCAACGGTCTTGACATTCGCAGCGACATGGACACCATTCGACATGACCTTGGCCTTTGTCCTCAACACAACATTCTCTTCGATGCAATGACCGTTGAAGAGCACCTGGACTTCTTCGCAAGGGTCAGCACATGTTTTTTCTTCTTTTTCTTTGGTACTGTCATAACACCTGTTCCTTGTCTGGTGTGCTCTTACACCGCCCCGTCCCAGCATTCACTGCTCCATCCACCTGTGAATTTGGGTCAGCACATAGCTGCATACGATTTTTATCTCTTCGTACTCAACAGTTTTACAAGGTTCAGAGGACGTAAGAAAACAAAACACGTTTCTCTTCACTTTTCCAGCGTGCTCTTGACTTCTTCTCTGTTTGTTTTGCTTGTTTATTTTCTTCGCAGTGCAGACACGGTCCAGATGTAATAAAGCAATTATCCTACATACGTGTGAAATACCACTCATGTCATAACAGTATCGTTCTCTCCACAGTTCATGTGAAGAGGTCGTGTCTGGCAGGAACCTGATTTTCCACTGCCCATTGATGCCGAGTCACCGAGACAAACGTCATTCTGGGAAGAATTTTAAGAACGTACACGTCACGATATGCTTTCTAGAGTGAAGACGTTTTGCTTTGAGGTCAAAGATTACAAGAGGCTTTCGAAGAGATACAGGTTCCATTTGAAGCGTCTTCAATTCGACTGAGGGACGTTTGTAGCAAAAGACATGCAAGTACAGTATGTAGGATAAACAGAATACTACATGATTCGTTGTCTTTTACAAATATTGAATAGCTCGCTTTCGCTCGCAGTTTAATATTTAAGAACACCACTCGTGTAAAACTGGTATCACATAGGAAGCCATGTAATATTCTTTATATCCATCATGAAAAGATACTGTACATCACGTGCCGTCATTCCTTACTCGTCATTAATTTACCATCATGAAGAAGTCATCGACAGGCTGCCGATGAAGAATTTACCAAAACTGGTTTCTTTTGTGTTTTTTACATTTAGTCACATGTTGACTTTATGTTTTAACATAGACGGGGAATCGGAACGAGGGTCATGGTGTGTGTGTGTGTGTGTGTGTGTGTGTGTGTGTATGTGTGTGTGTGTGTGTGTGTGTGTGTGTGTGTAAAGTGATTCTAAGAAAACTACTGGACCAATCTTCATGAAACTTCGCATGAGAGTTTCTGGGTATGATATCCTTAGACCTGGTTATAATTTTTTGAATAGATGTCTTTGATGACGTCACATCCGGATTTTTTCTGAAATTGAGGCGGCACTGCCATGCCCTAATTTTCCAACCAAATTTTGGTAAAGCAATGTTCGACGAAGTTGGGATTATGGTATTGCATTTCAGCGCGAAATCGTAAAAATTAAGTAATTAGTTTGCTTATTTAAAGGTGTAATTAAAATCGAATTTTCAGTAACAGATTAAACAATGAATGCATTGTATTCCTCATCTTCTCCTGAATTCAAAAATATATAGATATGTTATGTTTACTCTAGTAATGTGCTCAGAATTACAGAAATAGGTTCAACACTATACGGTCGCAATCTTCGCGGAGACGAGCGTGACGTCTTGGTCTTCGCGTATGACTAGCCAAGACTGTCTAAATGTAGTTTCGGTGATGATTGGTTTGTGGTGTTGATCTTTTACCTTTAGTTTGATACCGACTGACTAAATGTTTTTACACCGCTTCACGCGACTTGTTCTTTTTGTTGCAAACAAAAACAGTCTAATTTGTATCCTTCTCGAGAAAAAAGCTGCCCATTTTTCCTTCGCACATTTCTGAATTTTCTTTTCTTCCAACAGTTGAAGGGCTGCCCTGCGTCACGCGTGAAAGAGGAAGTTGACAAGATCTTGACGGAAGTGGGGTTAGAGTTCAAGAGACATGCGCAGTCACAAACACTGTCAGGAGGACAGAAGCGCAAGTTGTCAGTCGGAATTGCCCTCATCAATGACTCCAAGGTAAGAGATGCTTTGTGAAAAAAGTCAAAGTTTTTTTTTCTTTTCCAAGTCATTTTTCTGTTTTTTGTTGTGGGTTTTTTTCTTTTCTTATTTCGTTCTTTATTGCTTTGAAATATGTTTTACTTTCTTAGCGCAAAATGCATGTACCTAGATAAATAGTTACGATACTCTAGCTTTAGACTAGCCGGGAATGTATAGACCAACTAATTCAAAGATAGCTCTTTTGTTTAATAGAATTTGGTGGAATGGAGCCATTCTGATGCTTATTTTAGCTTTGAAATAAAAACAGAACACACTGTTAACTGAAGTGTTCTTTTTTTAACACACTGTTTGTACCAGTTGTGAACTCAGTAGGAAATGCTATATGATTCTACTAGCAAAAGTAGCACACATGGCAACCGGCACGGTTGGCCTAGTGGTAAGGCGTCCGCCCCGTGATCGGGAGGTCGTGGGTTCGAACCCCGGCCGGGTCATACCTAAGACTTTAAGATTGACAATCTAGTGCTAGGACTGGTTGGTCCGGTGTCAGAATAATATGACTGGGTGAGACATGAAGCCTGTGCTGCGACTTCTGTCTTGTGTGTGGCGCACGTTAAATGTCAAAGCAGCACCGCCCTGATATGGCCCTTCGTGGTCGGCTGGGCGTTAAGGCCAAAAAAAAAATAGGTCTGTTTACGGTAACATAGGCCCAAAAAATAGGGTCGGTAGGTCGGGATTTATTTTTTTATTTATTTATTTTTTTTTCAAAAAACCATATTTTTACGTTATTTTGCAAAAAAACCAAGATTTTTTTTTTTTTTTTCCCAAATGCCAAAAAAAAGTCTAGGGTCGCGCGAAAAAACTAAGGTCTGTCGGGTTACCGTAAACAGACCTATTTCTTTTTTTGTTGGCCTAAGCAAACAAACAAACAAATGGTAAACATGCACTAGTGTTTACCATGTGTGCTTCTTTTTCAAGCAGAATGATAAAGTTCGTCACACATGGTTCACAACTGGTAACCAAAAGGTGTGTTCAATAGAAATGGTTGTGTTGGGTTTTGTTGATTTATCTTCCGTTTTGGATGGTTAAGTTGAACATGTCTGTTTACAGCACAAATGTGATTCTCCACCACGAAATGAGTCGCATGTCACCTCGCGCGGTTCTGCGCTAGGCTAAATATAAGTCCGGGGAGTGTCTGGTAACAGTGTGAGGGTCACCTTAGTCACAGGCTTATAACTCAAACAGTGTTCGCTCTTTTCTAAAACGGGTTCCACCACTGGATAGAGCATAAAAAACTCTTTAGGAAAATGTAAAAATATGAAACTCATGCAAAGGTGACATGCGACTCATTTCGTGGTGGAGGGTCACAAATTGGCTCTATTGCACATGTGTTCATCTTTGACGTCGCAGGTCGTAATACTTGACGAGCCGACGTCAGGTATGGACCCCGCGTCACGACGTCAGACGTGGGACGTCTTGCAACGCCATCGTGCCGGTCGTACCATGCTGCTGACCACCCACTTCATGGACGAGGCTGACCTGCTGGGTGACCGTATTGCCATCATGGCTGAGGGGGTTGTGCAGTGCTGTGGATCCTCCATGTTTCTCAAGAAACTCTATGGTAAGATAAGCTTATAGTCTTGCCTTTTGGTTTGAGAATAGAACCATTTCATGGGCGAGGCTGAACTGCTGGGTGACCGTATTCACTATTGCCATCATGGCTGAGGGGGTTGTGCAGTGCTGTGAATCCTCCATGTTTCTCAAGAAACTATATGGTAAGATAAGCTTATAGTCTTGCCTTTTGGTTTGAGAATAGAACCATTTCATAGGCGAGGCTGAACTGCTGGGTGACCGTATTCACTATTGCCATCATGGCTGAGGGGGTTGTGCAGTGCTGTGAATCCTCCATGTTTCTCAAGAAACTCTAGGGTAAGATTGGTTTTAAATGCACAGACAGATAAACACTTATGATACAATAAAAATAAGACCTTGGGTGGTCGTTATTGACAAGGTTCGACTGTACCACTAACATTTTCCTTTCTCGCAGGAACTGGCTATCATCTGGTGCTGGTCAAAAAGCAGTCATGTCACGTGGACAAAGTGACGTCAGTCATACAACAGCACATCCCCGCTGCCCGCTTTGAGAGCGAGATCAACACAGAGTTGTCTTACCTGCTACCTGACGACCAGGCGGCGCTGTTCCCTGACCTCTTCAGACAGCTGGAGGCTCACAAAGAGGAGCTGGGCATCGGAGGGTTTGGGACTACCGCTACCACCTTGGAAGAGGTGTTCTTGAAGTAAGTGGTTTTGTGTGTGTGTTTTTTTCCTCTTGTTTTTTTCTTCTTTTTCTTCGTTCATGGGCTTGGACTCCCACGTTCACTCATGTTTGTTTGAATTGTTACGTGTATGACCGTGTTTACCCCGCCATTCTGGCAGCATACGCCGATTTCGGGGGAGGCATGCTGGGTATTTTCGTGTTTCTATAACCCACCGAACTCTGGCATGGATTACAGGATCTTTTCCGTGCGCACTTGATCTTGTGCTTGCGTGTACACACGAAGGGAGTTAAGTCACTTGCAGGTCTGCACATAAGTTGACCTGGGAGATCGGAAAAATCTCCACTCTTAACCCACCAGGCGGCAGCGACCGGGATTCGAACTCACGACCTCCCGATTATGAGGCTGACATATCTTACCACCACGCCACTGCGCCCGTCGGATCATCTGCTGTGTAGTTTTTTCGAGGGGGGGGGGGGGGGTGGTGTGTTGGGCGCTTATTTTGCACGTGCAAAGATGACTTTCTGCGATTCCTATATAAACCTCCTTTACGTAATTTTGTATAGTCAGTAAATATGTTGTTGATATATAATCCTTTACAGACACCTTTTTTTTTATTCCATTTTAATTTATCTTATCAATGGACAATACAGTGTTGTTATTGTTATTGCTATTATTGTGTTTTCTCGGGTTTATTAATGTCGGATCATTTGCTGTGTAGTTGTTTTTTTTTGGGTGTGTAGGGTGTTCATTCTGCACGTGTGAAGATGCCTTTCGGAGATTTCAATAAACCTCTATGACGTAACATTGTTCAGAGTCAGTGGATATGTTGTTGTTGTTGTTGTTGTTGTTGTTGTTGTTGTTGTTGTTGTTAATGATGATAATGGTAGCAGTGCGATATCGTACATGCGGCTAAACTTCAGTGGCTTCAGGGACTTTCGCCTCTACGATAACTGTTGCTTTTTATATTTAATCAAGTTTTGACTAAATATTTTAACATCGAGGGGGAATCGAAACGAGGGTCGTGGTGTATGTGCGTGTGTGTGTGTGTGTGTGTCTGTGTGTGTGTGTGTGTGTGTGTGTGTGTGTGTAAAGCGATTCAGACTAAACTACTGGACCGATCTTTATGAAATTTGACATGAGAGTTCCTGGGTATGAAATCCCCGAACGTTTTTTTCATTTTTGAGTCACTTGAGAAAAAGTGACTCTATGTAATCGGTCAGTGTTAGTCTGTCCGGCCGGCCGTCCGGCCGGCCGTCCGTAGACACCACCTTAACGTTGGACTTTTCTCGGAAACTATCAAAGCGATCGGGCTCATATTTTGTTTAGTCGTGACCTCCAATGACCTCTACACTTTAACGATGGTTTCGTTGACCTTTGACCTTTTTCAAGGTCACAGGTCAGCGTCAAAGGAAAATTTAGACATATCTTTGACAAAGTTCATCGGATGTGATTGAAACTTTGTAGGATTATTCTTTACATCAAAGTATTTACATCTGTAGCCTTTTACGAACGTTATCAGAAAAACAAGGGAGATAACTAGCCTTTTCTGTTCGGCAACACACAACTTAACGTTGGGCTTTTCTCGGAAACTATAAAAGTGACCGGGCTCAAATTTTATGTGAACGTGACTCATTGTGTTGTGAATAGCAATTTCTTCCTGTCCATCTGATGCCTCATATAATATTCAGAACTGCGAAAGTGACTCGATCGAGCGTTTGCTCTTCTTGTTTTGATAAATGTCTTTGATGACGTCATATCCGGCTTTTCGTGAAAGTTAAGGCGGCTCTGTCACGCCCTCATTTTTCAACCAAATTGGTTGAAATTTTGGTCAAGTAATCTTCGACGAAGCCCGGACTTCGGTATTGCATTTCAGCTTGGTGGCTTAAACATTATTTTATGACTTTGGTCATTAAAATTCTGAAAATTGTAAAAAAAAAATAAAAATTTATAAAACGATCCAAATTTACGTTCATCTTATTTTCCATCATTTGTTGATTCCAAAAACATATTAATATGTTATATTCGGATTAAAAACAAGCTCTGAAAATTAAATATATAAAAATTATTATCAAAATTAAATTGTCCAAATCAATTTAAAAACACTTTCATCTTATTCCTTGTCGGTTCCTGATTCCAAAAACATATAGATATATGTTTGGATTAAAAACACGCTCAGAAAGGTGTTTTTTTTTTATTTTTATTTTTTTTTATTCTCTTTTGGTGAATTTTTTTTTTTTTACATACAATGATACATATAATTCTGTACATTACAGGACATCACTTAACCAAAAGGACAGATCCATATAACCGAAAAACACTTGAACAATTACAACATACATGGGGTGGGAGGATGGGTGGGGGGGGGGGGGGATGTTCAGAGCTTGGTGGTCGCAGTATCAGAAGGTTTTGAAAAAAACCCACAAAAAAAAAAAATATATATATATATATATATATATAAAAGGGTTACATCAAAACATGCATATACAGGCGCCAATCCTTGTAAAATTTATCTACTGTATTATTTACAACTGCGTTATACTTTTCACAAATAAATCTTTGCTTCAAATTTCTACTAAACGTCTGAAAATGAGGGGTCTTTTTGTTCATTTTGGAAATATATACATGGTGTTTGGCACAGATTACTAACACATCAAAAGCTTTATCGGTGACAACATTGTTCGCAACTCCAAGAAGAACCAGTTCTTTAGACAGTTTTAAATTGTCACAATGGGTGCAGTTCGCCTTTAGCCAATTTACAAATTCTATCCAAAAAGTCTGCACTTTATCACACTCCCAAAACATATGTAAAAGGGTTTCTTCATTTCTACCACAAAATGTACACAATGACGTATCCACAATTTTTCGCAAAAATAGAAACCGTTCTGTGGGCAAAATTCTGTACAATAGTCGGTACTGGAACCATCTCAGACAAGTGTCTTTTGTTGTTTTAAAAACATGTTGAAAAATAGCCTTCTTATCTAACAAACAGTCTAAGGATTCAGACCATTTTTGGATACATTTTGGGACCGTAACATGTTCATTCAGCTTTTTGTAAATAAGTTGTGTCTTACCTTTACAAATACATTTCCACACAATGGGCTCTGTCATAATAAAATGTTTATCAAATTCTAAGCCGATTTTTCTCTGATATTTCTTAACAGCCTGGATTACACCTTGATACAATACTATAACGCCCTGTCTCTGAGTCACTGACATTTCTCCTTTCTCAAATCCACAATTTATAGACCGTAACATAAACTTTCCTAAGTCGGAATAGAAAAACTTGAAGAATTCCGCAGTGTACCCATCTGATCCTGGGCTTTTGTCGTTGTTTAATTTTTTAACAGCTTTGAGTAGCTCACATTGAGTAAGTCTACCTTCTAATTGTTTACTCTCATCGTCTGTTAATACAGGATGAGCAAGGTTTTCATCAATCTCTTGATTTACCAGTTCGGCTTCTCTTGAAGTATATAACTCCTCGTAAAAAGTCTGTGCTTCTTTAACAATCAAGGCATTATCATGAATAACTTCACCATCTTCTTTCTGCAAAAAACACATGGACTTCTGGACAAACTGTCTTTTCTCCAAATTACAAAAATATTTTGTATTTTTTTCCCCTTCTCCAATCCACTTAGCACGGGATCTAATTATCATACCATCCACTTTTTTCTGTCTTATTTGACTTAACTCCTGTCGTGTTTGCTCTAAAAGTTGTATATTATACTCTGTCAAATTGCTTTCCAAAGTGTATATTTGAGAAAGAAGATCTTTTTCTTTTCTGTTATTTTCCTTTTTTTTATATGAGGAATATGAAATGCATTTACCTCTTATTTCCATCAATAACATCTCAAAAAACAACTGATCATCAATCAATAACTGTAAATCATCATCGTCAATCACATCAATATTATCCACATTATAAACAGGTAAAGCATATTGTATCTTTACATCAACAATAACCTTCTTCACTATATTTACAAATTCCATATCTGTCAACAGTGAATTATTAAACTTCCAAAAGGGTCTATCACGTTTAACAACATCAGTTCTAAAACTTACACCAACAATTGAGTGATCAGAATAATAACCTGGTGTAATATCAGCTTTCACAATCTCAAAACCTAACTGCTCTGACACAAGAAAATAATCAAGTCTGCTTCGCTGCGAACTATGGAACCGCCTCCATGTATACTGTCTCACATTAGCATGTAAGGATCTATATATGTCAATGAGATCATACTGCTCCATAAAATCGACAACTTTTCTCCTACTATTGACTTTATAAGATTTGGCCGGGTAGTTTGTATCAACATTGGGGTTTATAACAACATTCCAATCTCCTCCGATAATAATTAACTCATTATCCATCTGCACAATTGTCTCAAACAGTTTATCAAAAAAGGCAGGACAATCAGCATTACTTGGGCCATAAACATTTGCAAGGGTCAGACGTTTTTTCAAAAATTCAATATCAATCAAAACATACCTTCCATCATCATCTTTGACAATATTATGAATCTTATAATCAAAATTATTTTTAAACAATACAGCAACACCTCTACTTGCAGAATCATTACCAGCAACAATACATTCATAGCCCCACTGTGACCTAATCAAATTTTCTTGGTGGCTTTTCCAGTGAGTTTCTTGTAGTAAGAAAACATTTCCATTCTGCTGTCTTAAAAAATCAAACACATCTTTCTTTTTCTTGAAGTCTCCAAGTCCATTTACATTAAAGGAACAAATTTTTAACTCTTCATGGACTACCATTGTGATCAAACACAAAAACCATTATACTTTTTCATCCAAATAACTATATTGATCAAGCGCAAGAAGTGTATTGTAGGCCTTCCTTTTGAAAGAAGGGGGCATGTGGTACAGCAAAAACAGGGTCTCACAAGCAAACAGGGAGGAAACATGGCAAAAGCATCAACTTGGGTGTCACAGTGTAGCTCCTGTAGGCATGCATTGTACAAAAAGAAGTCCTGACCACATTCAACACAAATACACGCATTACTTGAGTGGAGCATCAAGTAAAAACATCCGCATGGCTCGTATTGTGCTATCAACACTAACAGTGACTTCAACCAAATACATGCATGAAAGCAGCCATTTCTCACAACTCGAGCAGAAAAGCACAGCAACAGGTCGAGGTGGTAAAAGCGACAACACCAGGACCAGGAGTTTAAAAAAATTGTAAACATTGGGAGACAGCACACAAAAAACAGTAGTGACATACAACCAAACTCTGGACGATACGTCAGCGAACAAACAGAACCATTAATATTCGACACAGGCATGAGAATTATAGAACCATACATCCAGCATAGTGATGATAATAGACACAGCATAGAAACGCGACCACCAGCTCAACACACTAACAGGGGCACGAAGGGGGGGCAAACAACACAACACGAATGACACGAATACCAAGCAACAGAAAGAACAAGCACAAACGGAACAAAAGTTACAACATAAACTGAAAACAAAACACATACTATTCTTGTGGGTCTTTCGCTTGGAACCACGTGTCCAGGTAGGTCCAATTTGCCCGAGTTCCAGTGACACAACAAAGTTTGTCAGTGCTCCGACAGTCCGCCGGCTAATACAGTACACATTCCCAGCTGGGTTGAGCACGGGCAGCTGATTGGCTTAGGAAGGTCATGTGAATTAGTTCATTTGCATACGACACGCATGGCTCTAGCATCTGTCGTCTGCTACTTACGGTGTTGGTGTACACTTTGGCCAATCTGGGTGGTGGAGGAGATCGGTGCTGTCTTGGGATCGAAGGGTCCGAGAAGCCTAAGGTCAGCTGTCTTGTCGATTCGATGAATCTTGTGGTCTGGCCCCTTCGCGAAGATTCTGCCTTCGGATGTCCACGCGCGTTCTACCCCAACCGTCTCAACTGCTTGTCGGTACAATATGTAGTTTCCTTTCGTCAGATCCTCGACAATGACTGTTTTTGGCCTGGCGTCTTTGAGTTTACGCCGGTTCTTGATGACGTCTTGTTTGGTTTTACGGGAAAGAAATTTGACTATGATGGGCCTGTTGTTCCCTGCTTTTCGAACACCAACACGGTGTGCCGCTTCGATGTGCTCAGATTTGATATGGGTTAACCCCAGTTTGTCATGTAAGATTTTCAGCACTTTCGCCTCACTCTCGTCAGCTGTTTCATGAGAGTCTGTTGGTTCATCAATGAACAGCAGCTTAATGTTATTTCTGCGGGAGTATTGCTCGTTATGATTTGAGTTCTGGTAAGCAAGTTTGCCGAAGTAAACGGCTTCATCCAGCTGTCGCTGTGTTTCGAGTTGTTTGGTTCGACATTCCTCAAGTTCCTCACTGAGTTTGTTGTTTTCCTGTTGTAGATCGAAGACGTCACCCTTGAGTCCTTCTACTGTCTCGCCCAATGCATCCAGTTTTTTATTAAGGTTTTCCCTCATGTCTAAGAGCACTTTCATGATTTCTTTGTTAGAACAGTCCTCCTCTTCGTCACTCATCCCCTCAGTAACCGGGTCAGTGTCACTGGCAGTGACACCGCTGTCTTTCCCACTTTCTTTACCGGCGGTCACAGATTCGCTGGGTTTACCGAAATGAGATAAGAGTGAATTTTTACCCGTTGCTTTCACTTGTTTGGCTTTCTTATTAGGCTTAGGCTTGTCAGAGGCACACTTACTGTCAGCTTCGAGTTCAAGGCTGGTGTCAGGGTTTCGTCGCTTGACTGAGGAAGAGCGCGACCGGTCAGCCATGACGCAAAAGTGCACTGTCACTCACTGTCACCATTGCGTTCACAGAAAATCGCAGAAATAATACCTTTTTTCACAGATTCTTCTTACATCCTGGTAACACGGCGGTAGAGGGACACGAGCCTTACATTGACATGCTGTACTTGTACCTTTAACCGCACAAAGAAAGGGTTTGTGCACAAAAGTCAGCGGAGCACAAATAAGGCTGCCTGCTCGCGCCGGAAGCGGAAGACCATCCCACGCTCAGAAAGTTAAAACAAAGAGAGGTAAAGAAAAGCGTGCTATCCTTCTTAGCGCAACTACTACCCCGCTCTTCTTGTCAATTTCACTGCCTTTGCCATGAGCGGTGGACTGACGATGCTACGAGTATACGGTCTTGCTGAAAAATGGCATTGCGTTCAGTTTCATTCTGTGAGTTCGACAGCTACTTGACTAAATATTGTATTTTCGCCTTACGCGACTTGTTCTTTCTTTTTTTGCTTGAGTGTGAGACGATTGTTCGGTTGTTTGTGTATCTCTTCGCTTATTTCAAATGGTGTGCAAGAAGAAAAACAAGTCGCGTAAGGCAAAAATACAACATTTAGTCAAGTAGCTGTCGAACTCACAGAATGAAACTGAACGCAATGCTATTTTTCAGCAAGACCGTATACTCGTAGCATCGTCAGTCCACCGCTCATGGCAAAGGCAGTGAAATTGACAAGAAGAGCGGGGTAGTAGTTGCGCTAAGAAGGATAGCACGCTTTTCTGTACCTGTCTTTGTTTTAACTTTCTGAGCGTGTTTTTAATCCAAACATATCATATATATATGTTTTTGGAATCAGGAACCGACAAGGAATAAGATGAAAGTGTTTTTAAATTGATTTGGACAATTTAATTTTGATAATAATTTTTATATATTTAATTTTCAGAGCTTGTTTTTAATCCAAATATAACATATTTATATGTTTTTGGAATCAGAAAATGATGGAGAATAAGATGAACGTAAATTTGGATCGTTTTATAAATTTTTATTTTTTTTTACAATTTTCCGATTTTTAATGACCAAAGTCATTAATTAATGTTTAAGCCACCAAGCTGAAATGCAATACCGAAGTCCGGGCTTCGTCGAAGATTACTTGACCAAAATTTTAACCAATTTGGTTGAAAAATGAGGGCGTGACAGTGCTGCCTCAACTTTCACGAAAAGCCGGATATGACGTCATCAAAGACATTTATCAAAAAAATGAAAAAAACATTCGGGGATTTCATACCCAGGAACTCTCATGTCAAATTTCATAAAGATCGGTCCAGTAGTTTAGTCTGAATCGCTCTACACACACACACAGACACACACACACACACACACGCACGCACATACACCACGACCCTCGTTTCGATTCCCCCTCGATGTTAAAATATTTAGTCAAAACTTGATTAAATATAAAAACGAAACACGAGGGGGGGGGGGGGGTGTAAACGAGAAAGCTGGACCTGCACTGATTCATAAGATAATATGTGACTGCAGGGTCGGAGAAATCTGCGCTACTCCTGACGAAGACAGTAACGAAGAAACACAGCATTCGAGAGCATCCGTAACAGCACAGTCCGGAGCAAGCAACGGATACGAAAACCTTGCCTTTACGAACGATCCCAAGTCGTACAAGGGTAACGGTGTCGCCGTGACAGACAAGAACGTCAGCCTGAATATTGGCGGCAACTCTGGCTATGTAGCTGCTGACATACTGTGTAAGTTATTTAAAGACATCTGACACCGATTTACCACACAAAAAAAAGATTTCACTCATCTTATGCCTGTGGTATTTTCAGAGTGTGTTAATGAAACACGTGTGACAAAATTAGAGAAATCAGCCCGGTAGATATTTCTACACTTTTTGTTACACTTGTTTTAAAGATGTCCATGTTATATAGTGCTATATGTTTTATGTAAAATCAATGTCTTGTTTGTATTATTGTTATGTACCACCCCTGAATTTCTCTATGAGATAATAAAATATTCTTATTCTTATTCTTATTCTTTATCACACTCTAAAAATATCACAGACGAAATATTGGCAAAATATTAGCGAAGTGTTTATTTGGGGTCAATCACTGTCGTATGTTTTTAATGTAGAGTTCATAAATGGCTACATTTTATGGTATGTATTGTTTCTACGTGAATCCAAAAGCAAAGAGACTGCCAAAGTTCCGAAATTCTGAATGAAAAAACAAGAAAGGTAGGTTGTTGGAACGTTTGAAATGGACAAAACAATACGTTACAGTCACAAATATATCGACCCAACGGTCTTTACAGTGCACAGACAAACAATTAGTAACAAGAACTTAGCTTGATCCAATGTTTCGGCCGCTTGTTGGGAAAATCCCAAGTGAATCAAATATCGATATATGAAGGTCGATATATTTGTGACAGTAACGTATTGTTTTGTCAATAACAAACGTTCCAACAACCTAACTTTCTTGTTTTTGGATTTTGTTTCTACGTGGTTACACAGCTTTCATAAACATTCCCATTGAAAAATTGATAGAAAACATAATAATTTGTCATTTTTGTTATCACTTGTTATTATAATTCATCAAATGTTGAATGGGGACTGGCTAGACAGAATGATACTCAACTGACCAAATTCGTACATATTCTCTCTCTCTCTCTCTCTCTCTCTCTCTCTCTCTCTCTCTCTCTCTCTCTCTCTCTCTCTCTCTCTCTCATTATTTACACCAAGGGGACATCGTTATGAAAGATCACCTGTTCTCTTCTCTGATGTTCCTGAAGTACAACGCAAACACATCAGAACTTCAACCAGCAATCACCACAAACGGTTCCCTGATAAAAACCGCTGAACTGTTTTCAGCTCACGGCCATCACTCACCACAAACCGTTCCCTGATAGAAACCGCTATACTGTTTACTGCTCAGAACCATGACTTACCACAAAACGTTCCCTGGTAGAAACCGCTATACTGTTTACTGCTCAGAACCATCACCACAAAACGTTCCCTGGTAGAAACCGCTATACTGTTTACTGCTCAGAACCATCACCACAAAACGTTCCCTGGTAGAAACCGCTATACTGTTTACTGCTCAGAACCATCACCACAAAACGTTCCCTGGTAGAAACCGCTATGCTGTTTACTGCTCAGAACCATGACTTACCACAAAACGTTCCCTGGTAGAAACCGCTATACTGTTTACTGCTCAGAACCATCACCACAAAACGTTCCCTGGTAGAAACCGCTATACTGTTTACTGCTCAGAACCATCACCACAAAACGTTCCCTGGTAGAAACCGCTATACTGTTTACTGCTCAGAACCATCACCACAAAACGTTCCCTGGTAGAAACCGCTATGCTGTTTACTGCTCAGAACCATGACTTACCACAAAACGTTCCCTGGTAGAAACCGCTATACTGTTTACTGCTCAGAACCATCACCACAAAACGTTCCCTGGTAGAAACCGCTATGCTGTTTACTGCTCAGAACCACGACTTACCACAAAACGTTCCCTGGTAGAAACCGCTATGCTGTTTACTGCTCAGAACCATGACTTACCACAAAACGTTCCCTGGTAGAAACCGCTATACTGTTTACTGCTCAGAACCATCACCACAAAACGTTCCCTGATAGAAACCGCTATACTGTTTACTGCTCAGAACCATCACCACAAAACGTTCCCTGGTAGAAACCGCTATACTGTTTACTGCTCAGAACCATCACCACAAAACGTTCCCTGATAGAAACCGCTATACTGTTTACTGCTCAGAACCATCACCACAAAACGTTCCCTGGTAGAAACCGCTATACTGTTTACTGCTCAGAACCATCACCACAAAACGTTCCCTGGTAGAAACCGCTATACTGTTTACTGCGCAGAACCATCACCACAAAACGTTCCCTGGTAGAAACCGCTATGCTGTTTACTGCTCAGAACCATCACCACAAAACGTTCCCTGGTAGAAACCGCTATGCTGTTTACTGCTCAGAACCATCACCACAAAACGTTCCCTGGTAGAAACCGCTATGCTGTTTACTGCTCAGAACCATCACCACAAAACGTTCCCTGGTAGAAACCGCTATACTGTTTACTGCTCAGAACCATCACCACAAAACGTTCCCTGGTAGAAACCGCTATGCTGTTTACTGCTCAGAACCATGACTTACCACAAAACGTTCCCTGGGAGAAACCGCTATACTGTTTACTGCTCAGAACCATCACCACAAAACGTTCCCTGGTAGAAACCGCTATACTGTTTACTGCTCAGAACCATGACTTACCACAAAACGTTCCCTGGGAGAAACCGCTATAGTGTTTACTGCTCAGAACCATCACCACAAAACGTTCCCTGGTAGAAACCGCTATAGTGTTTACTGCTCAGAACCATCACCACAAAACGTTCCCTGGTAGAAACCGCTATATTGTTTTCTGCTCAGAACCATCACCACAAAACGTTCCCTGGTAGAAACCGCTATACTGTTTACTGCTCAGAACTATGACTTACCACAAAACGTTCTCTGATAGAAACCGCTTATATACTGTTTTCTGCCCACGACCACCACTTACCGCAAAACGTTCCCTTCTACCGATCCTCTTATCGTCCGCCAAATCAGATATATTGCTTTTAAAGAGCACGTGTACGTGTATAATCTGTATGTAGAGGATGAAAGTCGCTTGTTCATTTCAATGCTTGTTATTCTCTCCGGTACCAGGAGAAAGGTTCCATACAAATCTCGCTTACTCTATTACACATGTCGTATGCATAAAGAGCGATTACTTCCCTTTGATTATTGTGTATTATATTTGCTAGTTGTGGTCGCTCCATTTATTAGATTGATTGTATGCGGCATTGTTATATGTAATTTTCAGAATAAATTGTTCAAACCAAAACGTTCCCTGTTAGAAACCGCTGTAACTGTTTTCTGCTCACGCTCGATCCACGTCACAGCCTTTAACCACGGGTTCAACAAACTGACCGGGATGTCCCTGCAGCTGTCACGTTTCCGTGCCATGGTGACCAAGAAGATGCTGCACACCTGGCGCAATCGTCTCATCACGCTGCTGCAGATGATCTTACCTGTTGCCTGCGGCGTTGTTGCTCTGGTCGTCGATTCTGATTTTGTTACACCTGAAGAACAGAACCAACCGCTCAATTTCACACTCAGTCCGTTCGGAAGGACCTACGTTCCGTACTCCAATGGAACAAAGTAAGTATGATCCAAGAAACAAAAGGATTCTATTTCGTTCCGTCACTCCAATCGAACCACGTAAGTATGATCTTAGAAAGAAAAGGATTCTATGTGTTCGTATTGTTCCCAGTTACATGCTGTACAGCACTCAGAATTAGAATTTTCACGAAAGTAATCGATGACGATTGTGTGCATCTGCTTCGCAAACTTTCATTACTTCATAAATTTTGCCTGTGTCAATAATCATAACTAATTGTTCATAATAGTTTGTTCTATTTTAGTTGAACGTTAGGTGTGGTACTGTTTATCGTCTTCTGTACTCATTGCCTTCTGTCTCTTTCTGTCGTCTCTCCTTTTCCCGCCGTAGGTCACCTGTATGGATTGCCCCTGATGGAGGTGCTTCGTTGCTGCCCTACATGCCAACCGGCATAACGGGCAGTAAGAAGTTCTCTCCTTTTATTTGCTGACGAAGACCTAAGTGTCGAAACCGGTTCATATTCGTGTCCATTTCTAAATGTCCATGTTTCTGGTGATTATATTTTAATTGTTATTTTGTTATATTTGTTCACAAATTGATTCTTCTCACAGTCCTACGACAGCGAGTGCCGCGGCAGCCAGAGCCTACGCCTTGCAGATCGGAAAAACCCAAAGCTTGGAAGACGTCAACCTCGAGTCTGACTGGGCAAACATGAGCGAGTACCTTCTTTTGCGAGCCAAGGTGGGTAACTTGGTCATGTGAATATAGCAGTTAAAATGGGAATTTAGAGCCCTTTAGCTGAAAGGGTGATAGCCGCTAAAGCCACTTCAAATTGTTCACTCTTAATGAATTGTCCTCCAGAACCTCGGAACCAACAACTACAACAAGAAGGTCGTCATAGGCGCCCAGTTTGACTCGGACAACGCCTACAGCCTTCTGGCGCGCGCCTACTACAACGGTCAGCCGTTCCATGCTCTCCCCACCTCAGTGTCCTACCTGCTGGATGGTCTGGCCAGGCACTTTGCTGGACCTGATCATCGCATCTCTACCGGCCTTGACCTCTTTCCCAAGAACCAGGAATTGGAAGTCAGTGTCGAGAAAACGCAGGGTAATGGTGACAGCTTGAATGAAAAGGGGGGGGGGGGGTGAGGGGGGAGATTTAACGCGGCACTTGTAATACCCGGAGCCGGTATGCAAGAGTCGAGGTTAGAGACTGAAGTCCGTGATAAACTGTGCCTGCCATGCAGTTATTCCGAAATATTGCTATTCTGTTAGACACGAGGTGGAATTTAGGGGTTGTGATTAGATAGTCTCACACATCCCTGTTCTGATCATCGGTCCTTATTTCCACGGAAGTTGCTCAATATCCCCAGGGCTTGGAAACATGCATACGCGCATGCAGGAAAAAGAAAAACAGAATATTGGGTAGCGTCGTACTGTATGACAGCTCGCTTAATTTCTTCAGTGAGAAAGCAACCTGAATTTCCATGAGGGAGGGCAACATCGCAGAATCCTTATTCTTCTATATGATCGCGTTACTTTACACGGCGTTTCGGATCCGCTGCTAATATGAAGCTACTTTAAGGTTGTAGGTTTGACTCACACATCCTAACCTCACCATGAATTTTATTTGTAGCTGTTGTAGCTACCTTAGCTCTAAATGGTTTTTGTCAGATATGTCATCGGGATGATCTCTGCATGGCGTTTCTGATCCACTGCTAATACGGATCTACTTAAGGATATGACTCGCACATCTTAATCTCAACATGGCTCTTTTTCTTTAACTGTTGCAGCTGCCTTTACCCAGAAGGGCTTTGTCATGTCATTGAGATGATCGTGTCATGGCGTTTCTAGTCCGCTGCAATTACGAAGCTACTTTAGGGTTATAGGCGGACGCGCGCATCACAATCTCAACACGCCTGTTTGTCTTTATGTATTTCAGCTACCATAGTCCAGCAGGGTTTTGTCATCGGCATGATCGTGTCGTTCGGCATGGCCTTTCTGGTCAGCAGCTTCGTCTACCTGGTGGTCAAGGAACGGCAGGTGGGGGCCAAGCACCTGCAGGAGGTCAGCGGGGTGGGACCCATTGTCTTCTGGGGCGCCAACTTTGCCTGGGACTACTGCAACTACCTGGTGAGTGAATGGTCAGGGGTGGAGGAGAGGAGGGGGTGCACTGTGTGAACGTCAACTCCCTTCCACCTAAAAAAAAAAAAGCATAAAAGGAGAGATACAAGTTCTGATTCCGAGGCAATTTCTAAGGTCAGTATGCACCAGTTTGCTTATTCGGATAAAAAAAAATTTCGGAGGGTTGGGGCATGCCCTCGTATCCCCTAGCAGTCTCAGGAGCGCTTCGCCTCCTCGATTTACACTTTTAAGTTCTAAGTGCACCCCCCCCCCCCCCCCGACCCCCAACCCCCTGATGTCAATATGCCAAATTGATTCTGCAAATTACCCACCCTGGACTGTTTTAAAGATGTGGGTTTTGTCGCGTCGTTTATCGTGTCGCATTTGAACGTACGTTTTACACAGCCACCTAGGAGTTTAAACGTTGACCTCTCAATGAAAGTAGCAGATGAACTGTAGGAAATGTATTACGACGTGTGCCGGTTCTATGCCTTTTTCTGGTGATTGTGTACAGGTTCAATGCCTTTTTCTGGTGATTGTGTACAGGTTCAATGCCTTTTTCTGGTGATTGTGTGCAGGTTCAATGCCTTTTTCTGGTGATTGTGTACAGGTTCAATGCCTTTTTCTGGTGATTGTGTACAGGTTCAATGCCTTTTTCTGATGATTGTGTACAGGTTCAATGCCTTTTTCTGGTGATTGTGTGCACAAACCAAACTTTTTTCGCGTGAGTGTGTGCAGATTCCAAACCTTTTTCTGGTGATTGTGTGTGGATACCAAGTCTTTTTCTGGTGATTGTGTGCACATACCAAGCCTTTTTCGCGTGAGTGTGCAGATTCCAAGTCTTCTTCTGGTGATTGTGTGCCGATTCCAATCCTTTTTCTGGTGATTGTGTGTAGATTGCAAACCTTTTTCTGGTGATTGTGTGCAGATTCCAATCCTTTTTTCTGGTGATTGTGTGCATATACCCAGCCTTTTGCTGGTGATTGTGTGTAGATTCCAAGCCTTTCTCTCGTGCCTGTGTGCAGATTGCAAGCCTGTTTCTCGTGATTGTGTGTAGATTGCAAGCCTGTTTCTCGTGATTGTGTGCAGATTGCAAGCCTGTTTCTCGTGATTGTGTTCGCGGGTTTCAACCCGGAGGCGTACACGGGAGACAGTCGTCTGGGTATCGTGGTGCTGGTACTGATGCTGTACGGTTGGGCCGTGCTGCCCTTCATGTATCTCTTCTCCTTCCTCTTCTCGCAGGCCCCCACCGCCCTCGTCCTTACCATTATCTACAACGTTCTCAGCGGTTAGTACAAATCCAAAAACAGAATTAAAACATTACCTCTCCGGCATCTTGCATCTATCGACGATTTTCAGATAAGTTCATTATTAATAATTTGTACCATAAGTGTGTGTCTGTTGTTTACGTACAAGACGACTGTGTCGACGTACCTGTAAATGTAACGTTTTATTTTTTTAGTAATCTTCAGAAATGATTGAACTAGTACTTCACTTTAGTTCTCAGCAGTCACGTGACGTGATTATTGCACAGAACATTCACTTTAAACGTTTCAATAACCTACATTTCTTGTTTTTTGATTCAGCGATAAGTTGTCATAGTTTTCTTGTTGTGTACACTTTGAATAAATAATTTGAATGTTTTGTTTAAGGTTTTCCTAAATTGAACCCGAAAGTGACGTCGTGAAGATTTCAGTGTCAAAGCTTCATGCAGTACGATTCGTGAAGAAGGCTTCATGAAACGCTTACGCATAGACAAAATGAACAATTAGATTAAAATTACGCTTGAG
Organism: Littorina saxatilis; assembly: GCF_037325665.1. Classification (NCBI taxonomy): domain Eukaryota; kingdom Metazoa; phylum Mollusca; class Gastropoda; order Littorinimorpha; family Littorinidae; genus Littorina; species Littorina saxatilis. The sequence continues at coordinate 10,655,143 of NC_090248.1, forward strand.
TTTGCCATAACTCTGCTTTTTTGCAAACTTTTTTGCGACTTTCCTTGCTGCTAACTTTCCATTGGGAGGGAGCGACACGACTCTTCCAGCAATGGAATAATTCAGTAATTAAAATGCAAAAAGTAAGAGAAAAATCGGATGCCTGTATCAAAAAGCAAGAATTGTAGGTTATTGGAACGTTTAATTATTGACAAAACAAAACATTACATTTATCAGTACGTAAACCCATTGGTCTTTTAAATTTATAGACAGAAAGACAGACAAACACTTTTGATAAAAATAATGAGATGAAACTTGCCTCCACTGCGTCGACGTACTAAACTTGGCCAAAAAATTATTGCAACAACTTTCGCACGCTAACAAAAGCGGTAAAACGCAATCCATTTTAGTTCAACTATATATGCTGGAATAGGTAATTATGTCCACCGTTGAACGTTCATATCATTTGTCCGATCGGTGGTAATTTGTATAGGCATCCCGTTACAGCCTGTCAAACAAGGTCACCCCTAAAATCGACCTGACAAAAACCATAGCCCCGTGTTTTAAAATCTGCAAAAAATCAGAATGTGCACTTACCAAACACTTCTGACTACCGTTAGAAACGCCATTCAATTTCCAGTTCAAAGCATTTTGTTTGATGCACCTTACTTCTCTAGTCTTTGTGTATCCTTTTGACAAAACGGAGGCCGGAATCACTCAGTTGAATCGAACTCCGACCAAACACCACGTAATAACTAGGTTAATTTATGCACTCGCGTGAACAAGAAACTGTCGAGCTTCACAGATGTCGTCGTTAGGTAGTTTTGGGTTTGTTTTACTACCATAGGAGGATTTTTGAACTGTAAATGCACTCAGCTGCAACAAAAACGCAAAACGAAGGCTGTGAACTGCACTGTGCCTTTAATATCAGGCTTTATTGAAAGCTTAATCGCAGACAAAAAGAAACGTTCACAAAGATGTCTACTTTTGAGTTTGAATTTACGCTTGCTGGAATATTCAATTTACTCTGCTTTCTTGCACACTTTTGTTCAATTTCTGTTGCTGTTAGATTTCATTTGGAGGGAGCGACATGGATTTTCCAGCAATGGGATGGATAATCTAAGTAAAGAAAATGTTATTCTTCTGCGTTCCTCGGCTGAAACTCCCACGTACACTCTCGTTTTTCCACGAGTGGGTTTTCACGTACATGACCGTTTTTACACCATTTAGGCAGCCATACGCCGCTTTCGGGGGATGCATGTTTGGTATTTTCGTGTTTTTCTATAACCCACTCTGACATGGTTTACATGATCTTTTCCGTGCGCACTTGGTCTTTGGCTTGCGTGTACACACGAAGGGCGATAAGGCACTAGCATGTCTGCACATACGTTGACCTGGGAGGTCAGAAAAACGAAATGTTGTGAAAAAATAATGCCCGTGTTGCAGGCACCGTGACCACCATGGTTGTCACCTTCATGACGTCACAAAGGGACCTAAAAGACGTTGGTCATGACATCAGCTGGGTGTTCCTGGTGCTGTCCCCAAACCACTGTTTCGGCATCAGCTTGATGGACATGTACACCAACTACAATCGCTTGGATTTTTGCACCAAACGCGAGTATCTGGAGTCGTGTCATCGTACCCTCGGGCCTTGCTGCAAAGGAATAGGTGAAGGTTTCTTTCGCGTTTGTATGAATAGACTATTGTCGGAAATAACTCTGTCAGGATGGTATTGGTTGTGAAAGGGTGAGTAGTGAAACCAGTCAGTAGCGGGTGTGTGTGTCTCGTACACGTGCAGGGATGTCGTTAGGCGTCGGACATCGGACATAGACCGATTAAGAGGCTCAAATGTCCGATTCACATAGCCGCATGGCGGTCAGATGTCCTATTGTTTTGAGCTGAGCGCTGAGCTAAGAACTCAATTCCTTCGGACAGCGCGATATTCGTTAATGTTCCTTTCAAGATACACATTTTCAAAAAGCGACCAAACACTCTCGCGTACAGGACCACAGGTGCACTGAAGTTGTGCAGTGCGGATCTTGCGTTTGGGTGACACAGCGAGCGTCATTCTTGAAAATGAAAAAATGAAAAAATTTTGCCGTCCTATTGAAATTTCTGAAAGCGGTCATATGTCCTATTGATGCTGAAGAGCTAGGACATTTGTCCTATAGGTATGAATTTGAAGCAACATCCCTGCACGTGTACAGGAACCACGTGTCATACGTTTGTCTGGGAAAAAGGGTACTTACTCTGTCACAACCCATACAAACCTAACAGAGTTATTTCCGGAATTCGTCTTTTTACAGGTGTGGTTAACAAAGAAAATTAAGCTGGACCCACATTTAACCGAGTGGCACTTTTAAATTGTTTTTGTTTCGGTAATGTTGTTTTTGTTATGTTTCATTCGTCCTTGGAAAGTTATGTCCGGTTTTGCTTTGTTTTGGTGTAAACAATGTTTGTTTTTTTCTTGGATGAATGTTATGGTTTGGTTTTATTTGGTGTGTGTGTGTGTGTGTGTGTTGCTTTTTTCTATCATTAAGCGATTCGTCCGTATGTTTCATTCATTTGTTGGTGTGCTCTTTTGCAAAGAAATTGTTTGAAAGTCAGGACGCACAAAAAAGAGAGAAGACTTGGGGAGGGGAGCAGAATATTAAATAATCACCAGAGGTCGCCAAGCTGCTGTAGGCTTTAACTTTTGAAAATTCTGTACCATTTTCAACCACTATTAGTCTTACATTCATTTGTCATTTTCTTCATGAACACAACTTTGATGGATATTTCCCATACACTTTGCAGTAATGGTGACAAATTCCGCGCAAATTTAGCCGAGCGATCAAATGGCTAGCAACGTATTGTCATTGTCTGTGTATTTGTTTTGGGACACGACAAATAAACTTTGTGTGCCCTTATTTCTTGTTCATTATTGCTTAACAATAACAAGCTCGACTAAAAACTGGTTACAAAAAAAACAAACCATCATGTTTGCACTTCGCACACAGGCAAAGGCCCTGCATGTTTGGACTTCAGCGACAATTATTTCAGCTTTGAGTACCCTGGCATCGGTCGCTCCGTGTTCTTCATGGCTCTGCAAGGCTTTGTTTTCATGACCTTGACCCTGCTCATCGAGTTTCACGTGCCACAGCGTCTGGCCTACTTTTGTCGCGGCAAGCGTGGCACGAGCTACAGGGATCTGCGGCTCATCATGAACATGCAGCTGTCCGTACTGAACGGAACGGTGACGGAAGACAGCGATGTGGCCGAGGAAAGGAGGCGTATCAACTCCACGGATATCGATGAGCTGTGTAAGTGTTTTTGTTTTCATTTTTATTTTTACATTTAGTCAATTATGTGTGTGTGTGTGTGTGTGTGTATGTGTGCGTGAGTGTGTGTGTATGTGTGCGTGTGCGTGTGTGTGTGTGTGTGTGTGTGTGTGTGTGTGTGTGTGAGCAATTCCAGCTAGCTATCTGTAGTAGATTGTGTTGGAATGTATTGCATATGTATTGAATATTCCTAGTGTACAGCATGGTTGAAATAAGTCTTGTCTTACGTCTCAGGTAAGACAGACTCCCTGTTGATGGTGAACCTGTACAAACACTACGGCGACCTGGTGGCGGTGGATCACCTGTCGGTGGGGGTCAAGCAACAGGAGTGCTTCGGCCTGCTGGGTCAGAACGGGGCGGGCAAGACCACCACCTTTAAGATGCTGACTGGACAGGTCATGGCCAGCTCGGGCAACGCGTACGTCAAAGGACACGACACCAAGAACAACATTAAACAGGTTACACTGAATATTTGTGTGTCTTACAAATGTTGGGATTGATGATGATTGATTCAGAGTAAAGTTAATAGTGAGGTTAATGTGAACTAATTTTTTTTAAGGAATTACGTATAGGAAGACGTGTGTCTATGGTCATTTAGCAAATAATACTTAATTACATTAAGTAGCTTATCATGTTTAGACTAAAGACATACACAAATTTTGTTCTTAAATCATGTGAAGTTGTTGAAATCCGTTCACTTTTTTCCGTGTCTATTTCCTATACCTATAAGGTTTTAACTATACCTAAGAATCAAGCAGCTTTATACAGTTTAAAATGAGATTTTCAATTTTGTTTTTAAACTTGATGAATCAAACAATTTCATAAGAACGTTTTGTGGGTGTATTTTTTGTATTGTTTGCAGGTGCAGTCCAACCTTGGTTACTGCCCGCAGTTCGACGTCTTACACAATCAACTATTTCTATTGTTTGCAGTGAATTCTAACCTTGGTTACTGCCCTCAGTTCGACGCCTTACACGATCAAATATTTCTATTGTGTGTAGGTGCAGTCCAACCTTGGTTACTGCCCGCAGTTCGACGCCTTACATGATCAATTGACCGGTCGAGAGACACTGACCATGTACGTACGCCAGACTGAGAGGCGTGCCAAGCGAGAACATTGACGACGTGGTCAACAGTCTGATCGACATTCTCTTGCTTCACTCGCACGCTGATAAACTGAGTTCAGCTTACAGGTTGGTGGACAGAAATGGTTATCAAAATCACAATAAAACAAGTCGCGTAAGGCGAAAATACAACATTTAGTCAAGCTCAGTCGAACTCACAGAATGAAACTGAACGCCTTGCATTTTATCCGCAAGACCGTACACTCGTAGCATCGTCTGTCCACCGCTCGTGGCAAAGGCAGTGAAATTAACAATCCAGAAAAGCGCGGTAGCGGTTGCGCTGAGGAGGATAGCACGCTTTTCTATATCTCTATTCTTTTTAACTCTCTGAACGTGTTTTTAATCCAAACATATCATATCTATATGTTTTTGGAATCAGGAACGGACAAGGAATAAGATGAAATTGTTTTTAAATCGATTTTGGTAATTTAATTTTAATCATAATTTTTATATTTTTAATTTTCAGAGCTTGTTTTTAATCCGAATATAACATATTTATATGTTTTTGGAATCAGAAAATGATGCAAAATACGATAAACGTAATTTTGGATCGTTTTATAAAAAAATAGTTTTAATTACAATTTTCAGATTTTTAATGACCAAAGTCATCTATTAATTTATAAACCTCCAAGCTGAAATGCAATGCCAAAGTCCGGCCTTCGTCGAAGATTGCTTGGCCAAAATTTCAATCAATTTGATTGAAAAATGAGGGTGTGACAGTGCCGCCTCAACTTTTACAAAATGCCGGATATGACGTCATCAAAGACATTTATCGAAAAAAAGAAAAAAAAAGGCTGGGGATATCATACCCAGGAACTCTCATGAAAAATTTCATAAAGATCGGTCTAGTAGTTTACTCTGAATCGCTCTACACACACAAACACACACAGACACACACACACAGACACACACACATACACCACGACCCTCGTCTCGATTCCCCCCTCTATGTTAAAACATTTAGTCAAAACTTGACTAAATTTAAAAACCAAGAAAGGTATGTTATATTCGTTATATTTATAACAAAACAAATTTATAACAAAACATTCTGAAGTTTTGGAACGTTGGCAGTCTCTTTGTTTTTGGATTGCTGATTATGAAAATCAGAGTTTCGGATTACTTCTTCTGACCTTTTGAAATAGGTGCGTCCCGATTGCCAACAAACTACACCAAAGATCTTCGTGGAACTTTGCATGTGACATCTTCCAGATGATACCCTCACATGCCGCGCCCCCCCCCCCCCCCCCCCCCCCCCCTTTCCTCTTTGTTTTAATAAAGATGTTCATGACGTCATATCCGTCCTTGATAGGCTCCCTGCTTCACATTTTGCTCACAAGCCAACTAGAAGAAGAATGCTTTGCTCTTAATCAATTTATGACGTCATCCAATAGTCGTATTACAGACGGAACTTTTCAGCAGGCGAACGTAGTACAGTTTGGTTCGGTTTTAAAGGCGGAGTGGCTTGAATAGAATAAGAAACAAAAAATTTGGACCCTAACTAATACCGAGCTGGCCGTAATAAGGCAGAATAAAACAATTCTGTTGTTCACAACCGGAAGTCGCCATTGTTTATGGGGTAGGCAACTCTTCACCAGAGTAGAGTCCCTTTTGTTGTCATTATTTTTTCGTCTGTTCATGTAAGCAGAAGAAAATAAACAAATGAGAACCAATTCAATTCGGCGGTTACTTCCGTGTTCGTAATTAATACCATAGAACTGTACATGTTCGCATTAGTGAATACTTGATCACAGATGTCGAAAGGTGCCTGAACAGACGAGAAATAAACAACAAAAGGGACTTTACTCTGGTCAAGGGTTCACGGGAGTTGCCTGTCCTATAAACGGAGACGACTTCCGGATGTGAACAACAGAAAACAATAACATTTTGCCTTATTACGGCCAGCTCGGTCTAAGTTAGAGTCAAAACTGTTTTTCTTATTCTATTCAAGCCACTCCGTTTATAAAAATAAAACAAAACTGTCCTACTTTCGCCCGCCGAAAAGTTCCTTCTGTAATATGACTATTAGATGACACCATACATTGATTAATCGCAAAGTTTACTTCTAAGCTTTGTGGGCAAAACGCCTGCTTCCACGATAATTAGACGGATTTCGGTCAGCAGAGACTAAGTCTCGGTCAGTTAAAGCTTTTATACATATCAGTTTTGATGTTTATAGCCTGACAGATTGACTGAATTTAGTGGCATCGCTTTGTGCGACTTGGGTTGCTTTTCTTTCTGCCAGCGGGGGCACCAAGCGCAAACTGAGCACGGCCATCTCCCTGGTCGGGGACCCAGCCTTCATCCTGTTGGACGAGCCCTCGTCGGGTATGGACCCCGCTGCCAGGCGTCACCTGTGGAACGTCCTGTCACAGGTCAGGGCCAGCGGTAGAACGCTGCTTCTTACTTCTCACAGGTGAGTGTGCTAACGACACACTTTGACACGCTCACACACTCTCTCTCATACACGCACTCTCTCTCATATACACACGCACTCTCTCTCATATACACACGCACGCACGCACGCTGGCACGCACGCACGCACCCACACAGACACACACAAGCACACAAACACACAGACACATAGATAGACACACACACACACACACGCGCGCACACACACACACCGGCACACACACACACACACGTCACACTCGCGCATACACACACGCACACACATACACATACACAAACACATACACACACACACACAAATACACGCGCGCGCATGCACACGCACGCACACCCGCGCGTATAACAACATATCTTTTATATTTGTATTGCCCATGTTTCTGTTGAATGTATTTTTATTATGTTATTGTTGTTGTTGTTGTTGTTGTTGTTGTTGAAGAATTAAGCCCAACATTGTTGACTATTCCCACGCAGCATGGATGAGTGTGACGCGCTGTGCACGCGGATCGCCATCATGGTCAACGGCAGCATGCTGTGTCTGGGCAGCCCCCAGCACCTCAAGAACAAGTTCGGACAGGGCTACACCCTGGTGGCCAAGATGGACACCTCGGACAACGAAGAGACGGGCGACAATTCCGACAACGTGCAGCAAGAGTTCATCTCCTTTGTCCAGAGTTCCTTCCCCTCTGCTGTAGTGTTCGAAGCCCACCATGGATATGTTCATCTTCAGGTGAATGTTGGAATTTGTTTGTTTGTTTGTTTGTTTGCTTAACGCCCAGTCCACCACGAAGGGTGATATCAGGGCGTTGCTGCTTTGACATTTAACGTGCGCCACACACAAGACAGAAGTCGCAGCACAGGCTTCATGTCTCACCCAGTCACATTATTCTGACACCGGACCAACCAGTCCTAGCCAGGCGGAGCAGCCACTAGATTGCCAATTTTAAAGTCTTAGGTATGACCCGGCCGGGGTTCGAACCCAGGACCTCCCGCTCACTGGGCGGACGCCTTACCACTAGGCCACCGTGTTGCGGTAATGTTGGAATTGTTTTCTTCTTCAAAAAAGTTTTTATTCGGGCAGTTTGTTTTCATTTTGTCATGCAATGCTCCCCTAAAATGCGTATGTCTGCCTGAATGACAGGGTAAAAACAGTCGTGTAATTAATTATACACATAAAAACTGACTCGTGCAAAAACATAAATGCCCAGAACATCAGGGTATAATGCATACGACGGAACAGAACATCAGGGTATAATGCATAAGACGGAAAACGACATGTTCAATACAATAGACAAGCAATAAGACATATACTGCTTAACAAGGGTGTGATATGATACCCGCTTCAGCATGAATGTTCCATGATTCATTTCTGTATTGTGAATAGGCCTATGTTCATCAACCAGGGGCGGATCTGGGGGGGTGCAATGGGTGCAATTGCACCCCCCCCCCCCCCCAGCGGGACAAAAAAACAAAAAAAAAGGAGAAAAAAAAGAAGAAAAATGTATCACCTGAAAATAGCACTTTACACGCTCAGATTGCACCAGATTGCACACTTTTGCTTCCTTTTTAAAAACAAATTCCGGGGGGGCATGCCCCCGGACCCCCCTAGCATGCTCGGCGCTTCGCGTCATCGGTTCGGCGCTTCGCGCCTTCGCTGATAAGATACAAAAAAAAAAAAAAAAGAACTTTGCACCCCCCCCCCCCCCTTTCAAAACCCAGATCCGCCCCTGATCAACGTTATATATGTGGAACATAATTTAAGAACATGTTCTGTGTTAGCTTTACTTTATCGATTCTACATTTGTATACACAATTGGCTTGCAGTAAAAAGCAATCAAAACCTTCCTCAGTTTTATATATATGTCGTATCCATTCTGTACAATTTGCGCATTATGTACAAAGAGCAGCATATCTTGCACATTGTATACAATGAGCAACAAGTTTTGCTCATTGTATACAATGAGCAAAACTGTTGCCCATTGTATACAATGAGCAAGACCATAAAGTTGCACATTGTATACAATGTGCACCGAGTGAGCAAGATTGTTGAATGGCGTTCAAGCTACACTGATATATGAATCATAGTGAATGGTTGAATGGAATATGTGAGTAAAGTGTTCAAATAACGATGCTTGTTATGTTTAAGCATTGTTTTAATTCTCATTTCGCTAAAACTATACAGTGCATTAGGAATTTAATTATTGTAAATTAATTAAACAATAAAAACAAATACAACAAATAATGTTGTTTCAACACACGCACACACACATAACATTCGTTCATAATAACGCTCACATTGTCATGTCATTGCTAATGAGAGCGTCGTTTTCACCGCCTTTCACGCTTTTGCTAATAACGCTCATGTTTTCATGTCACGCTAAAACATGGAAACAACGACAACAACGTACCACAGAGGTCACCTGCTTCTTTTTTAAGCATGATTCGGTAAAGTCCTATTTGGTCAAAATCGCACGTAGTTTGCAAGATCGTTATTTGAACCCTTTACTCACAATTAGAAAAAGTGTGAAAGGCGGTGAAAACGACGCTCTCACTTTTAGCATGACATGACAATGTGAGCGTTATTATGAACGAATGTTATGTGTGTGTGCGTGTGTTGAAACAACATTAATTGTTGTATTTGTTTTTATTGTTTAATTAAAGGGGCAGTCAACAGGTTGCTGTCGTTTCATGTTTTTGGGCCAAAAAAAGATTGCTTACTCTTTACTCTTTACTCTAGGTAAATGTAACAAAAAATATATTTAAAAAAAAGAAAAGATTTTGAATATTTTTTTGAAAAAAAAATTGTTTTGGATTTTTCGTTCCATTCTTTTTCTTATCACATGCACGCCAGTTCAAAACGCCGAAAGCAAAAAAAAACAAAAAAACGCATGCATATTGGTCAAATTTGAAGCAATGGCTTCACACCATTCAACCATTCACTATGATTCATATATCAGTGTAGCGTGAACGCCATTCAACAATCTTGCTCACTCGGTGCACATTGTATACAATGTGCAACTTTATGGTCTTGCTCATTGTATACAATGGGCAACAGTTTTGCTCATTGTATACAATGAGCAAAACTTGTTGCTCATTGTATACAATGTGCAAGATATGCTGCTCATTGTACATAATGCGCAAATTATACAGAATGGATACGACATATATATGTGAACGGTTAGATTACAACTCTGTCGAACCATTTGTCTTAATTGATTTCCAGCTGGAGTACCATTGTGTTATTCGCCTACTAATACTTCATCTGTCAGTCTTTCCTGTTGGTGCATGAGTTCTTTGTTCGCTAATGGGTCATCTGTCTGCCCTCGTAGGTGCCAGAGTTTCTTCGTTCACTAATGCGTCATCGGTCTATCCATGAAGGCGTCAGAGTTCTTCGTTTCCCAATCCGTCATCTGTCTTCATTTCCGAATGTGTTCTTTTGCTCAGTAATACGTCATCTGTCTGTCTTTCCCTGCAGGTGTAAGAGTTCTTCGTCTACTAATGCGTTCTTTGCCCACTATTGCGTCATCTGATGATCTGTCTGTCTTGCCATGTAGGCCTAGGTGTTAGAGTTCTTCGTTTCCCAATGCGTCAACTGTCTTCGTTTTTGAATGCGTTTGTTGCTCAGCAATACGTACGTCATCTGTCTGTCTTTCCCAGCAGGTGCAAGAGTTGTCCGCCTACCAATGCGTTCTTCGTCCACTAATGCGTCATCTGTCTGTCTTGTCATGCAGGTGCAATAGTTCATCGTCTACCAATGCGTTCTTCGCCCACTAATGCGTTATCTGTCTGTCTCGCCATGCAGGTGCCTGACCCGAACGTGCAGCTGGCAGACATGTTCGCGCTGATGGAGCGAGCTAAGCGCGAGCAGCACGTGCAAGACTACACGGTGCACACGACGACATTGGAGCAGGTGTTCCTCGCTTTCGCCCGTCGTCAGAATCCACCCAAGGAACACGGGACCACGGGAAGTCTGGCGGCCCTCAAGAAATGCTGCTCTTGCGGAGAGAAATAAAGCAGAGAGAGAGAGAGAGAGAGAGAGAGAGAGAGAGAGAGAGAGACTTTTCTGTTGGTGTCATAGCAACAATGAATGGTGCCATAGCAACAATGAAGAACAGATGGATTGGAGGGAGGGGGTAGGCCGTGGGAGAGGGAAAGGGGGGGGGTGGATGGCAGGGTGAGAACAAGTTGGAAAGAGGAGAGAAAAAGGGGGATTGGTTGGGAGATGCATTGAGGGAAGGGTACGGTTAACATTAGTTGCCAAAGTTGGTTCACAAGATAAAAGGAGGCCTAACTAAATGCCCCTGCTCCCCCAAATTTAACGCACACGCACACACACACACACAAACACACACACACGTACACCCATACACGCAATAAGCATCGTGAGTGTTTCAGTGATTATATTTCAGAGTGTTTTAATAGCGCAAAATGCAAGCGGCATTTTTCCTTCTCTGCTTCAGAGGTGATATATCAGGAAGAGGCAGTGTCGTTATGCAAGACGGGCGCGAAATTGTCAGTGGAAAGTTTTTGTGGGACCTGTGTGGGAAGCCCACGAGTCTAACGAAGTTTATCCCATAACCTGCCTCTTTGTCTCTGTTAGCTGAAGAGGTGAATATTCTGCATATTCCATCACAACCATATATGGATATCCCATCACAACCGAGTTTCGATCTCAACTGTTATTGGTCATTGTCTTTGATTTCAGAGTACAATTGAATAATTTATAGAGGTCATCTGCATATTCAGAGTTTACAGATGGACTACTTTTTTCAACATACGACTGAAATATTTTGTGGTGTCAAAGTCAATATCACGTATAGGTACAGGCCTACATGTGTCAATATTGAGAAAATAAAGAATACTTCATACGATACACACATTCTGCATGGATTTAAAGAGCGGAGTCGAGATATTTCGCTGGCTGAAGCGACTGCATGGTCAAAGGCATGTTCAAAGAGTATCGCGAGTGGGATCAAGGGACGATACTCCCTAATTTTTAGACAGACAGCCATCTACAGAGAACCGTGTGGGTGTGTGTGAGAGAGAGAGAGAGAGAGAGAGAGAGAGAGAGAGAGAGAGAGAGAGAGAACAAGAACAAGAACAAGAACAAATCTTTAACTGTCTAAGGCCATAGCCCCTTACAATAGTGGTTAAAATAACAGTTATAAATTATAGTCACGCATAAAATTCAACAAATACATTAAAACCCTGATGACATGTCACTGAACCTGATTTATAAGGGTTCGTCTCTTCTGTAACATGAAGAACACAAATCTGCTGAAGCTGTTCATCACATTATCCTCATTAATTTACTGCCACACAAATACACAAGTTGTTGCAGCGTCTTAGAGTTCGAGATTTTCAAATACTTTGCTCGAAGGTCTTGATAAAAAGGACATAAGAAAACAACATGGTGTTCATCTTCTTTATCAGTTTCTTGTCGTTTGGTTTGGTGCGTACCGAAACTTGTGAGCGTTGATTTCGGATACTCCTGCGCGGAAACGAGTAAGAGCAACTCTAAACTTAATATCTTCGATTAATTCAATGCATTTCTCTTTTTCCAAGCATGTTTTGTAACAATTATAAATGTCGAAACGTTCACTGCATTCTAAAAAGGAGAACCATTCTTGACAACAAAAATCTTGTAAACGTCTTTTAAACTCTTGTAAGAAACACTTCTCATTCCCAACACACACTCTCTGTCTCTGTCTCTGTCTCTGTCTCTGTCTCTGTCTCTCTCTCTCTCTCTCTCTCTCTCTCTCTCTCCCTCTCTCTCTCTCACGGTTCTGTGTAGATGGCTGTCTGTGTAAAAATTAGGGAGTATCGTCCCTTGATCCCACTCGCGATACTCGTTGAACATGCCTTTGACCATGCAGTCGCTTCAGCCAGCGAAATATCTCGACTCCGCTCTTTAAATCCATGCACAATGTGCGTATCGTATGAGGTATTCTTTATTTTCTCAAAATTGACACATGTAGGCCTGTACCTATACGTAATATTGACTTTGACACCACAAAATATTTCAGTCGTATGTTGAAAAAAGAGGGCCCCAAAGGGGGGGTATCATCACGATCACGGGAAGGGAAATTTTAGCTTTCACGATCACAGTTACCTTGATTTTTGTCAATGATCACCGCAGTCAATGATGAAAACAAATGACGATCACGATCACGAGACTTGATTTTTTGGTCATCACGGATCACGGGCAAAGTCCCATCACGATCACAGAAATGGAAATTTCGGCAATCACGGTCACAGAAAGGTCAAAAAACGCCAATGACGATCACGATTTTAAACCCTTTGGGGCCCTCAAAAAAGTAGTCCATCTGTAAACTCTGAATAAGCAGATGACCTCTATAAATTATTCAATTGTACCCTGAAATCAAAGACAATGACCAATGACAGTTGAGATCGAAACTCGGTTGTGATGGGATATCCATATGGTTGTGATGGGTTATTCAGAATATTCACCTCCTCAGCTAACAGAGACAAAGAGGCAGGTCATGGGATAAATTGAGTTAGTACATAGAATAAGTTAGCAAGTGATAGAGAACCACCGTGACGTTTGCATTAGGTAAGCCCGTACGCACGCTGTTTTCCCCTTTGTGAGATTCTTCTCAGTGGATTCCCTAAATTAAAAGAAGAAATTGTTGCTCTTGGTTTCGTTTGCATTCTTAAGATTGTTCGTACCTTGTTCTTTGTCTCCATTATAAAGATCTGTCTGTCCTCTCAAAACTTATAAAGCCAAGCGAGTTAAAAGTAATTATGAACATCTTTAAACAAGATTTTTAAAGACTAAGGACATAAACGCCGCGCCGTCCAATGTCTCGGGTTCAATAGCAGTACAGAAAGCAGACCACATCTGAAAATAAACAATCATGTGGGCAATTAAATACATTTGATTTTTTTTTTTTTTTTTTTTTTTTTTACATTTGACTTCATTCACTTTATGATCCCATGAATGGGAAATTCGGGTCGCTCCCTCCCAAGTAATGGAAAGCTAGCAGCAACGAGAGTAGCGCTACCCCAGGTGCGTGCGTGTTTAGGTGTAATCAGCCTCCTGTAGGCCCCCTACTGATGGCAGAATGACCGTACCGAGGTCTTTTACGTGGTGAGACGGGGGCGGGACATGGTTAGGCCCGCGCTCACCTATGTAATTTCAGCAGGACAGACGAAGCACTGCAGATTATCCCAGCCCGCTTTGCGTTGCGTAAAAAAATCCAGGCCAAGACTCGTCATAATCCCCATCGCAGCATCAATAATATGCAGTTTGTTTGTTTTGTTTGTTTGTTTGCTTAACGCCCAGCCGACCACGAAGGGCCATATTAGGGCGGTGCTGCTTTGACATATAATGTGCGCCACACACAAGACAGAAGTCGCAACACAGGCTTCATGTCTCACCCAGTCACATTATTTTGACACCGGACCAACCAGTCCTAGCACTAACCCCATAATGCCAGACGCCAGGCGGAGCAGCCACTAGATTGCCAATTTTAAAGTCTTAGGTATGACCCGGCCGGGGTTCGAACCCACGACCTCCCGATCACGGGGCGGACGCCTTACCAATAGGCCAACCGATAATATGCAGTGCGTCGTTTGTGCCGCTGACTGCGCAGGTACAATTTATTCTGCCCATTACCGTCACTGAGTCTGCACATAAAGTTGACCCGTGTCCGTTCGGGCCAGGATTCGAACCCGTGACGGCCTAGGATCACTAGTCCAGTGCTCTACTCTACCAACTCATAAGATAAAGGCCTATGTCAATTTTTGATGTTTTGAGAAAAACGCAAAACACTTTTTTTTGCTTTCTGAACTTTTGAATCTGCCCATCACATTTTAGATTTAAGTTGCAAATGTGACCCTCCACCACGGAATGAGTCGCATGTCACCTTTTCATGATTTTCATATTTTTACATTTCCTTAAAGAGTGTTTTTATTCTCTATCCAGTGGTGAAAACCGTTTTAGAAAAGAGTGAACACTTTTCGAATTATAAGCCTGTGACTATGGTGACCCTCACACTGTAACAAGACACCCCCCGGACTTATATTATGCCTAGCGCAGAACCGCGTGAGGTGACATGCGACTCATTTCGTGGTGGAGGGTCACAAATTGCCTATCTGTGTGTGAGCGTTGGTATTTTCCTTTTTTTCCGACCATTCATTCAGGTGAACATCGTTATTATCGTGAAGACTCACCGAGCTCTTGCAATATAAACCGGAGCAACATCTGTCCTGATCAAACGTGCACTGATCATTTGTGTCCCCACAGTCCCCCTCAGCGCGTCTGTTCCTCACCAAAGCAAGAAACCTGGAGCATATATATATAGGATGCGTAACAACCATCAACAAGCTTACACACACACACACACACACACACACACACACACAGACACACACACACACACACACTCAAGCGCATGCGCGCACGCACGCCCACATACACACACACACACACACACACACACACACTGACACACACACACATACCCACACACACACTGACACACGCACGCACACACACACATATACACAAACACGCGCACGCACGCATACACACACACACACACACGTACACATACACGCGCACTTATGCACGTACACAAACATGCACGCACGCACACACACACACACACACACACACACACACACACACACACACACTGACACACGCGCGCACGCACACATTGACACACGCGCGCACACACACACACACACACACAAACACAAACACAAACACACACATCACACACACACACACACACACACACACACACACACACACACACACACACACACACACACAGAGCGTTCGTTTTCTTGACAAAAGAATAAAGTTAGAGCCCCTATACTAGTTATCAGTTATGCTGTTGTGTGACATGCCCCTCAGCCGGACTATACCCTTAAGCAGATTGAAATGCTCTACCGCCTACTGAGCAATCATTATCAAAAACCATGAAAGGTATGTTGTTGGAACGGTTTTTTTATTGACAAAACAATACGTTACAGTCACAAATATATTCATTCGCTTGGGACTTTCCCAACAAGCGGCCGAAACATTCGATCAAGCTAAGTTCTTGTTACTAATTGTTTGTCTGTACACTTTAAAGACCGTTAGGTCGATATATTTGTGAATGTATAGTTTTGTTTTGTCAATAACAAACGTTCCAACAACCTACCTTTCTTGTTTTTTGATTCTGAATTTTGGAACGTTTGGCAGTCTCTTTGTTTTTGGATTTGAGAAATCATTAATTAGTGCATAAACTCATCCGGTCCCTAGAAGATCTTTAGTTTCTCTGGATATAAATTCCCCAATAGTCATGCAGTCTGAGCAAAATACTTACCCGAGCAGATCGGGGTTTGGGCTTTCTCTGAGATGTGTTTCTCTTTTCTCAGGCTCTGGTAGTGGCTCTGAAAAATGTAGAGTGATAAATATCAATATGAACATGACAAATTGTGTGGTGCGTTTCTCTTTTCGCAGGCTCGGGTAGTGGCTCTGAAAAATGTAGAGTGATAAATATCAATATGAACAAGTGTGTAGTGCGTTTCTGCTTTCTCAGGCTCTGGTAGTGGCTCTGAAAAATGTAGAGTGATAAATATCAATATGAACATGACAAATTGTGTGGTGCGTTTCTCTTTTCTTAGGCTTAGTTAGTGGCTCTGAAAAATGTAGAGTGATAAATATCAATATGAACATTACACAGTTTGGGGTGCGTTTCTCTTTTCTCAGGCTTAGCTAGTGGCTCTGAAAAATGTAGAGTGATAAATATTTAATATAAATATGAACAAGTGTATGGTGCGATTCTCTTTTCTCAAGCTCAGCTAGTGGCTCTGAAAAATGTAGAGTGATAAATATCAATATGAATATGAACAAGTTTGTGGTGCGTTTCTCTTTTCTCAAGCTCAGCTGGTGGCTCTGAAAAATGTAGAGTGATAAATATCAATATGAACATGAAAACATTGTAGTGCGTACGATTCCTTGCATAGAAAGGAACGTGCCTTTAATGCATTGTTAATTATATACGATACCGATACATGCACAGCCTGGCGGTGACCTTACGATTACTTTTCAAATCTACTGCTGAAATGTTGAAATCACTAAGACAAACTTCGTTCTCGAAATTCTGTGTCACTTCCTTGGGAGACACTATGCAGAAGAAGTGACAGAATGTTTACTATACTACATTATAACATACGTTTTTTGGAACTTTGTTTGGCTTTTATCGATATTGTATCTCTTTATATATATTATCATACGAAATTCTTGATTACGCTATGACATAAATATGACCGATTAACATAACCAACCTTCTTTTTGATGTCATACCTGCAAAGACGATGCACATCATGATGAGAATTCCACCAAACACTAGGAACTGCTTCGACATGATGGCCCCTTTTTCGTCTGCCAGTGTACTGATGTAAAAGTAATCTTGGCAAAAAGCTTTCAGGATCAAAACAAAACAAAACAAGAAAGTTTATTTATTGGAGCAGAAATAAAATAAATAAAATTTATCATGATCTCACTTGTGTCTTAATTCCCAGCGAGCTTCTGGACTACTTGTCAGATAAGTTTATTTTCTGTAGACTCGTATTTATAAGTGTTTGTCTGTCTGTTCACTTAAAAGACCGCTGGGTCGAAGATCAGGGAACGTAACGTTTTGTTTTGTCACAAGGCCAAAAAAAATAGGTCTGTTTACGGTAATATAGGCCAAAAAAATAGGGTCAGTAGGTCGGGATTTTTTTTTTTTTTTTTTTTTTTCAAAAAACCATATTTTTACGTTAATTTGCAAAAAAAACCAAGATTTTTTTTTTTTTTTTTTTTTTTTTTTCCCCAAATGGCAAAAATAAGTCTAGGGTCGCGCGAAAAAAATAGGGTCGGTCGGGTTACCGTAAACAGACTATTTTTTTGGGGGCCTAATATAACGTTCCTATAACATACCTTTCTTGTCTTTAAAAAAAACACACCCGTATTTGGTGGAGCAGTTGATCAAAGACAAAACGCATTATTCACAAAATTTAATACGTCTGTTTGTTTGTTTGTTTGTTTGTTTAACGCCCAGCCGACCACGAAGGGCCATATCAGGGCGGTGCTGCTTTGACATATAACGTGCGCCACACACAGGACAGAAGTCGCAGCACAGGCTTCATGTCTCACCCAGTCACATTATTCTGACACCGGACCAACCAGACCTAGCACTAACCCCATAATGCCAGACGCCAGGAGGAGCAGCCACTAGATTGCCAATTTTAAAGTCTTAGGTATGACCCGGCCGGGGTTCGAACCCACGACCTCCCGATCACAGGGCGGACGCCTTACCACTAGACCAACCGTGCCGGTCACACAAATACGTCGACCTACTGTTCTTTGAAGTGGACTAATGAAGAGAAACTGAACAGTAATGTCAGATCTCAGAATGGCGAGCGTCCATACATTTTAGAAAACGTATAGTAATAAACATTGAATGATTAGGCCTACAAAGGTAAAGCGAGCATTAATAATGCGAATTTCTTTTAAGCATATGTTGCAAGTCAGTTTGCAATCACAAATTGGATAACATGTGAACGTAGTAATTTCATGATGTAACAAGAGGCGAAGCCTTCAAGGCTCACGTAAGAAATCGACAAACAGTAACACAAACTCAATCACTCCGCCTTACACACACACACACAGTAAGCATAGGTGACACTGTGCAAGAAAGCGAGCCACTAGATCTAGATCTGTCTGTCTGCATGTAGCCTACTCACAAGTTACAGGGACACGACTGCCAACTAGTCTCGGCCCGCTCAAAATAAAAACAATGACCGAGACTTTCAGTAATTCCTTCGCGTGACGTCTAACCCTCTTACGTCATAATGTGACGTCTTCAAATGACGAAATGTTAAAGTTTCTACCACATACATACATACGCACGCACGCACGCACGCACGCACAGACAGACAAAAGTTACGAATGCAAAGGCTACACTTCGTGAGCCAAAAACTACCCCCCGCGGGTTAGGGGGAGTCCCATATTGGTTGGGACGAGAAAGAATTTACCCGATGCTCCCCAGCATGTCGTAAGAGGCGACTAACGGATTCTGTTTCTCCTTTTACCCTTTTTATATTTAGTTAAGTTTTGACTAAATATTTTAACATCGAGGGGGAATCGAAACGAGGGTATGGTGTATGTGCGTCTGTCTGTGTGTGTGTGTGTGTGTGTAGAGCGATTCAGACTAAACTACTGGACCGATCTTTACGAAATTTGACATGAGAGTTCCTGGGTATGAAATGCCCGAACGTTTTTTTCATTTTTTTGATAAATGTCTTTGATGACGTCATATCCGGCTTTTCGTGAAAGTTGAGGCGGCACTGTCACGCCCTCATTTTTCAACCAAATTGGTTGAAATTTTGGTCAAGTAATCTTCGACGAAGCCCGGGGTTCGGTATTGCATTTCAGCTTGGTGGCTTAAAAATTAATTAATGACTTTGGTCATTAAAAATCGGAAAATTGTAAAAAAAAATAAAAATTTATAAAACGATCCAAATTTACGTTTATCTTAATCTCCATCATTTTCTGATTCCAAAAACATATAAATATGTTATATTCGGATTCAAAACAAGCTCTGAAAATTAAATATATAAAAATTATTATCAAAATTAAATTGTCCAAATCAATTTAAAAACACTTTCATCTTATTCCTTGTCGGTTCCTGATTCCAAAAACATATAGATATGATATGTTTGGATTAAAAACACGCTCAGAAAGTTAAAACAAAGAGAGGTACAGAAAAGCGTGCTATCCTTCTTAGCGCAACTACTACCCCGCTCTTCTTGTCAATTTCACTGCCTTTGCCATGAGCGGTGGACTGACGATGCTACGAGTATACGGTCTTGCTGAAAAATGGCAGCTACTTGACTAAATATTGTATTTTCGCCTTACGCGACTTGTTTTTTCTTGTATAGAATATAGTCAATGTTTGTAAAGATTTTAGTCAAGCAGTATGTAAGAAATGTTAAGTCCTTTGTACTGGAAACTTGCATTCTCCCAGTAAGGTAATATATTGCACTACGTTGCAAGCCCCTGGAGCAAATTTTTGATTAGTGCTTTTGTGAACAAGAAACAATTGACAAGTGGCTCTATCCCATCTCCCCCCTTCCCCCGTCGCAATATAACCTTCGTGGTTGAAAACGACGTTAAACACTAAATACAGAAAGAAAGAAAGAATGTAAAAACTTTTTACGTGAATTCATCGATGCTCTGTGTGGCGTTTTCAATGACCGTGAGAATAAAAAATAAAAAATAATTTGCTCTATAATTATATCTGCCTCTCTTTATCTCTTTATCTCTATCTCTCTCTGTCTGTCTCTTTATCTTTATCTCTCTCTGTTTCTGTTTATCTCTGTCTCTGTTTTGTCGTGCTCCCTTACTCTCTCATTATAAATGAAATATAAGCAATAATCAACTGAATAAAGACACCTAGCTCAAACTACCTTGTCGCAATTAAGTTAAGGCACATTAGTGATTAAAAATAAGCGCAAACAAACAAACAAACAAACAAACAAAAGCAAAACAAACAAGTATTGAACCATCTTTGAATCACACAACAGCATACCTGTATATTCCAGGGAGACTATTTGGATTGAATCACAGTCCCTTAGAACGGTTCCTAGTTTATACCTTTGGCTTATTTCAGTACAGCTGCCGTTTGACAAACCGCGATTAGGCTGGCGAATCTCTGCAGCTTAAGCAAAGCTTGTCAAATATCCCATCTTAGAACACCAGATGCTGACAAATGGTGATTTTTTTCTCTGCACACATTTCCACGCAAAGACATTCAAATGTCTTTTTAACTTTTACATAAGTTCACAATAACTCAAAGAATTAACTTGAGAAAATAATAATATCAATGGTAGGAGAGAAGGATTTTTCAGTATTTGTTTTAATTCTCGCGTCGTGTCTTAGCTGTCTGAGCTGCAGCTGTCACCCTTGTGCTGTGGTAATGTGTCAGAGTTAAGCCTGACCTTCCGTTGAACCTAATCGGGTTATAGTTATATAGTTTTGACATTTAGTCATATGTTTTGCACAAACATACACACGGACACACTTTGTGAATCAAATTTAACCCTCAGATAACAGTAACATTTCATTGAGCATTTATTATGACGGCTACGATGACTATTACATGAAACGTTGTTAACCCGTGATTTGTAAAAATGTTAAAAAAGTATCGCATTCCACAAAGTAATACATATAGGTTACACATTCTGAGGGAAAATATGCACGATATTCAGGACGAGGTGTGTAAGCTTTTTATCCCATTACTCCGACGTTTTCATTAAAAATTAAAAATAAACACTTTTTGACACAAACTTGGCAAGTGCCGGTTTTCTGCTGGCCAAACCTTTAGCGACCGCAAATCGTGTCATCAAATCCATGTGCGAAACGAGTCCCCTTTTGTCTTTTTGGTAAACGCACCATAAAACGTCTGCTTTTGTATTCAGTCATCTATACTGCTTAAGAAAACGAATAACAGTTATTTCTAGAGTGTTGAAATGAAATTTGATACTGTGCAGTTACCGGCCGGTTTCAGTCGGTGACCGTCAAGTGACAAGTCGGTTGTCCGTGGCATTCGCCAAAAAGACTGCGTGTGTGATTTTACAAGCGATGAGGATGATTGCTGAATTTGTGCTTATTCGAGCTGTTGTGCTTCAATGTTCAAATTTGGATTACTTACTTGTTCAATCGTCATTAATTTTAGCTGAGCCTTACTTTGATGTCTGTCGTTCAGTCTTGCCCGAGTTACCGCTACTGTCGTGCAGTAGATCTATAGTTTTAGTCTGCTGGTTGGCTCACGTAAGTGTAGCCTATGCGATCGTAACTTTGTCTGTCTGTGCGTGCGTGCGTGCGTCTGTGCGTGTGTATGTCTGTGGTAGAAACTCTACCATTTGAAGACGTCACATTACATTGACGTCACATTATGACGTAAGAGGGTTAGACGTCACGCGAAGGAAGTACTGACAGTCTCGGTCATTATTATTTTGAGCGCGCCGAGACTAGTTGGCAGTCGTGTCCTTGTAAGTAGGCTACATGCAGACAGACAGATCTAGATCTAGTGTCTCGCTTTCTTGCACAGTTTCACCTATGCTCTTTCTGTGTGTGTGTGTGTGTGTGTGTGTGTGTGTGTGTGTGTGTGTGTGTGTGTGTGTGTGTGTGTGTGTGTGTGTGTGTGTGTGTGTGTGTGTGAATGAGTGATTGAGTTTGTGTTACTGTTTGTCGATTTCTTACGTGAGCCTTGATGGCTTCGCCTCTTGTTTTTTCAATGTAGGTCAAAAATTGTAAATCTATCTGCATGCATGACCTGAACGACCGTTGTTTACTTTAAAATTGAAAAATAACACACGCAAGATCCGACCTTCTTCACCACCTTTTATTTTAACCGTATCTCTAACTTTGTAAGTGGCAATTTCCATGTTGTTGGTAAACTTTTTCAGTCTGTAGCAGACGATAGATCTGCACCAGACGACAGATGGGACAGGACATCCTTGTTCTGTTGAACCAGATTTAGCAATCAATGTTCTAAAAGCGATAGCAAATGAACAAAACTGTAAGCATACTGTTTTAGTTTATTTCTTATTTCGTCGCTCAGGATTTTGTTGTCGGTATTGATCTAAGTGGTTGCCTATGAAGAGTACTAGAGTTGTGCGCCTTGAATCACTCATTCACTGTCTGTCTCTATCGCTCTTTCCCTCTCTCTCTCTCTCTCTCTCTCTCTCTCTCTCTCTCTCTCTCTCTCTCTCTCTCATCTTCACTCAGCTCTTTTCACCCAAGCAGATTATGTGTATTCTTTGTTGTTTTCTTTATTTCTTCAATGTTAAAATGTATGTAGATCGTTAGCTAAACGTGAGTTTGACTTTTATACCGCAGAATAGTTTAGCTGAAGAAAGAAGTCCCCAGTTAACGATAAATATGCAGATGACCTTTATAAATTATTCAGTTGTACTCGGAGATCAAAGACAATGACCAATGACAGGTGAAATCGGTTGTGATGGATTATCCATATGGTTGTGATGGATTATCCAGAATAATCACCTCCTCAGCTAACAGAGACAGAGAGGCAGGTCATGGGATAAATGCCTTTTATTATTATAAATATTTATTGTTTAGAGCCACTATGATGGGTTGTGGGGTGGTGGTTTGGGCGCGATAGATAAAATATTACGATTTTTAGCATAACAAAGAAAACAAATCCGAATTTCCCAGCGATGGGACTATAAAGTCATTAACAAAATGAAGAGGCGAAGCCATCAAGGCTCACATCGACAAACGGTAACACAAACTCAATCACTCCGTCACACACACACACACACACACACACACACACACACACACACACACACACACACACACACACACACACACACACACACAGAAAGAGCATAGGTGAAACTGTGCAAGAAAGCGAGACACTAGATCTAGATCTGTCTGTCTGCATGTAGCCTACTTACAAGGACACGACTGCCAACTAGTCTCGGCGCGCTCAAAATAATAATGACCGAGACTGTCAGTACTTCCTTCGCGTGACGTCTAACCCTCTTACGTCATAATGTGACGTCAATGTAATGTGACGTCTTCAAATGTTAGAGTTTCTACCACAGACATACACACGCACAGACGCACGCACGCACGCACGCACAGACAGACAAAGTTACGATCGCATAGGCTACACTTACGTGAGCCAATGAAACAAATCTAATAGATGCATTGACTGTGCGGTAGCGCGACTCTGTTGCTGCTAGCTTTCCACTGGGAGGAAGCGACCCGAATTTCCCAGCGATGGGACAAATAAAGTAATGGAAAACAAGTCGCGTAAAGCGAAAATACAATATTTAGTCAAGTAGCTGTCGAACTCACAGAATGAAACTGAACGCAACGCCATTTTTCAGCAAGACCGTATACTCGTAGCGGGGTAGTAGTTGCGCTAAGAAGGATAGCACGCTTTTCTGTACCTCTCTTTGTTTTAACTTTCTGAGCGTGTTTTTAATCGAAAC
Organism: Littorina saxatilis; assembly: GCF_037325665.1. Lineage (NCBI taxonomy): Eukaryota > Metazoa > Mollusca > Gastropoda > Littorinimorpha > Littorinidae > Littorina > Littorina saxatilis. The sequence continues at coordinate 10,679,003 of NC_090248.1, forward strand.
ATATCATATCTATATGTTTTTGGAATCAGGAACCGACAAGGAATAAGATGAAAGTGTTTTTAAATTCATTTGGACAATTTAATTTTGATAATAATTTTTATATATTTAATTTTCAGAGCTTGTTTTTAATCCGAATATAACATATTTATATGTTTTTGGAATCAGCAAATGATGGAGAATAAGATAAACGTAAATTTGGATCGTTTTATAAATTTTTATTTTTTTTTACAATTTTCCGATTTTTAATGACCAAAGTCATTAATTAATTTTTAAGCCACCAAGCTGAAATGCAATACCGAAGTCCGGGCTTCGTCGAAGATTACTTGACCAAAATTTCAACCAATTTGGTTGAAAAATGAGGGCGTGACAGTGCCGCCTCAACTTTCACGAAAAGCCGGATATGACGTCATCAAAGACATTTATCAAAAAAATGAAAAAAACGTTCGGGGACTTCATACCCAGGAACTCTCATGTCAAATTTCATAAAGATCGGTCCAGTAGTTTAGTCTGAATCGCTCTACACACACACACACACACACACAGACACACAGACACACAGACACACAGACACACGCACATACACCACGACCCTCGTTTCGATTCCCCCTCGATGTTAAAATATTTAGTCAAAACTTGACTAAATATAAAAAGGAAACAAATCTATTAGATCCTTTGACGTTGGGGTAGCGCGACTCAGTCTGTTGCTGCTAGCTTTCCACTGTGAGGAAACGACTCGAATTTCGAAGCCATGAAAGAATAAAGTAATGGGAAACAAGTCGCGTAAGGCGAAAATACAATATTTAGTCAAGTAGCTGTCGAACTCACAGAATGAAACTGAACGCAATGCAACGCAGCAAGACCGTATACTCGTGGTCCACCGCTCACGGCATAGGCAGTGAAATTGACAAGAAGAGCGGGGTAGTGGTTACGCTATGCTGCATAGCACGCTTTTCTGTACCTCTCTTCGTTTTAACTTTCTGAGCGTGTTTTTAATCCAAACATATCATATCTATATGTTTTTGGAATCAGGAACCGACAAGGAATAAGATGAAAGTGTTTTTAAAACTATTTCGAAAAAAAAATTTTGATAATAATTTTTATATATTTAATTTTCAGAGCTTGTTTTTAATCCGAATATAACATATTTATATGTTTTTGGAATCAGCAAATGATGGAGAATAAGATAAACGTAAATTTGGATCGTTTTATAAATTTTTATTTTTTTTTACAATTTTCAGATTTTTAATGACCAAAGTCATTCATTAATTTTTAAGCCACCACGCTGAAATGCAATACCGAACCCCGGGCTTCGTCGAAGATTACTTGACCAAAATTTCAACCAATTTGGTTGAAAAATGAGGGCGTGACAGTGCCGCCTCAACTTTCACGAAAAGCCGGATATGACGTCATCAAAGACATTTATCAAAAAAATGAAAAAAACGTTCGGGGATATCATACCCAGGAACTCTCATGTCAAATTTCATAAAGATCGGTCCAGTAGTTTAGTCTGAATCGCTCTACACACACACACACACAGACACACATACACCATACCCTCGTTTCGATTCCCCCTCGATGTTAAAATATTTAGTCAAAACTTGACTAAATATAAAAAATGGGGGAAAAATCTAATAGATCCCTTGACTTTGGGGTAGCGCGACTCTGTTGCCGATAGCTTTTCAATGGGAGGAAGCGACCCGAATTTCCCAGCTATGAGACAATAAAGTTATGAGAAAAAAATCCAAAAAATCTAATAGATCCTTTGACTTTGGGTTAGCGCGACTCTGTTGTTGCTTGCTTTCCACTGGGAGGAAGCGACCCAAATTTCCCAGCGATGGGACAATAAAGTAATGAAAAAAGCCAAAAACAAAACTTATTGATCCCTTGACTTTAGAGATGACAAGAAAATATCGGGCGTATTTACGCAATTTGTAAAACATTTTACAAATCACATTTTTACAAATCACGGTTTAACAAACGTTCTGTGTTTTGACAAGGTGGGTGTTTTTGTGTGTGTGGTTTTATTTTTTTTATTTTTATCTGTGACCGCAGTTTCAAAGTCTATCGTAATGATACGTTTTGTTTGTGGTAGGCAGGATTTGAGTAAAAAATATATATATATACTAGAATGAATACCCGCTTCGTCGGGTAGCCGGCTTCGCCGGGAAGAAGTACTTAGAGCCGTACGCCGGCTTCGCCGGGTCCGAACAATGGACCCGCCAAGCTTAGGTCCCTCCCAGATTCGTGGAATGGGAACAGCACGAAATTGATTCAGTGGCCATAATGCCATTCCTGACCATATCGAGTCCCATCCTTGTCGACGAATGTAACCGTGTTAATCACCTTTGGAGGCGAACTCCACTCAAACAGGATTGAGCAATTTATAGCTTATCTGTAAGCCCTTTTGAACTGTTATGGCTTCTCAAAGGAAGGCCAGTACATACAAATTCACAAAAGCCGCCAGACCACATCACAAACAGAACTGAACAATCCCCAGGTGTTGCTCACATAGAGAGAGACACACACACACACACACCCACACAAACACAGAGAAGCCGTATATATAGAGAGATAGATGACAGTGTATTTTTCGCGTGGCTATAAATTGATTCGACCTTTGCACTTTTACAGTGAGGATAATTTACGGGTTCAATTTACGTTCTGGACACTGCGGTGACCTTCTAAAAATAGTAACAGAACACCGGGAATATCCGAAGACGCACTACTCATACTATAGTGCACCTGATACGAAGGAAGGGAGGTAAACGCTGAAAACCTGGAGAAGATGAGAAGATAAGGAAGAGTTACTTATAATGGTGAAATGAACACAAAAACCAAAATCGGTTCTGCGCTGCGCGCTGAGAGCACGTGTTGAAATATCTCATCGATGATATTGTGTCCGGGGTGTAGCTGAATACGGTGTCCAAATTTGAAAAAGATCCACCGAGAACTTTGGCTTTGGTGTGTCGGTATGGGGGCCCGGGTAGCTGAGGTGGAACCAAAATAGCTGAGGTGGAACCAAAATCGGTTCAGCGCTGCGCGCTGAGAGCACGTGTTGAAATATCGACCAGGTTGTGTCCTGTCCCGGGTCTACCTGAATATGCCCACCAAATTTGAAGCAGATCCATCGAGAACTTTGGCCGTGCATCGCGAACTCACAGACAGACACACACACACACACACACACACAGACAGACAGACAGACAGACAGACACAAGTCGTATATATATATAGATATCTTTTGTGACCAAGAAACAATTAACAAGTGGCTCTATCCCATCTCCCCCCTTTCCCCTATCCCATCTCCCCCCCCCCCCCCCTTTCCCCGTCGCGATATAACCTTGAATGGTTGAAAACGACGTTAAACACCAAAGAAAGAAAGAATATATATATATTCACACACACACACACACACACACACACACACACACACACACACACACACACACACACACACACACACACACGCACACATACAAACAAGAAGCATCGTGAGTGTTTCCGTGATTATATTTCAGAGTGTTTTTATAGCGCTAATTGCAAGCGGCATTTTTCCTTCTCTGCTGATAGATATGTGATATATCAGGAAGATATCTCAGGCAGTTTCTGCCGAGTCTCCCATTATCTCTTGTTTAAGAGCAGTACAGAAAGCAGACCACATCTGAAAATAAATAATCATGTGGGCAATTACATACATTTGATTTTTTTTTTTACATTTCATTTCATTCACTCTATGATCCCATAAATGGGAAATTCGGGTCGCTCCCTCCCAAGTAATGGAAAGCTAGCAGCAACGAGAGTAGCGCTACCCCAGTGCGTGCATGTTTAGGTGTAATCAGCCTCCTGCACTGATGGCAGAATGGCCGTACCGAGGTCTTTTACGTGGTGAGACGGGGGTGGGACAGGGTTAGGCCCGCGCTCTTGCAAATTGCCTATCTGGAGCTGTTACCACGGTATGAACGTGAGATAAAGAGCTGACAGCAAGATGTTCATTTAGCAAAACTGCATAACAACCCACAGAGAGCTTTTGCATACCGTCACATTATTAAAACAAGTCTTCCGGTATCATAAAAAAGTGCCTAACTCAAGAAACGAGATCGGCAGTTTTGCTTACGTTACCGTGACAATGGTTTCCGTTGGGCTGAGAGTTTGTACTCTCTAACACATAATAGATATCCTTCCAGGAGCTTCCCCTGTACTTTTACTACGGAAATACCTAACACTGAGATAGGTATTCTTCTTATGAGCGTGACGCTGTGCTACCTGGTGCGCGTTTGTGTGTGTGTGTGTGTGTATGTGTGTGTGTGTGTGTGTGTGTGTGCGAATGCGTGCGTGCGCGTGAGTGTATGTGTGTCTGTGTGCGTGCACGTGAGTGTGTTTGCGTTTGTGTGCGTGTGTGTGCGCGTGAGTGTGTTTGCGTTTGTGTGCGTGTGTGTGTGTGTGTGTGTGTGTGTGTGAATGTGTGTGTGCGTCAGTGTGAGTTTGTGTGTGTGCGTGCGTGCGTGCATGTATGCGTTCGTGTGTGTGTGAGCGTTGGTATTTTGCTTTTCTTTCCGACCATTCATTCAGGTGAACATCGTTATTATCGTGAAGACTCACCGAGCTCTTGCAATATAAACCGGTGCAACAGTTGTCCTGTTCAAACGTGCACTGATCATTCGTGTCCCCACAGTCCCCCTCGGCGCGTCTGTTCCTCACCAAAGCCAGAAACCTGGAGCATAGGATGCGTAACAACCATCAACAAGCTTACACACACACACACACACACACACACACACACACACACACACACACACACACACACACACACACTCATGCGCACGAATTCACACTTACACACACATACACACTGACACACGCACGCACGCACGCACACATACATACACACACACACACACGTACACATAAACGCACTTATGCACGCACACAAGCATGCACGCACGCACACACACACACACACACACACACTGACACACGCACGCATACACGCATGCACACACACAGACACACACACAAACACACACACAGAACGTTCATTTTCTTGCCAAAAGAATAAAGTTAGAGCATCTATACTAGTTATCAGTTATGCTGTTGTGTGACATGCCCCTCAGCCGAACTAAACCCTAAAGCAAATTGAAATGTTCTACCGCCTACTGAGCAATCATTATCAAAAACCAAGAAAGGTAGGTTGTTGGAACGTTTGTTATTGACAAAACAATACATTCACAAATATATATTCATTCGCTTGGGACTTTCCCAACAAGCGACCGAAACATTCGATCAAGCTGAGTTCTTGTTACTCTTTGTTTGGCTGTGCACTTTAAAGACCGTTGTGACTGTAACGTATTGTCTGGAACTCCCTGCCGCTTGAGCTTCGCCAGAGCCCCTCTCTTGACGCGTTCAAAAGTAGGTTGAAGACTCAGTTCTTCCCGTAGCTGGCTGCGACTTTCATGTTCGACGTGATGTGTTGTGCCCCAAAAGACATTCTTGTGCTGTGCTCTGTGAGAGGTGTTTTCGTGCTTAATATTATTTTGTTTGGACCTAGCTATTAATGTGTACATTGTTGTTAAACATTTGTTTGTTGTATGTTTATCAGGGTTTGCTAGTGTGTGGTAGGGTGCGTGTCCGTCTGTAGATGTTAGTTTCTTTGTTAGTCCTGTGTTAACAACTCTTCGACAAGCGCTTAGAACTGTACCCACGGAATACGCGCTGTATAAGTTTCATATTGATTGATTGATTGATTGTTTTGTCAATAACAAACGTTCCAACAACCTACATTTCTTGTTTTTTTATTTTGAATTTTGGAACGTTGGCAGTTTCTTTGTTTTTGGATTTGAGAAATCATTAATTAGTACATAAACTCATCCGGTCCCTAGAAGATCTCTAGTTTCTCTGGATACAAATTCCCCAATAGTCGGACTGAGCAAACTACTTACCCGCGCAGATCGTGGTTCGGGCTTTTTCTGAGATGCGTTTCTCGTTTCTCAGGCTCTGGTAGTGGCTCTGAAAAATGTAGAGTGATAAATATCAATATGAACATGACAAATTGTGTGGTGCGTTTCTCTTTTCTCAGGCTTAGTTAGTGGCTCTGAAAAATGTAGAGTGATAAATATCAATATGAATATGAACAAGTGTGTGGTGCGTTTCTCTTTTCTCAAGCTCAGCTATAGTGGCTCTGAAAAATGTAGAGTGATAAATATCAATATGAATATGAACAAGTTTGTGGTGCGTTTCTCTTTTCTCAAGCTCAGCTGGTGGCTCTGAAAAATGTAGAGTGATAAATATCAATATGAACATGAAAACATTGTAGTGCGTACGATTCCTTGCATAGAAAGGAACGTGCCTTTAATGCATTGTTAATTATATACGATACCGATACATGCACACCCTGGCGGTGACCTTACGATTACTTTTCAAATCTACTGCTGATATGTTGAAATCACTAAGACAAACTTCGTTCTCGAAATTCTGTGTCACTTCCTTGGGAGACACTATGCAGAAGAAGTGACAGAATGTTTACTATACTACATTATAACATACGTCTTTTGGAAATTTGTTTGGCTTTTGAGGAAAGAAATTCTACTTCAAAACAGCTGCTACAGGGTCAAAAAGAGTCTTGCTTTCTTTTATCGATATTGTTTCTCTTTATACATACGAAATTCTTGATTAAGCTATGACATAAATATGACCGATTAACATAACCAACCTTCTTTTTGATGCCATACCTGCAAAGACGATGCACATCATGATGAGAATTCCACCAAACACTAGGAACTGCTTCGACATGGTGAGGGCCCCACTTTTGTCTATTGGCAAGAAGCTTTCAGGATAAAAACACAAAACAAAACAATACAGTTGTTTTTATTGGAGCAGAAATCAACAAAATAGTTAATCATGGTCTCTCTGTTGTCTTCCGAGCGAGCTTCTGAATCATTTGTCATTTAAGTTTATTTTCTGTAAGGCCAAAAAAAATAGGTCTGTTTACGGTAACATAGGCCCAAAAAATAGGGTCGGTAGGTCGGGATTTTTTTTGTTGTTTTTTTTCCAAAAAAACCATATTTTTACGTTATTTTGCAAAAAAAACCAAAAGATTTTTTTTTTCTTTTTTTCACCAAATGCCAAAAAAAAGTCTAGGGTCGCGCGAAAAAAATAGGGTTGGTCGGGTTACCGTAAACAGACTATTTTTATTTTTTTTGGCCTAATATAAGTGTTTGTCTGTCTGTTCACTTAAAAGACCGCTGGGTCGAAGATCAGTGAACGTAACGTTTTGTTTTGTCATAAATATAACGTTTCTTCTTCTTCTTCTGCGTTCGTGGGCTGAAACTCCCACGTACACTACGTGTTTTTTGCACGAGTGGAATTTTACGTGTATAACCGTTTTTACCCCGCCATTTAGGCAGCCATACGCCGCTTTCGGGGGAAGCATGCTGGGTATTTTCGTGTTTCTACAACCCACCGAACTCTGACATGGATTACAGGATCTTTTTCGTGCGCACTTGGTCTTGTGCTTGCGTGTACGCACGGGGGTGTTCGGACACCGAGGAGAGTCTGCACACAAAGTTGACTCTGAGAAATAAATCTCTCGCCGAACGTGGGGACGAACTCACGCTGACAGCGGCCAACTGGATACAAATGCAGCGCGCTACCGACTGAGCTACACTCCCCGCCCCATAACGTTCCGATATCATACATTTCTTGTCTTTTTTTTAAATTCTTATTTGGTGGAGCGTTTGATCAAAGACACAACGCATTATTCACAAATACGTCGACCTACTGATCTTTGAAGTGGACTGACAAATACAAAGATAAATGAACAGAAACTGAACAGTAGCTTTGCTTAATGTCACAGTTGTATTGTCGATCTCACAATGGCGAGCGTCCATACATTTTAGAAAACTTTCTTTATTCTTTCTTTATTTGGTGTTTAACGTCGTTTTCAACCACGAAGGTTATATCGCGACGGGGAAAGGGGGAGATGGGATAGAGCCACTTGTCAATTGTTTCTTGTTCACAAAAGCACTAATCAAAACTTTGCTCCAGGGGCTTGCAACGTAGTACAATATATTACCTTACTGGGAGAATGCAAGTTTCCAGTACAAAGGACTTAACATTTCTTACATACTGCTTGACTAAAATCTTTACAAAAATTGACTATATTCTATACAAGAAACACTTAACAAGGGTAAAAGGAGAAACAGAATCTGTTAGTCGCCTCTTACGCTGGGGAGCATCGGGTAAATTCTTCCCCCTAACCCGCGGGGGGGGGGGGGGGGGGGGGCGTGGTTAGAAAACGTATAGTAATAAACATTGAATGATTACAAAGGTAAAGCGAGCATTAATAATGCGAATTTATTCTTAGCATATGTTGCAAGTCAGTTTGCAATGACAAATTGAATAACATGTTAACGTAGTAATTTCCTGATGTAAAAACGTTTTACGTGAATTCATCGATATTTTGTGTGGCGTTTTCAATGACCGTGAGCATAAAAAAGGAAAACTAATTTGCTCTATAATTATATCTGCCTCTCTTTATCTCTATCTCTCTCTCTGTCTCTGTTTTGCCGTACTCTCTCACTCTCTCATTATAAATGAAATATAAACAATCAACAACTGAATAAAGACACATCAGACTACCTTGTCGCAATTAAGTTAAGGAAAATTAGTGTTTAAAAAAAAGCAAAAACAAACCAACAAACAAAAGCAAAACAAACAAGTATTGAACCATATTTGAATCACACAACACCATACCTGTATATTCCAAGGAGTAGAATATTTGGATTGTATCACAGTCTCTTAGAATAGTTCCTAGTTTATACCTTTTGCTTATTTCAGTACAGCTGCCGTTTGAAAAACCGGGATTAGGCTGGCGAATCTCTGCGGCTTAAGCAAAGCTTGTCAAATATCTCATCTTAGAACACCAGATGCTGATAACAACACACAAATGATGATTCTTTTTCTCTGCACACATTTCCACGAAAAGACATTCAAATGTCTTTTTAATTTTTAATGTCAGATCATAAGTTCACAATAACTCAAAGAATTAACTTGAAAAAAATTAATATTAATGGTATCTTAGCTGTCTGAGCAGCTGTCACCCTTGTGCTGTGGTAATGTGCCAGAGCTAAGCCTGACCTTCCGTTGAACCAAATCGTGTTATAGTTATCTAGTTTTTACATTTAGTCAAGTTTTGACTAAATGTTTTAACAGAGACGGAGAATCGAGACGAGGGTCGTGTTGTATGTGTGTGTGTGTGTGTGTGTGTGTGTGTGTGTGTGTGTGTGTGTGTGTGTGTGTGTGTGTGTGTGTGTGTGTGTGTGTGAGTGTGTGTGTGTGTGTGTGTGAGTGTGTAGCGATTAATAGAAAACTACTGGACCGATCTTCATAAAACTTTACATGAGAGTTCCTGAGTATGGTATCCCCAGACATTTTTTTTAATAACTTTCTTTGATGACGTCATATCCGGCTTTTTGTGAAAGTTGAGGAGGCACGGTCACACCTTTATGGCTTGAGGCCTCGGGGAAACGGATTGCGTTAACTTCATTCTGTGGTTACGACAGGTTGACTAAATGTAGTAATTTCACTCAACACGACTTTTTTTAAATTTGTTTTGGTCCTTTTTACATTTAGTCAAGTTATGACTAAATGTTTTAACATGGATGGGGAATCGAGACGAGGGTCGTGGTGTACGTGTGTGTGTGTGTGTGTGTGTGTGTGTATGTGTAGAGCGTTTCCGAGGAAACTACTAGACCGATTATTATGAAACTTCACATGAGATATCCTGGGTATAATATCCTCAGTCCATTTTTTTCTTTTTTATGATAATTGTATTTGATGACGTCACATCCGACTGTTTGTGAAAGTTAAGGCAGCACTGTCACGCCCTCATTTTGTTTTTAACTAAATTGATTGAAATTTTATTTAAACTATCTTCGACAAAGGCCGGACTTTGGTATTGCATTTCAGCTTGGAGGCTTACAAATAATTAATGAGTTTGGTCATTAAAAATCTGAAAATTGTAATTAAAATTTTTTTTTTTTTTTTTTTTTTTTTAGATCTCAGTTTCATGCAGGCTGCTTCAACCCTTTCTTTTTTGCCCTTCTTTTGTTGTTGTTGGCGGGGAGCATCCTTCTTCATTTATCTTTTTTTTCTTTTTTGTGTGTGTGTGTGTGCTTTTTATAGTAATGTTTTTACTATATCATTAACATTACTATATCTAAATGTATTTTAAACAACTTTTCTATATAACAATTCCCTCTCAAAAATGCATACAATATCCAGAGGGGAGCCATATCTATAAATACCAACACACATTTTGGCTATCACAATCAAATAATTCACATAACTTATTAGTGCCTTGGAACTTTGTGAATTTTCAAATACGCCCAAAAAAACTTCCTTTACGGTAATTTTAATAATCATATTATATTTACAATTCACTTTATCCTCAACGCATTTCCAAATGGACATAATTTTCGGGCAAAAGTAAAAAAAATGTTCAATATAATCAATTTTGTTCTCACAGTAAGTACAGCAATTGCTCACGGAAATGCCTATTTTATACAATAAAATATTTGTGGGGTAAATATTGTGCAATATTTTCCATTGCAACATTCGCAATCTTGTTTCAGTGGTTACTTTGTTTACCATTAACTATTGCTCTTTTCCCGGCCTGAAATCAAATTTATGTTCCCAACATTTAACTGCAACCGGCTCCACATATTTTTCCTTTATAATTAATTTGCGAAATTGACAAGGCTTACTCAGGTTCTTTAAATCGTTGAATCCACATACATTTCCATTTGCAGAGCGTAGTGTTGCTGCTTTAACTGCTGTACAAATCACCCTATATTCAAAGAATCTTGTGGGCTTACATCCAACCTTCTGCTGCATAATATTAAAGGGCAAAATCTCATTACCAACATATACATCCTTTACTCGACAAACGCCTGCTTTAATCCAGTCGCTAAAAAACAGGGTTTGGCCGCAATAGATTATATCACTGCTGTTCCATAAACACGTATCACTTAATAACATTTCTCCACCTACTGCTCTCTGAATCATGTCCTTATTTTTCAACCAACAAATTAAAACTTGTTTCCAAAATACATTTTTAATTAATCCCAATCCTTTAAAATGTTTTACCGTGGTGTTAGATTGGAAGCAACACAACCTTTCACCAAGCTTCGAAAACATATGTATCGGTATCTGTTTCCATCTTTCCTGCTTTTCGTTCAATAAATTTGCCGCCCAGGACAACAAACAAGAGGACTGCATATCAATGACATCAATCATTTTTAAACCCCCATCAGGAAACTCTTGACACATCACTTTTCTTTAAACTTTCTCAAATGCCTTAGTGTTTGAAAATCGTTTTTTCCAAATAAATCTGTAAAACATAGTATTTATCTCAGTCAATACCTTTTCGGGTATTACCAGTGCTTGCAACGGATAAATAATCTGCGATAACAAAAGAGATTTCACTATGCATATTTTCCCCATGATACTACAATTTCGTTTAAACCATTTTACAATGTTGCGTCGTATATTTTCAATACGGCTTGTCCAGTTTTCTTCAATCTCAGAGACCGATGAGGAGCTACTGAAATAAATTCCCAAAATCTTCACTTTTGCAGTCCACCTTAACCCGCACTCATTTTCATTACCATATTTATTACTGCCCAAGGCCATGATTTCAGTTTTTTGTCTATTCATTGCCAAACCAGAGAATTTGGAAAAATAGGTAACAAGGGTTAGTGCGTTTTTTAACTCATCCATATCGTTCAGAAATAGGGTCACATCATCAGCATATAATAATATCTTAAAGAACATATCATAATTATCATTAGTTTCTTTCGGCAGAGGCAGACCCTTAATTGAACCATCATTTCGAATTTTCAAGGCCAACAATTCTAATGCAAGGATGAAGGCCATCGGTGAAAAAGAACAGCCCTGTCTGATACCTGCGTTCAATTCAATACATTCCGATAACCAGCCCATAAAATTGATACAACTTTCCGATTTATACAATAGAATCTCTACCCATCTTACAAAGACGGCACCAAAATTAAATCGTTTAAATGCATACACAATATACTCTTTGGAAATCGTGTCGAATGCAGTTTTATAGTCCAGTGCTACAAGGAACCCAGGTTTATTATATTCGTTTACATACGACACTAAATCGTCTATTTGCCGGATCGCTGAACTAATGGTTCGACCCTTCAAAAAACCATACTGTTGTTATTTGTTGTTAAAAACGATCAAAAAATAATGTCATCTTATTCTTCATTATTTGCTGATTCCGAAAACATATAAATGTGTTATATTTGGATTAAAAACAAGCTCTGAAAATTAAAACTATGAAAATTGTGATTAAAATTAGATTAACAAAATCGATTTAAAAAAATATTTCATCTTATTTTTGGTTGGTTCCCAGTGATTTCAAAAACATAGATATGATATGTTTGGATCAAAAACAAGCTCAGAAAGTTAGACAGAACAGAGATACAGAAAAAAGTGCTATATCCTGCTCAGCGCAACAACTCCCGCACTAGTCTGGCTTGTCAATTTCACTACCTTTCCCACGAGCGGTGGACTGACGATGCTACCTAATCTTGGTGAAGAAATGCAGTGCGTTCAGTTTCAGTTTCATTCTTTTAGTTCGAAGTCGACAGCTTGACTAAATGTTGTGGTTTCGCCTTTCGTGACTTGTTTTTATCTCATTTGGGATGAGGGAAAAGCTGTTGATACCTGTCAAAGTAAACATTGAATTAAAAGCCTGCTTATTTCTTACATGTTTTTGCGTTTTTGGTCCCACTGGGATGAGTGTGTGTGTGTTAGTGTTAGTGTGTGTTAGTGTGTGTGTGTGTTAGTGTGTGTGTGTTAGTGTGTGTGTGTTAGTGTGTGTGTGTGTTGGTGTGTGTGTGTTAGTGTGTGTGTGTGTGTTAGTGTGTGTAATGTCTGTGTGTGTTTGTGTGTGTGTAATGTGTGTGTGTGCTTGTGTGTGTGTAATGTGTGTGTGTGTGTGTGTGTAATGTGTGTGTGTAGTGTGTGTGTGTGTGTGTGTTAGTGTGTGTGTGTGTAATGTGTGTGTGTGTGTGTGTGTGTGTGTAATGTGTGTGTGTGTGTGTGTGTATGTGTGTGTGTGTGTAGTGTGTGTGTGTGTGTGTGTGTGTGTGTGTTTAAATTCTTTGTGTGACACAATGTCAATGACAGGTACATCGTAAGAAAAACTTAGCAACTTTACCCCCCTCTCCCCCCCTCCCCCCCACACACACAAACATGCACACGGACAAAGTTTGTGCATCAAATTTTACCCTCAAATAACAGTTACATTTCATTGAGCATTTTTGTCATTCTATTATTTCTCCTTTTCTGTCTGAAGGACAGCGGACATCAAAACTGTCTCCAACTGGCCACCAGCTGCTAACACTAGTGATGCAACATTTCAATGTCATCGCTTTTCTCTCCTCCATACAAAACAATTTTCATATAGTAAAAGCAATCCCTCTTTTTATATTTAGTCAAGTTTTGACTAAATATTTTAACATCGAGGGGGAATCAAAACGAGGGTCGTGGTGTATGTGCGTGTGTGTGTGTGTCTGTGTGTGTGTGTGTGTAGAGCGATTCAGACTAAACTACTGGACCGATCTTTATGAAATTTGACATGAGAGTTCCTGGGTATGAAATCCCCGAACGTTTTTTTCATTTTTTTGATAAATGTCTTTGATGACGTCATATCCGGCTTTTCGTGAAAGTTGAGGCGGCACTGTCACGCCCTCATTTTTCAACCAAATTGGTTCAAATTTTGGTCAAGTAATCTTCGACGAAGCCCGGGGTTCGGTATTGCATTTCAGCTTGGTGGCTTAAAAATTAATTAATGACTTTGGTCATTAAAAATCTGAAAATTGTAAAAAAAAAATAAAAATTTATAAAACGATCCAAATTTACGTTTATCTTATTCTCCATCATTTGCTGATTCCAAAAACATATAAATATGTTATATTCGGATTAAAAACAAGCTCTGAAAATTAAATATATAAAAATTATTATCAAAATTAAATTGTCAAAATCAATTTAAAAACACTTTCATCTTATTCCTTGTCGGTTCCTGATTCCAAAAACATATAGATATGATATGTTTGGATTAAAAACACGCTCAGAAAGTTAAAACAAAGAGAGGTACAGAAAAGCGTGCTATCCTTCTTAGCGCAACTACTACCCCGCTCTTCTTGTCAATTTCACTGCCTTTGCCATGAGCGGTGGACTGACGATGCTACGAGTATACGGTCTTGCTGAAAAATGGCAGCTACTTGACTAAATATTGTATTTTCGCCTTACGCGACTTGTTTTTCTTAATATTGAACAAGAAGAACAAAATGCATGGACTCAAAAAATGAAAATGAGAGAGAAGAATTTTTTTTTCTAGTGAACAAACAAATATAAAAAAATTGTTCTAATCTTGCTATGTCATGATTATAGTCAGGCATTACTCAGCAAAACATAGTAATCATTCCTACATCTAAAGTGTGGTCCCTTTAAAAAGTTACATAACATACTGTACAGCTGCATAGAGATCAATCAAGGTATAACTTACATGTACTGTATAATATGCTCATGAGTCTGGATATTATTAAGGGAATGTATACATATAATTATATAAATACATAAAATGTACTGACCATGTACCAATCAGTGTGAACACATGTCAAAATGGAGCGTAAATCTCAAGTAATTAAAGACACTGATAAATAACTTACTGCATAGACGATGGGAAATTCTGTTGCTCAATATTTACGCGCAAATACACGCACTCTTTGCTTTCAAACACTGTTTCACACCCTAACACACACACACACTCACAAATACATGTATTAATTTGTATGGAAAAGGAAAATTCTTTAGAAAAAGTCCCAGAAACTTCCTAGCTCATTATCAAATGTAATACATTGGTTCCTGCATAAAGCATAGCATTATCTATTTACATGGACACTATGTAAAAGACCACAACAACAACAAAAGTTATAACTGACAATGTTCGGAAATGTATAACTCTGTCAGGTTTGTATGGGTTGTGAAAGAGTTAGTACCCTTGCTTTTTCAAGGACAAACATCTAAATTACAAACATCTGACTGGCCTATAATGTCACAAGGGAAATTGTAATTTTGACACGTGACATTATAGGCCAATCAAAAGTGAGGGTGTGTGTCTGAAACACATGTACAGCAAGTACGAGTAGATGCTTGTCTCCGAAAAAGCAAGGGTATTCACTCTTTCACGACTCATGCAAACCTGACAGTTATTTCTGGAATTTGTCCAGGTGATGTTTGCAAATAATTCTGATCAGGGCTTTATGGCCTGCGGAAGAGTCGTTTCCCTTGACAGTGAGACAAGGAAAGCTGTGCCTTTAACTTGAACACAACTGAACATGTGTTGCAACTCATGTACCAAAGCTTTGTTTAAAGTCAGGCAAAAATAAAAATCACAGCTATATTGCTTGTTTCCCACACTTTATCTGAGTATAATATATCAGCTTGTAGAGTTAGCTTTGCGTGACTTGTCTGTTTCCCCACACACACACCAAGGTTTTGCAAACAGTTCTTCTACATCTTCCAGTCTTGTTCCTTTGGTTTCTGGAAGTAGCACCAGGAAAAACACAAATGCCACTGAGGCGATGCCAACAAACAACCAGTAAGTACCTGGAAAGAGACAGAAGATGGCAAAGCCTTTGAAAACAACAGATAAAAAAAGTGCAATATTCATATAAGATAATGTGAACCAGTACAATATTTTAGACATATATTTGACACAATGATTTTGCTGAATGTAAACTGTAGCATATCTAACATCCACAGTGGCTGATCCAGTCATTATAACTACACAGGAAGTTCCTTCGCAGATGACTAAAGCTATGTTTCAGCTTTCCATGTAGTGACGTGATGGCAGCACAGCGTCATAGAAAAGGCTTTGCAGGCGGCAGGCGAATTTAGTGTTTATGTTTCCATTAAAAGCAGTGCGCCAGACAAATGTTTGTCTTTCTGACTTGATTTCTGACTTCCGTCGCAAAGCTCATATGGAAACATGCATGCTTTGTTTCTACTTTTGTGATTGGTTTTGCAGCTGCCGCCACGGTCTAGTCACTGTTGCTTGGCCGTCGCTATATGGAAACACACCTTATGCAAATCAAAAGTGCAGTAGCTTACCATACTTGGTGAGTGTTTCAGTGAGTGTGAGAAAGCTCATGGAGACAAGCAGGTTAGACAGCCAGTTGGTTGCTGCCGACATGGAGTTTCCTGTCGATCGTGCCCACAGCGGGTAAATCTCTGCGTTGATCGTCCATGGCATGGGACCCATACCTAATGATCAAAGGAAGTAATAGTACTGTAGAAGAAGAGTTGTTTGAAAAATACATCATTAAAAAAATAAAACATAAAAACAGAAAGAAACAAGTCGCGTAAGGCGAATATACAATATTTAGTCAAGTAGCTGTCGAACTCACAGAATGAAACTGAACGTAGTCCGCCGCTAGTGCAAAAGGCAGTGAAAGTGACGAGCCTGTTTGGCGCGGCAGCGGTTGCGCTGTGTTTCATAGCACGCTTTACTGTACCTCTCTTCGTTTTAACTTTCTGAGCGTGTTTTTAATCCAAACATATCATATCTATATGTTTTTGGAATCAGGAACCGACAAGGAATAAGATGAAATAGTTTTTAAATCGATTTCGGAAATTTAATTTTGATCATAATTTTTATATTTTTAATTTTCAGAGATTGTTTTTAATCCAAATATAACATATGTATATGTTTTTGGAATCAGAAAATGACGAAGAATAAGATGAAATTGTTTTTAGATCGTTTAATAAAAAATAATTTTAATTACAAGTTTCCGATTTTTAATGACCAAACTCACTCATTAGTTTTTAAGCCACCAAGCTGAAATGCAATACCAAACCCCGGCCTTCGTCGAAGATTGCTTTGCCAAAATTGCAATCAATTTAATTGAAAAATGAGGGTGTGACAGTGCCGCCTCAACTTTTACAAAAAGCCGGATATGACGTCATCAAAGGTATTTATCAAAAAAATGAAAAAAATGTCCGGGGATATCATACCCAGGAACTCTCATGTCAAATTTCATAAAGATCGGCCCAGTAGTTTAGTCTGAATCGCTCTACACACACACACAGACACACACATACACCACGACCCTCGTTTCGATTCCCCCTCGATGTTAAAATATTTAGTCAAAACTTGACTAAATATAAAAAAGAAAATAAAGGGAAACGAAAAAATGCACGGCAATTGTATCTTTCAGTGAGGCAGACTAGCTGCAACAGCAGTAACGCACCCAAGTGTTGTTTTGCCTCATCAAGTGCATTTACAGCGTAGAATCTTTCAAAAGTTATGAATAAACTGTGAGTGAATTATCAGATTACACCTCAGCCTTCTCATTTTTTCCTGCAAGATGTATCTATTTAGGGTCTTTTTAGTAGTTGTTCCTAATGTTTCTGTTGGTACCCCGACTCTCTCCTTACCCATCCCATTTATCATCGATTCCATCAGTCAGAACCCGTTTAATGCAAAAAAACGACGAGACCAAACGAAAGTAGAGGTTCAAGGGACACAAATGAATAAAGAATTAATCAAACAGGATTCAAGACTCCTATCGCTTTCCTGACAAAATACACATTCATCGGCCACCATGCTTCTTTAAAGGCACTGTCCTACCATTTAAACAATTCTACTCACCGTCTCACATCTGGACAGGCTTTTACCTGGGAAAAGACCAATTGATTATACTCTCCACTTGAAAACATCTTTCTTTTCTTTATTTGGTGTTTAACGTCGTTTTCAACCACGAAGGTTATATCGCGACGAGGGAAAGAGGGGAGATGGGATAGGGGAAAGGGGGGAGATGGGATAGAGCCACTTGTTAAGTGTTTCTTGTTTACAAAAGCACTAATCAAAAAATTGCTCCAGGGGCTTGCAACGTAGTACAATATTCAAGACATAGGAAGTACAATGGTGCTTATTTGCTTTTTGGCTCACGTAAGTGTAGCCTATGCGATCGTAACTTTGTCTGTCTGTGCGTGCGTGCGTGCGTGCGTCTGTGCGTGTGTATGTCTGTGGTAGAAACTCTAACATTTGAAGACGTCACATTACATTGACGTCACATTATGACGTAAGAGGGTTAGACGTCACGCGAAGGAAGTACTGACAGTCTCGGTCATTATTATTTTGAGCGCGCCGAGACTAGTTGGCAGTCGTGTCCTTGTAAGTAGGCTACATGCAGACAGACAGATCTAGATCTAGTGTCTCGCTTTCTTGCACAGTTTCACCTATGCTCTTTCTGTGTGTGTGTGTGTGTGTGTGTGTGTGTGTGTGTGTGTGTGTGTGTGTGTGTGTGTGTGTGTGTGTGTGTGTGTGTGTGTGTGTGTGTGTGATTGAGTTTGTGTTACTGTTTGTCGATTTCTTACGTGAGCCTTGATGGCTTCGCCTCTTGTACTTTTAGTGGTTCACTACCTTATTTTGGTCACATTTCATAAGGGTCAAAGTGACCTTGACCTTGATCATATGTGACCAAATGTGTCTCATGATGAAAGCATAACATGTGCCCCACATAATTTTTAAGTTTGAAACAGTTATCTTCTATAGTTCAGGGTCAAGGTCACTTCAAAATATGTATACAATCCAACTTTGAAGAGCTCCTGTGACCTTGACCTTGAAGCAAGGTAAACCAAACTGGTATCAAAAGATGGGGCTTACTTTGCCCTACATATCATATATAGGTGAGGTATTCAATCTCAAAAACTTCAGAGAAAATGGGAAAAATGTGAAAAATAGCTGTTTTTTAGACAACATTTATGGCCCCTGCGACCTTGACCTTGAAGCAAGGTCAAGATGCTATGTATGTTTTTGGGGGCCTTGTCATCATACACCATCTTGCCAAATTTGGTACTGATAGACTGAATAGTGTCCAAGAAATATCCAACGTTAAAGTTTTCCGGACAGATGTCCGGACGTCCGGACGGACGGGGGGGACGGACGGACGGACGACTCGGGTGAGTACATAGACTCGCTTTTGCTTCGCATGTGAGTCAAAAATAACAAGAGCCCAAGTGCTCTCTGTTCAGAGTGAGAATTAAATTCATCACGAACACCAGTGGCAATCTGTGACAAAAAATCCTCAAAAATGTCAAACTTTGAACATGAATTAAGCCGTCAGGATGTTGATTTTTGGTATGAGACCAAGTGGCGGGATGTTATTCTTATCCCATACAAAAGCCTGGCCAAAAATAGAGACGATGATCTGAGGCAAACTGCTTTCACGGTGAGAACACTACAGTGGAACCCTCTTTTAAATTTAAGACCTCAACAAATCTGAGAAAATCAGGTCTTAACAAGAGGCGAAGCCTTCAAGGCTCACGTAAGAAATCGACAAACAGTAACACAAACTCAATCACTCCGTCACACATACACACACACAGTACACACACACACACACACACACACACACACACACACACACACACACAGAAAGAGCATAGGTGAAACTGTGCAAGAAAGCGAGACACTAGATCTAGATCTGTCTGTCTGCATGTAGCCTACTTACATGGACACGACTGCCAAATAGTCTCGGCCCGCTCAAAATAACAATCACCGAGACTTTCAGTAATTCCATCGCGTGACGTCTAACCCTCGTACGTCATAATGTGACGTCAATGTAATATGACGTCTTCAAATGTTAAAGTTTCTACCACAGACATACACACATACATACGCACGCACGCACGCACAGACAGACAAAAGTTAGCATCGCATAGGCTACACTTACGTGAGCCAAAAAGGAGAGAGTCTTAAAATTGAGGTACATTTACTGAGATTATGAACAGAACATCTGCAAAAGTAAGGTCTTAAAAAATACGAAGTCTTAAATTGAGGGTCTTAATCTAGGGGGGTTCAACTGTCCCTTTAAGCCATCAGTCAAACCATCCTTTCACACCCAAACCAACCTGGGGCAAAGAACATGAGGTACAGAGCCAGACTAACTATGGCAATCCAGCAGTACGGGTCAGGGCAGTACCCATAGGCCCACACCCATACAAAAGCCTGGCCAAAAAACTGTGACGGTGAGCCAAACGGTTTTCAGGGGAAGGGCTGTACCTTTAAGCCATCAGTCAAAACATCCTTTCACACCCAAACCTACCTGGGGCAAAGAACATGAGGTACAGAGCCAGGCCAAATATGGCAATCCAGGAGTACGGGGTAGGGCAGTACCCGTAGGCCCACACCATCGACCCATGGTCCCTTGTCGCGTTAGCCGAGCAGCGTCCCACTTCAGAGTAGCTGTCGTCACCTGCCGCAGCGATGCATGACCCGTTGGCCGGGTCTCCTCCAGTGTCGCTATAGCAGAACCCACAGCCTTTGTCTTCGATGCAGCTTTCGCAAACTCTGAAATTGACAGAAAGATGAGTTAGTGATGTTCGAGACTTAAGAATTAAATGTTAGCGACACACACAGAGTACAGCTGTCCGAAGAACCGACAGTCTCATAATTCATATCAATATCATAATTTCAGAAACATGAAGCTCGCATCCCCCCCCCCCCCCCCCCCTCCGATCTCTCATTCCAAATTCTACTCTCTCTCTCTTTTCCTCTCTCTCTCTCTGTCTGTCAGAGTTACAAAAGAACTGTTGTCCTGAAAAAGTGGGAAGATAAGACTGGGATTTAGATGAGACTCGTCTAAATAATAACGGGTAAAAACATGCTCAAGATTAGCTAAAGAAAAAGATTACATGCACTATGAGGTGAAGGGGTTAGTACAGTGTCTTGCTAGCTATTATCCAAGGAACCGTTAATCTTCAATCCACATGAGAAAAGGGGTGAAATAATTTTGCAATTAAATCAATCAGTCAATCAATCACCCAAACAACTACTAAATCAATCAAGCCTCAGTGTTGACTTACGCATAAGCCGAACACGAGGAGTTGTCCAGGGTCTGATTAAAAGTGATAGGAGGAGAATTGTACGCGTCCAGTTGAAATCCAACAGCTAACACAACCAGACTAATGATCACTCCTGAAACACAACACAGGCCATTTACTGGAGAAAACCAGATACAATATCAACAAAAAATAAACATTAAATCAACAGTACTGAAAAGGTTCACAGAAAAAGAGGAAACTGCATGGGAAAAAAGAACAAATAATGAAAAGAAAAAAAAAATAATGAAAAAAAGAAAATAAATCATAAAATAAAGGAAAGGAAAAAACAGAAATTCAGAATAATTTTTTTGTTTAAAGTTGAATAATAATATATTTCAGAAAGTAATACACCAAGATCAAAATGATTTTGAAGCAACATATACATACTGTCAAATGAAAAGGTAGCTCATGAATCATTGGACATTAAAGTGTGACAGACAGCATGCAAATCCCATATGTTTGAAGTCACATACACCTGATTCAACATTCCTGCAAAGATGAGGAGAAAAACCGACCCACAGTTTAACAAAGACACTCTTCTTAAGTACACAGACCCTGTTTAGATTAAAATTGGTTAATATTTACTCTGCAAGTTATCTGAAACAACCATAATCTATGGAGTTCTCTACAAATACAATTTCTTTGATTTGTTCTGTGTTTTGTTGTTTTCCAACTGGATTTCCGTTTTCTCTGCATGTAACTTGTAAGCACACCAATTATCTGCAGGTAGGTAATCTTGTCAGAACAAAATAGACGATTTTCAGAAATAATTCTGTCGGGTTAGTATGGGTTGTGAAAGAACGAATAACCTTGTTTTTCCTCCAGATGACAAATAGCTTCACACATGCTCCTGCCCACGTGTTTCCGACACACCGCTCGCTAGTGATTGGCCCCTGCAATGTTTGTCCCAGTAAAAAGCAAGGGCATTCACTCTTTCACAACCCATACAAACCCCACAGAGTTATTTCTGAAAATCGTCCATTATGTTCTGACTAGATTACCTACCTGCAGATAATTGGTTTTCTTACATTATCACACACAGCCATCCATCAACGCTATAAACAGCAACGCCCAGCCTACCTGCCAGGCTGCTGAGTATGAGCGGCTTTCGCCCAATGCGCTCCACCAGCCACACACCAACCAGCGTAAAGACAAAGTTGACGCCCGCTGTCATGGCCGCCAGCCAGATCGCTGTGTGCTGGTTGGTGATGCCCGTCATCTTGATAATGGAAGCGCTGTAGTACCTGCACAGGGTACACACCAAGAACAAAATGCTTGAGTTTTACAGGCGAACCTTCAAAAATCCGTGAGGTCAGCTACGTCTTAAGGCAATGTGCGGCAGTAAAATCAAACTTGGAGAATACATGGAAGAACCTAGTTTTCTGGGTTATTATTGAAGTGGCTTATATTTTTTTAAATCAATGAATTTTTTTTTAATATTAATGGTCACAGACTGACGATGCTATGGAAACAGCTATTGGATTTCTAGGAAACAGTTTTACAGCGACATCATACATCAGAAATGCATGATATTTGGCACAATGATACACAAGACTTATATCTGAAATCATATAGAACGAATTTTTGACTAAAGACTACAGTTGAATTTAAATATATTTTTGTCATAAGGATTAATGAATTTCTAACATGTACTGTTGAAAATCAAAACACATGCCAACAAACAAAGCAAATGCTCTCCTTTGTCATTTCCCATTACAGTGGAACCCCCCCCCCCCCCTTTTTTTTTTAGACCCCTGCCACTCTCCCCCAAATAAGACGTACTCCCTCCCCTTTAAGACCCTCCCCCTTCCCCATCCAATAGAAGATTCCCTCCCTTCTTACCCCCCCCCCCTCCCCCTGACCATCCTACCCAATAGAAGACTCCCTCCCTTTTAAAAACCCTACCCCCTGATAAGCCCATTCAAGAACCACTATTTTCCGATTTTCTATTTATAAACTCTGAAAGTTTACCTCCATTTTAAGATTCCTTTTTTAAGACATGATTTCTTTTTTTTTCGGTCTTCAAAGGAGGACTCCATCCGGTTGGTAACTTTCCCATGTTCTCGGCCCTGGTGATGTCCTACAGGCAGTGACACGGTTAAAGGCATATTAACTCGATGAATATACACGCTAATTGCTTTACCAACAGCTGGAGACATGCTAAATTAAGTTCCCTGCAAAATATTGTGGTCTAGGACCCCTTAAATGTTGAGATATTTGAATTTTTATTTTGATCTAGATCGTCCTATTTATAGATTTGCCAACAGAGGGAACGTTGACGCAAGGGAAATAACTCCGCGTCTTTGTTGACATCCTCACTTTTTCAGAGGCTAGAACAAGCTGTAATGCATGTATATGGTCCGCGCATTGCGACATATCGTCATTATATGGCCTTATGATGCATTTGACATCGATTGTGGGCAAACTACACTTTGTAAACACGGGAGCGCGTACATATGCCTTTAAACACTTTGCAAAAGGTTAAAGGCAGAGTAAGCCTCCCGTAAACCATCACAGATACGGTCAGGCTTTTACACACAGTACAAACACCCTTTCATTTAAACACTCACCAATTGAGAACATCCTAGGTGCCCTCCGTAAAGAGCGAACAATTTTCAAAGAATTTATTTTTGCGTGGTTTATCTTACCCCTGAGCCATCGTGAACCCGTGTGATCCAGTTTTCCCTTTTCACAATGCAGTCGTCATAGTTAGTCATTTGAATGCGACTCGACGTGAGCTTATCTACAATAGCACGTTTTTTTATGCACGAAACAACGGCTGTGGTTCACAAGAACTCTAGCGATGGCTTGTGACTGTTGAGAGGAACGGCGATTTGCACTGATAAACCGGCCGTCGTCTGCTACGACCCTTGCGTGACCCTGCTTCTGGGCTTTTCTTTTTTTAAACTTTCACAACTTCGAATTGTTCTGATCTTGTCTTGATGAAAAACGAATTCTTTTATGATTAAAGAATGTTTGTGTAACAAGCTGTCAATTTATTATTTAGATTTTAAAAGTTAGGTCTAGCGCAAAAACGAGGCGCCGTTGTTGTTAACGGAACAAGTCTACGAAAATAAATTCTTGGAAAATGTCTCACGCTCGACAGAAAGCAGCCAGGATGTTCCCGTTCGGTGAGCGTTCAAATGGAAGTATGCTTGTACTGTATTTAGACGCTCGGGGAGCTCTGTGATGGTTTACGGGAGGCTTACTGTGCCTTTAACATGCAGCCACTTACATGACAGTGTTAATTCCACTCAGCTGCTGAAACAGCTGCAGCCCACAGCCCACCACTAGAGCTCTGCGCATCTTGCTGGATTTCAGCATACGCAGCAAAGTGGGTCCACTGACTGAAACAGAAACAGGTTGTATACAGTGGAACCTTCCCTTTAAGACCTCAAAAACTCTGAGAAAATTTGTCTTAAAAAGAAGGAAGTCTTAAAATGGGGGTAAATTTACAGAGGTAATGAACAGAAATAGGGTCTTAAAATGCACATCAAAGCCATGTCAAAACATTGAGTCAATCTATCGTCCTAAAGGGTTGAACATGAACACACCGAGTCGTGTATCGCAAAGACTACGTATGTCCTTGGCTGGATGAAACCCCAAAGGACTGTGACAGTGTTGACTGGTGAAAATGTTGGTAAAAATATTGACTTTTCACACACACACACACACACACACAAACAATGAACACACATGATACTAATAACAATACCACATGGCAATAACCCGAAGTTCATGGTCCCACGTGACAGAGTGTATCTCAAACAGTCGCTTCCACAGGGTTAATTTGGGACAACGACACACACACCATATCTTGTTTCAGCTCCTTATTCTCTTGAAAGCTCCCTTTTATTTCATCTAGCTCAGAGTGCACGCATGTACAAACACAAACACACATGTTGTGGCTTCCTCACCCTGCCGACAGACTCGTCAGTACTAGCTCAGCATTGTGCTCTGTACTTTCTGCAGAATGTTACGCGCTTCTGCCTCCACACACAGACACACACACAGAGCCACACACAGAGCCACACACACAGAGCCACACACAGAGCCACACACTGGTACAGTTGACCCCCCCACCTTTAAGACCTTCAGAAATCTGAAAAAATCAGGTCTTAAAAAGGAGGGAGTCTTAAACTAGGGGTAAATTTGAAGAGGTTATGAACTGAAAGTCTGAGTAAACAGGGGTTTAAAAGGGAGGAACTTCTCAGGAAGCCTTACATTAGGAGGGGTTCCACTGTACGCACACACTCACACATTACACACACCATGTTTTGTGGCCTCTTTATCTTTTCGGCAGTTCTCTCTAATCTCGTCTAGCTCAATCAGCCTTCACAACGTTGGTGCCCCGTAGTCTCTGCAGAATGTGACGCGCTTCTTCCTCGACACATACACACATGTACACGCACACACTCACACATTACACACACCATGTTTTGTGGCCTCTTCATCTTGTCGGCAGTTCTCTCTGATATGGTCTAGTTCGGCCTTGACATCTTTGGTACCTCGTACTCTCTGCAGTATCTGTCGCGCTTCTTCCTCCCGATGTTTCTTCATCAAGTAACGTGGACTCTCCGGCAGAAACAGGAATCCAATCAACTGAATCAGAGATGGGACCCCCGCTAGTCCGAGCATGTACCTGGAAAAGCGAAAAGTTTTTTTATTTTAAAGATTATAGAAAGGTCTAGTAGATCTATGAGGTTGTTGAATTGGGTATGATACTACTGTGTTAGTTCATTATCTGTACCATAAGTGTTTGTCTCTCTGTCTACTGAAAAGGCCATTGTGTGGAAGTACAGTAAATGTAACGTTTTGTTTTGTCACAAATTAAGTGTTCCAAAATTGTACCATTCTTGTTTTTTTTATTCTGAATTTTAGAATGTTACTGTTAGCAGTCTATCTGTGTGGATTCCTTGCTTTTTCACATTTTCTTTTCATAACGGGCTTTATATCAAATAACCAAAGGGAAGTAATCGCTCTTAATGCATACGACATTAAAAAACGCTCGCATTGTTTGAGATTATAACGGGCTTTGTCAATCTACATAAATTGTAAGACTTTCTTTCTTTACTTTCTTTATTTGGTGTTTAACGTCGTTTTCAACCACGAAGGTTATATCGCGACGGGGAAAGGGGGGAGATGGGATAGAGCCACTTGTTAATGGTTTCTTGTTCACAAAAGCACTAATCAAAAATTTGCTCCAGGGGCTTGCAACGTGACCTTACTGGGAGAATGCAAGTTTCCAGTACAAAGGACTTAACATTTCTTACATACTGCTTGACTAAAATCTTTACAAAAATTGACTATCCGATAGTCGCCTCTTACGACATGCTGGGGAGCATCGGGTAAATTCTTCCCCCTAACCCCAATAGTAATTGTAAGACAGGATTTTTTTTTAAATGTAAGGTCTTATATGGGGAGGGAGGGGGGGGGCCAGGCCACAATATTCAAAGGTTATACTGACCGCCAGCCATCTTTCTGCAAGTAGCTGAAACCCCCATCCAACAGGCTGGCTACAAACTGACCCCCCGTGATGAACAGCACATTGACCGTCAAAAGTCGACCTCGCAGGTGAGAGGGTGCTGTTTCTGCTATGTAAACTGGCACTGTCATCGATGCAACGCCTGTAAAGAACAAAATGTTGCTGTCAACGGCATGGCTCTGCAAGTTATTTTGTACCAGCATCCCTTTATGCTTTAGTTTTTTCAGTCAGTTCAGAAGACAACATATTTTTCATGGGACTGCTTTTACAAGCAATTTTTCTTATGTCATTTCAAAATTTCATATAAAACTTAAAAATAAGTTACTCATCATTTAAATCAATTCTATAAGAACTTCTTTCCCTGATTTTAATCTCGATCTCTCTCTCAGTCCCACCCCTGTACGTGTCACTGTCAGCGTGATTGACTCGTTTCTAATTCTATTTCCTTCAATTTGACAGTCTGTGTGTGTGTGCATATATATATGTGTGTGGGCGCGTGTGGTGGTACTGTGCAAGAGGATTGAGTCCTGCAGATAGATAAATTCATAAAATGTCGAAAATGCAGTTGTGCATGTAATCACAACAGGCTCAGTAATCAGTTGTTGGCCAAATATATATATAAATCTACTTTAGCTATGCAGTTAGCTTAACAAGCAGTAAAACATGGACTTGAACACAAAATGTATTAACTGATCTTGCCAACGTCCACATGAAAATAAAATTACCAATGCCAATCCCAAGTGTCAAACGCCCTACGATCAGCATCGTAACGTTTTGGGCAAAGCCAAGCACTAAAGCACCGGCAGTGAACACCACACTGGCAAATATCGTGCAAGCCTTTCTCCCAAATCTGTCGCTGAGCCAGCCGCCAAACAAGGCTGCAACAAACGCGGCACCAATAGTCACACTCACAACGGCTTCTTGTTCCAAAGACGACAAATAAAACTCGTCCCTGAGCAACAGCATGGCACCAGACACCACCCCGGTGTCATAGCCGAACAGAAATCCCCCGATGGCAGAAAAACCTGCCAGCACCACAACAAATGCTGTAGTCCTTTGCTGACCAGGAATACCTCCGCCAGAATCATCGCTGTCCTCTGTCACCGGACAGTTGATGCTGCTTCCTCCTGTGTCTGAGGATA
Organism: Littorina saxatilis; assembly: GCF_037325665.1. Taxonomy (NCBI): domain Eukaryota; kingdom Metazoa; phylum Mollusca; class Gastropoda; order Littorinimorpha; family Littorinidae; genus Littorina; species Littorina saxatilis. The sequence continues at coordinate 10,706,609 of NC_090248.1, forward strand.
AGTCCAACTCCAAGCCTCTGTTGGTGAACGAACCGTTCCTGTCGTCATCCATTCTGTGTGGGTTCGATGGCGGCGAAGGGTTTGAAAGTGTAATGTGTTTAGTCGGAACTTTCGGCTCCTTCTGACTGGACACAAGTCGCGAAGTCTCTGAAATACCTTCCATCTCGATTCTTTCGTCCTCGCTGCTGCCCTCGTAATCAGCAAACATTTAACCCAGTTTTCCCAGGCGAACAGCCTTAAACATGGTTATCAGCACTTGTTTGAGAGTGCACTTCGTCGCGTACGTGTTATCTAAGACGCATTTGTCAATGTCAGTTGGCGTGGAATGCAGTTTTCGTTGACTGCAAATCTTGATGTCGAACCAAAAGTAGAACTTCGAGGCATCTCTGTAATGGACGGAAGCGGAAGCGTAATCTCAGTTGAGCATGTATACGATTTTTATTTTAAACGCAGAAGAGCTCTACTTTCTGACACTTTTTTAAATCTGGTATACACATCTGTTTTAGTGTTTCAGTTTTCAAGCTTAAAGATATCAGTACAATAATGCATGAGGCAGGAAACAGTGCAGATTCAAAAGCAAAAGTTGACCTATATCGCGAAGGCAAAAGAGTTTCACTTTCGTCGGATAAAGGGGAATAATTTTCGACGAGACACAAACTTGCGAATATAGCCAATTTACACAGTTATTTCCCGTGGATCTTAAAACGGCTGGTTTTGTAAAGTTTTGCGTTCGCCGAAAAAATTGTCAACAAATTCTTAATATGCTTTAGCAAGACTCATTGTTCACTCTTTCAAGTGTTAAAGAGTAGGGATACTTGCAGCACTATAAACTATTTCGACATTTTGAGGGGCATAGTAAAACAGAACCTGAATCAGGACAGAGACAAAGTGGCCCGGCGGGGACAGACGCACTCACGGTAGCGATCACGATCTGATAGTGCGACGAGAAGCAAAATGGTATATGATCATAGTTAGACGTTGGGGAATTCGGGGGTTGTGATTGGATAGACTCAGTCACACAGCGGCCCTATTCCGATCATCGGGCCATATTCCGCAGGAAGTCTGCGAATATGCTTTCATATTCGTAATAACAAAGACACATGTTTTCGTTTTTTTCGACGTGTATGAAATACGTATGTACACGCATACCTGGCCAGGTTTGTTTCTGTGACTGGTCGACGGACGATGCCCGGCGGAATTGGCTTTTTTATTTTCTTACCGTACATGAAATACGTGACATTTTATGTAAAACAAACTCCAGTTCTTTACAGGCAGAAAAACTTGCAAAGTTCAAGTAGATGCATTCTGACAGACGGTCTTTCCCATGTAGAGCACATAATCATCTTCGTTCACTATGCAACGTTCATTCTGAGACAATCCTTGTTCTTTTATCATTCACAGATTTACCGCAGACTTCATCACTTGAATCCACATATGGCGATAACTTCTTCTTGAGGAGCCAAATTCACTATTATTAACGAAGTGGTCTGTTACTCTTATCGGGGCCTGGAATCTTTTCGCGGCATGCGTCTTGGACAACCCGATAGCGGCAAGCCCCCACCCCCCACCGACCGTCGGCGCGCTGGGCCTTGGCAGAAGCAAGATGGGTTAAAATCTAACAGGCCCCTGATCTTAAGACTTTTTTTTAATTGAAATAAAATCGAATTCATTAATATTATGTTGTCTGTGCGCTCGTCTTTACTCATACACTCACAGGTTTCGTACCAGTGTAACATCCCCCCCCAGCTTAAAACTCTTTGTTTGGCGACTTACTACTGCAGAACTTAAAACTGTTAACCCTCTAGAACCTGCTCATGCTAGCAGCGTTTCTAAACTTGTTTTTTGTGATGTTTGGTAATTCATTATCTCCAGGCAAATATATGCACTTTTATCAGTACAGCCGCGAAGTGTGTTACGAAGTGGTGTGTGTTGCGTGTGCCTATGCACACTAGCTTGGCTGAGGAGGGTGGAAAGCCATGCAGCTCAGAATCAGATACCGATCAAAGTCACTGTGAAACCTGCGATGAGACCCTCTTTAAAACACATCTCCATAATCCCGTAACTACAATATTCCTACAAAACGCAAAAGGGTTACTGGGTTGGTTGTTTCCAGAAGTTAATTTTAACCTCAAAGAGCACAGGTTCTAATCATTGTACGCATCACGTTGGTCTGCAATTTAGACTGCTTTGTGATCTTCGCAGGTTTCACTGTCTCCTTTGGAATTGGGTCTGAATGAAGTTGGCGGCAACGAGTGAATTCGTTTGCCTCAAAGCGAATGTCCGATACCGGTCGTTGTCGTAAAGAAATAGTCTCAGTAAATTTGCAAAAAATACACTATCCTCGTTTTCTAAGCCATTTTTCTCAAAGGTTTGGTAAACCGAGGCTTTTTTGTTTTCAAACGCTTATGATTCCGTCAGAAACATCGAACACGCTTTAAATGTTGCAACAACAACATCATAATCCAAACGCAGGTAAAATACTCTCTAACTATACTGAATTTGTATTTGTAGTGCTGTAGTACAAGTTCCTTCAGTTTTACACTACATTTTTAGCTTGAAGGGATTGTAGTATGTTATATTTTGCAATATGAATAATTGTACATATCAATATAATGAAAAAACAAGCAAATCGAGTCCAAACTTTTAGGTTTCCAACCTGGCAACTGAATAACAAGATGGCGTACATTTTGTCGTCTGCTTCCCCCTACCCTTTATAAATGTAGAAAAAGTCCCCGAGTTTCCCCCTTCTTCTTGCCTTGGCTGCAATGTTTACGCGGCTGGGATTTATCACCGCGCGGCTCGCTGACAAGATAAAATAAACAAGCTCCCCCACTGGAATTGGGAACTAGTGGCCATATGATATACCCAGACTTGAATCCATATACCCAGACTTTTGAACAATATATACAATAACACGTAAGCAGGCATGATACGTGACTGACGTCATATGTGAAACCTGACATACTGACGTAACGCCAAACAGCCGGTAATCTCGGCGTGTCTTCTCCGTGATACATGTCCGTGGCCGGGTTTTTCCATGTTCGTTGATTTCCGTGGATTCACAGTACACAAAGGGATATGCGCACTAAACCGTCGTGTGCAATAGGCAACATGGACCAGTCTGGTAGTTGTTGCTGGCAAAAACATGTTTTCAACATAGAGTATTATATCAGAATAGCAATATAAACGCTATTGTGTTTTCTGCGTAACAATAGGGTCCGATATTTAGACTCAAACAAGTATATAATGCGACTCGTCTTAGCCTCGTCGGCATTATACTTGTCTCGTCTAAATATCGGACACTATTGCTACATTAAAAGGGAACTGTCTGTCAAAACTAATATTGTACGTTCTGGTATCTTCACTCCGGCATTCTCACTCTAGCACTGACTCTCATTCTGGCATCTCCACTCTCGCGCTAGCACTACTGTATTCTCACTCCAACTCCGAAATCGGGCAAGCACTGTCACTCTGACACAACCACCCCCACTCTAGCACCGGTCCACCACCATCACTGTCACTCCGAGCCGCTAGAAGTCGCTCAGTCTGGAACCGGTGTCACGAACTGAAAACTCTGCTGAACAATCCCTCTAAATGCTGTCAATGCGCATGCGCCAATCTATGACTTAAAACATGCGACCCTTTGACCGAACGAACCATGGGTTAGGGTAAGGGTTAGGGTTAGGTTGTTCACAACCTGATTAATCTCCCCATGTTAGCGCATGCGCATTGACTGCATTGCGAGGGATTGTGCAGAGTTTCAGTTCGTGACATCGGTCTGGCACTCTGAGTCACTCTGACAGGCTCACGCTAGCACTCACACACTCGCATTCTGGCTACACCATTCTCACTCGGGCACCACCATCTTTCGAATGCCTCCATATCTTTTACTCTGGCACTCTCGCGCTGGCACTTTCACTCTGGCACCACCATTCCTGTCTCTGGCACTCTCACTCTGGCACCACCATTCCTGTCTCAGTCTGGCACCATCATTCCTGTCTCTGGCACTCTCACTCTGGCACCACCATTCCTGTCTCAGTCTGGCACCACCATTCCTGTCTCAGTCTGGCACCACCATTCCTGTCTCACTCTGGCACCACCATTCCTGTCTCTGGCACTCTCACTCTCACTCTGGCACCACCATTCCTGTCTCTGGCACTCTCAGTCTGGCACCACCATTCCTGTCTCAGTCTGGCACCACCATTCCTGTCTCACTCTGGCACCACCATTCCTGTCTCTGGCACTCTCACTCTCACTCTGGCACCACCATTCCTGTCTCACTCTGGCACCACCATTCCTGTCTCTGGCACTCTCACTCTCAGTCTGGCACCACCATTCCTGTCTCAGTCTGGCACCACCATTCCTGTCTCAGTCTGGCACCACCATTCCTGTCTCTCTCTGGCACCACCATTCCTGTCTCACTCTGGCACCACCATTCCTGTCTCACTCTGGCACCACCATTCCTGTCTCACTCTGGCACCACCATTCCTGTCTCAGTCTGGCACCACCATTCCTGTCTCACTCTGGCACCACCATTCCTGTCTCAGTCTGGCACCACCATTCCTGTCTCAGTCTGGCACCACCATTCCTGTCTCACTCTGGCACCACCATTCCTGTCTCACTCTGGCACCACCATTCCTGTCTCACTCTGGCACCACCATTCCTGTCTCTGGCACTTTCACTCTGACACCACCATCATTCTCACTCTGGAACCATCACCATTCCCACTCTGGAACTATCACCATTCCCACTCTGAGATTCGCACTCTGGCATCACGCTGTTGGCACCATTTTCTCTCCAAACCCAAGCGCACAGACACACACACACACACACGAACACACACACATGCACATCACGCTGGTGGGGGCACCAGTCTTGCAGCGGTCGAGACACACGAACAGACAAATCAAACACACACACACACACACACACACACACACACACACACACACACACACACACACACACACACACACACACACACATTCTGACGGGACAGGGATTCGAACCCACGACTTGGGAGTTGACAGTTTTTGAATACGTTCGCTCTTATCCCCGCGGACACTCTGCTCGCTTGAAAGTATGTGGAAAATTAGGAAATACAAAGTTTTAACTGAGCGATTGTTCACACAGTAAAGTATCAACTAACGTGGATCAAACCGTGGACCACAGAGCGATAATAACATTTATTTCACTGCCCAGCTGCCTGTGTTCGCGGTTGTGAAAAGTGGGCAGACATAGAGTTGGCTGGTTGATGATTTTTCGTGTCTTGTTTTGGCTATTCAGGGCCGATTAAAGGTGTTCTTTCTCGGTTTTCATGGCGGTCTCCGTGTTCGAAACTATTTCAACTGTTAAGGTCTGTCACGGTAAAGAGAAGGAGGTTCTAAAACCTCAGATACAAGAAACAGACAGACAGACAGACACACACACACACACACACACACACACCCAAACCCAAACACAAACACACACACACACACACACACACACACACACACACACACACACACACACACACACACAATTTTGGCCTTCACCCTTTCTATACATACCTTTCAGCATAGGACCTTCACAAGAAAGTTATTAGACAGGCAGTTGTATACCTGATGGTTATCTACCGCCGTACACACCTTTTTTTGATTTGTATACTTGGTATCTAAGTCGAGAACTTTTCTTTTCGAACATTTTTTAACTGACGAACGGACAATGTCCTCCAATTTTCAAGTCACGTCGGCCATGAAGTATAACAGCGCTTAAATATCACTCAACATGCATAATTCTCAGAGTACGATCACTTTTACCTCTTCTGATGCCTTGTTTTCAAAATGGGGGTAATAGAACGTTTTGCAGGTCGGTGCAAAAAGGACACGATCAACTATTTTTTTAAATTTTTTATATGTGTGATAGTGTGGACTCTGCTCGGTATTGTGTCATTTTTTGGTTAACATCGACCAGATACTCCAGAATATATGTTGATGAGAATCTAGAAACCAGGGCCGGACCAAATGAGTTGTAAGGGGGGGGGGGGGGGGGG
>NC_090248.1:10717842-10735444 GCF_037325665.1 Littorina saxatilis
CTGCACTCGGTTCTGGCGATGGCGGCGGGTGAGGACAGCTCCTCTGTGAGGTCTGCGAGCTCTCAAACAAGCTTCATGCAGGCGGTTCCGCACGGTCTGGTCTGATAATCGGTGTGGCCCGGGGAGAGCCTGGACAGAAGATGAGGCCGACAGGAAACGATTCCGGAGGTGGCAGAGCCGTATGAAGCGGTCGTGAGCAGCAGTTGTCGCCCTTGGTCTTCCCGCTCGTGGCAAGTCAGCAACGGAGCCAGTGGCTTGAAACCTGACCCACAGTCTACTGATGGTGCTCTGGGACACGTGGAAGTGCCTGGCGATTGCACTTTGACTTTGGCCTGCTTGTAAACGACACAATGCAATTTGGCGGTCTTCTCTGCTCAATCGGGCCATCTTTCGTCGCTGAATTGTCGTCTGATTTCTTTGTGGCGAACAATCCGCTTTTATGGGTTTTGGAAGACATGGTGAGAGCTCAATATTCCCCGAGTTTCACGAGATTACACTGAAGCATGACGAGTGGTCATGCCAAATGAGCAATTTTGACATTGTAGCCACTGATAACGCATGCGTCACGTGCAGAGCTCACTTGTGGCAATGGACGAAAGGTCGACGACCAGATAAACATTTTCTGCAGTTTGGTGGATATCCTTGTAGCCATATAACTAAATTATCCAAATATTACAAGCTATGCGTTTCTTTTTTTGAACAGTATATATAGAGATAGGTGACAGTGTATTTTTCGCGTGGCTATAAATTGATTCGACCTTTTCACTTTGACAGTAAGAACAACTTGGGATTTTTAGAGCTTATTTCTTAGCCCTATATTATCTGTTGTGGCTTCTCAAATGCCAGAACATACAGACAGACAAAAGCCGCTAGACCACATCACAAACAGAACTCTACAATACACAGGTTTTTGCCCACACACACACACAAACACACACACACACAGAGAAGCCGTATATATATATGTATATCTATATCTATAAATATATAGAGATAGGTGAGAGTGTATTTTTCGCGTGGCTATAAATTGATTCGACCTTTTCACTTTGACAGTAAGAACAACTTACGGGTGCAAGGGAAGCGTTCTGGACAGCGCAGTGACATTCTAAAAATAGTAACTTAGAAACGGGAATATGGATTGAAGCCACACGAAGGAAGGGAGATAAACGCAAAACACTGGAGAAGATAAGGAAGAGTTACTTGTAATGGTGAAATGAACACAAAAACCAAAATCGGTTCAGCGCTGCGCGCTGAGAGCACGTGTTGAAATATCTCATCGATGATATTGTGTCCGGGGTGTAGCTGAATACGGTGTCCAAATTTGAAAAAGATCCACCGAGAACTTTGGCGTTGTGATGTGGTCTAGCGGCTTTGGTGTAAAGGTATGGGGGCCCGGGTAGCTGAGGTGGAACCAAAATCGGTTCAGCGCTGCGCGCTGAGAGCACGTGTTAAAATATCGACCAGGTTGTGTCCTGTCCCGGGTGTACCTGAATATGCCCACCAAATTTGAAGCAGATCCATCGAGAACTTTGGCCGTGCATCGCGAACACTCACACACACACACACACACACACACAGACAGACAGACAGACAGACACTAGTCGTATATATATATAGATAGATAGACAGATAGATAGATAGATTCAGGAGAAGATGAGGAATACAATGCAACCATTTTTAATTCTGTTTCTGAAAATGCGTTTTCAATGACAACTTTAATTAGGAAACTCATTTACTAATTTTTAAGCCGCCAAGCTGAAATGCAATACCAAAGTCCGGGCTTCGTCGAAGATTACTTGACCAAAATTTCAACCAATTTGGTTGAAACATGAGAGCGTGACAGTGCCGCTTCAACTTTCACAAAAAGCCGGATATGACACACACACACATACACACACACACACACACACACACACACACACACACACAGTGGGCAAGATGGCGACTGAGTAAACACGTTCGCTCAGCGCTCTCCCAGTTTTCATCATCTAAAACTGATTCAGCGACAACTAAGTCCAAACGACGTATCCACAGATTGGAACAAGTAAGGACGAGTCAAAATGGTGCTGAAAAAACGCGGAAAGAAATTATTTTATGCTGTTACATCGGGCAAAACAATCGGAATATTCCAAACATGGACCCAGTACAGCGATTCCGTGACCGGCGTCTCCAAATGCAAGTTCCAAGGATACCCCACCCTACAGGATGCCAAGAAAGCAATGCAGGTTAGTGGTGTTCCTAACCCAAACGTATACGGCCTGAATAATGAATTAGTCGATACGGACCCTCTTGAGTTCGAAGAGATGGACGAGACTCTGTTTTCCCTGATTGATGAAACACTAGAAGCTTCGAACAGACAGGACCCAGAACAAAGTGACAATCGGGACATTGCTGGGGAATGTGGTGCTTGTCAGAAACCAGTAAAGAGAGACGAAAGAAGTCTGAAACGTGGAGAATTAGAATGTGGAAAGAAAGTTCACATTAGATGCTCCAAACTGCCAACGTACATGATCTGCGTTTTTCTCCAAAAATCGAGAAAGTACTCCTGCGAATCATGTGCTCATTCCCTTTTCGACGAAAACGTGGATGAAGAAATGTGTACTGTCAGTGCCTGTGGCAGTGACGCAACGCAACGCGAGGAGAAAGAAGAGAAAGACCATGAACGATACACACAACAGCTGATGATGTCACACCACCAGACAGTCAACAGCAAGATCGGGAACCTGACTACGGCAATTGGCCACTTATCGACGAGAGTGGCCGAGCTACATGAGAGAGATATGACCCGGGGCGCTGACATCACCCGCCTCGTTAAAGCCCTTGAGACGGCAAACCAGCCCCGCGAGAGCTATTGCAGTGTTGCAATGGGAGGTGCACTCTCCCCTCACGGCACCTCCCCCTCCCTCCTCACCCCAAAAGCTGACGCCAAACCGAAAAGACCCGCGACCTCCACCCCGTCGGGAATACCCGTCTTCACCAGGGGCCAACAACCCACACCCGACCCTAGTGCACAATCCCCCAAGAGACAAATCGCTGTTGCACATGACGCCAGTGCCAAGAAGGACGTACGGACACCCATCACAACGACCCAGGAAACGACTATTCGGGAGACAGCAGCCTCTAAACAGAAGCCTGTGGAAAACAAACCTAAGGACCTCCAAAAGAAAACAGGAGAAAAGGCGGAAATATCCATGAAAGACAATCGCGAGATAGCGCCGATAGACAGCGACTCCCTCAGCGAAACTGAGAGTGAGACAGATAATGAAAGTCAACACGGCAACCTCAACGGACTCGTCCAGCGTAACAGACTGAAATCCAAAAAGAGGGAACAACGATCAACTCAATATGAAGACGACGACCCAAGGAGGCCCAAACTGCTCATCCTCCACGACTCAGTCCTGAATGGCATAGAAGAAGCCAGACGACTGGGCCAAGGTTATGGACTTTAACGTGGGCAAGCAGAAAGCATCCACAGCGGATAAATGTCTCCTCGACCCCGAAGCTGTAGTGCCGGATGTGGTTTTAATCCACACGGGAATCAACGACCTCAAAAAGTCAACGCCGGACGAGGCCAGTGACAAACTGGTCTCAGCTGTGAAAGAGTTACGTCAGCACTACCCCGGGAAGCTGGTGATTAGCAACTTGACGCCAACGCGCCGACCTGAGATTCACACGGAACTGTACAACGCCATGGCGTACACCAAACTACCCGACCAAACGGACATTACCTTCCTCAAACACGACCTGTCAACCGAGAAGCACCTGAACGACGACATACACCCCTCCGCTAGTGGAGCCGGGGTGTTGGCACAAGCCATCGGGCGCCATGTACAGGCGCTGGTGTGGAAAACCTAAAGCGACGAAGCAGCAATAACAAAGGCAGCCACAAAAATGGCAGCAACAACTACAACAACGGCAGCAGCAACAACGGCAGCTACAACAACGGCAGCTACAACAGAGGCAGCTACAACAACGGCAGCAACAACTACAACAACGGCAGCAGCAACAACGGCAGCAGCAACAACGGCAGCTACAACAACGGCAGCTACAACAAAAGCAGCTACAACAACGGCAGCAACAACTACAACAACAGCAGCTACAACAACGGCAGCTACAACTACGGCAGCAGCAACAACGGCAGATACAACAACGGCAGCAGCAACAACGGCAGCTACAACAACGGCAGCAACAACTACAACAACGGCATCAGCAACAACGGCAGCTACAACAACGGCAGCCACAACTACGGCAGCTACAACAGATCACAGGGCTACAACCAAAGACGCCCAGGTCAATTCAACGGCCCACAGCGAGGGAAGCAGGGGCACAATAACAATAACGGTAATGTGTATCGACAGTGGTAAATGTCATGGCGGAACCACAATATCAGGCTGAATCAGTGTAAGAGATGATGTAATACGAAGAGAGTGCTAAGACGTTTGTATGACAAGCATTAACGTGCATAGCGATACTATAAAAGTTCTGTCATGGAACATGAAAGGGTTTATAGAAACAATAGATGGATTACGCGTAAACAAGTTTAATGAGCATAATTTTACGAACAAACTTTCAGCATACGATATAGTCTTCTTAGAAGAAACCCACCTCGATAAAGACAATGTCAAAGATATCAACATACCCAACTTCTCAACGCCTGTCCATTACATGAGAGAGAAAAGAAAAAACGCACAGAAAGCGTCAGGCGGTATTTCCGTTTTTATAAAAGCGGATCTTAGACAGCATGTTAAACTCTTACCACAGAGTAATAGTGATATTGTATGGGTTAGAATCCCAACGATGGACAAACACGGTCAGGATACTTTTATATGTGGGTGTTACATACCACCAGAACACTCATCATATGGGAAAGACAGACCACTCAATCAAAATATGGGACTGTCTTGAACGTGACGTAGAAATATTTTCAACCAAAGGCAAGGTAATTGTGTGTGGCGATATGAACGCGAGGACAGGCAGTACAGTGGATTACATAACCGCGGACTCTATGCGATACGACAATGCGGGTGACGAATTCAATGAACACCTACTTAATGAGCCGATGGATATACACCAAAGGTGCTCAATGGACAACACCACGCACAAAATTGGCCGTCGATTAATTGACCTGTGTATCGACAACAACCTTGTTATTCTGAATGGAAGAACACTAGGTGATCTAGATGGGCGTTTTACCAGCCACCAACCTAACGGCAGCAGTGTGGTTGATTATTTCATATGTACACATGAGTTACATAGTGGTGTAGTAAACATGACAGTGGAAGCGCTAAATGAATACTCAGATCACTGTCCTATACGTCTGACTATACACTTACCAGCACTATGGAAAAGAAAACAGGAAAGGAGCTCGTCTAATAATTACGCTACAGCCCCAGAGCCAAATAATCAAGACAAAACGAGTTTCGTCTGGGACGAACACTCAGCCGAAAGCTTACAATGCGCACTCAAAACACAAGCGCTTACTATGCTGCTAAGAGACATTGACAATAAGATGGACGGACTACAAGACAATACCATGACAAACACCTTAGATGAAATAGTAGACGAATTTACGGACATAATGACAAAAGCATCAAAACTCTCCCTGAAAGGCAGACTATCTAGAAAAAAACGAAACAAAAAGCGGAGTAAGAAATGATTCGATCAGGAATGCTACGTACAGAGACGGGAACTTAAGTCACTAAGAAACGCATTTAATCGCCACCCCTATAACCGCTATCTGCGAGATAAACTCTTCAGTCTGTCACGCACGTACAATAAAGCTTTGAAAAGGAAAAAGCAACTGTATAAAAACAAACTCATCGCTATTCTGAACGATGCATACACAAATGACCCGACAAGCGTATGGAAAACACTTAAACTACTAAAAGACTCTGAGAACCCAAACGACCGGAATAGAAGCAACATCAGCTCATGCAAATGGATAAACCACTTACAAAACCTGATAGACACTTATTGTCGAAGTAGAGCAAACTACGAAAGATAACGTACGGGCAGAGCTCAATAACATTGATATCAACGCACAATCCGCACAACTCGATCTCCCTATCACAATGGAAGAAATCGCTAAAGCAGCTTCCAACTTGAAGTCGAAAAAAGCACCAGGTGTAGATGGAATTACAAATGAAATAATCAAGGCAAGCCTGCCTGCTACACAAATAACAATTAAAAAATTGTTTCAGGCAGCTCTGCACACAGGCTCGTGCCCCAAAGCATGGGCGACGGGTATAAACATTCCAATCTATAAGAGTGGTGACCCTATGAATCCTGGTAATTATCGTGGGATAACACTAAATAATAACCTAGGGAAATTTTTCTCGCAGATCATTAACAATAGACTTAATGGATTCCTGGAATCTAATCATCTATATGCGAGGGAACAGGCCGGATTTAGAAAGAAGTCGAGAACGACGGACCAAATATTTATCCTAAAAAAGATCGTCGACGGAATAATTACAAACAGAAAAGACAGGTTGTATGCATGCTTCGTGGACTTTCAAAAGGCCTTCGACAACGTATGGCACGAAGCTCTCCTTCTCAAACTTAACAGGATAGGAGTTACGGGGAATTGTTTCAACGTTATAAGAGATATGTACAGCAAATCTACTATCTGCACTAAGACCGCACTCGGACACTCACATGACATACCCGTCCGGAAAGGTGTACATCAAGGCAATACTCTAAGCCCCACACTCTTCAACATATTCATCAACGATCTCCCAGATTATCTGCGTGGGAATGACTCACCTAGTCTGAACAGTGCCCAAAATACAGAAATCCCATGCCTACTTTACGCCGATGATTTGGTAATTCTGTCCACATCCAAAAGAGGACTACAAAATAAGTTGAACCGATTGAATGCCTACAGCAGTGAATGGGGCATTAAAATAAACAAAGAAAAAACGAAAGTGATAATATTTACCCGCACAGACCCAAAAGTACCAATACTATTTAACTGTGGCACACATATGATTGAAAGTGTAGACCAATATAAATATTTAGGGGTCATCTTCCATAAAAGCGGTAAATTCTTACAAACCCAGGAACATTTAGCCAAGCAAGCAAACAAGGCATCGCATGCCCTGAGACGACTAATTAAAGGAAGAGAGATGAAAGTAACTACAATGATGCAGGTATTTTATACCTTAGTCGCCCCTGTGTCCACTTATGGAGCCGAGGTCTGGTTCCCATCAGTAATCAACATCCAAAACGAACAATCGCTACCCGACATATTCGATAAGTGTCTATCGAATAATCTACCCCATGAACAAGTGCATTTAAAATTCAGTAAACGCCTTCTTGGCGTCCACAGTAAAGCAATGAACTTGCCAACGCTAGCAGAGCTCGGGCAACTCCCTGTGGGTATAAAACTAATTGAACAAACAATAAACTTCTGGACCCACATCGTTGAGTCAGAAGAAAATTCATATTTACGACAGGCTTACGCTGACATGATCGACAGACCACAAGACAGCTCACCGCAATGGATACATTTCGTTCGAGCAATCATAGGTAACCTCGGACTGGACCATAACTGGATACTTCAGTCATCAGTCCAAAAGAATGCGCTGATGAAAACTCTACGACGAGGACTACAATACGAATACGTACGATTTTGGCAAGGAAAGAAGACTGAGGGCTCAAAACTGCAATACTACAACACAATTACTGACGGCGATTACGACTGTGAAGCATACTTGACATGTGTAACCAACCCCAAACACAGAAAAGCACTGTGTAGATTGCGTATTAGCGCTCACGATTTAAAAATCGAAAGGGGGAGATACACAAACACACCCAGAGAGGATAGAAAGTGCACCGTGTGTGGCGTAGTTGAAGACGTAGTTGAAGACGAGCTCCATTTCCTGGATAGTTGTACAAGATTTCATGATCTACGCTTGCAGCTTATGGAACATGCACGTGTTAATGCTCGAAATCCGAGTCAGCTGATGACGATGCAAGACGTACCGATACAGCAACAACTTGCTGAATTTGTATACAACTGCATGATTATGCGCACTAATGACATAACTACAGATACATAACAATGTTGTAATCACTGCTCCATGGACGATATTTCTTCTTGTCTTTACAAATATCCACTTCGTGTCTGATAAACCCTTTACTGTGTTTTTTATGACAATTAAATGAGTTCTGAGTTCTTCACACACACACACACACATACACACAGACACATATACACCAAGACCCTCATCTCGATTACACGTTAAAACTTTTAGTCAAAACTTGTGTGTCTGTTTCCGCAATTTCATTTTGATGCACATTTTTAATTATCCATGAAAATGAAAACTACACATGCCTCCTATTTAATATTTGTGACATGTCAAGTGCACTTGGTAGTAATACTTTAAAACTGTCTTCAAGTGTTGTTTATATATGTAATGCACATTCGCCAGGAGGCACCAACTACTTACCGTCATTGCAGAAACCCGATTCCCCTGGTCGGTATCCTGCTGCACATCCCTCCAAACATCTTCCTGTGTCTTGTTCACAGGAGCCGTCACCACCACACTTTGTGCTGCAGTTCAGATCACAGCTAGCTCCGTACCTCTTCCCGGTACAAACTGAAAGCATACACAGTGGTTTCAATGAGAGCTGCATACAAATTACAAGCATTGCAATAAACGAAACCTTTATATAGTTTACAAAGAAGAAGATGTGACAGAGACACTGTAAAAACATGTACCTTTGCACAAAGGTGGCTGGAACTGAGGCTGACACAAGGCACACGTCCCAGTGAAAGGGTAGCACTGGTCACCTCCACTGCAGTGACCACATGGCTCTGAGCAGTTCTCACCATAACGACCATTCTGACAAACTGTAAATGAGATATTTCAAGCAATTTAAAGATTACTCACCCTAAATTTACAAACAAAAACAAGAATGGTAGGTTATTGGAACGTTTAATTTATGACAAAACAAAACGGCACATTAACAGTACTTCGACCCAGTAGTCTTTTAAGAAGACAGGCAAACAAACAAGTATGATACAGATAATGAACTTATCTCAAAATTGTCGACGAAAATCGCTTGCAAGATGCTGGCAAGGCAATCTTCTTCATGAAAGTGAGGGTTACTTATGTTATTCTCTATTTTACATTTTCTGACCTATTATTTGTGGTCAGTGTCATAAACCAGTCATATCGAAATACAAAAAAATTATCCCGTTATATGTGTGTGTGTGGCATTATGGGTTTACCAATACTAGAAAGTTTCACCGAGGCAAAGAGTTTGAATGTTGTACACTAGTATTACGAAGAGAAGTCTATCAGGTGTTTTCTTTCCTTGTTTTAATTCTCTCCCTCACGTTGAAAGGATATTAAAAACCAACAACCAACAACATTGTTTATTCAAGTCAGCATATAAACACGTGTCCTTACTTTGATTACAGAACTGTGTATCCCATCCCTTGTCACAACCAATAGGACATGTCAACGTAGTGACGTCACAGTCAGTACCATCTCTGCAGTGACCGCACCTACAGTCATCTCCTCTGTAGCCTGTGCTGCAGCCTGTATAAACATACAGTTTATCACACACACACACACACACACACACACACACCACACACACACACACCACACACACACACACACACACACACACCACACACACACACACACACACCACACACACACACACACACACACACACACACACCACACACACACACACACACACACCACACACACACACACACACACACACACACACACACACACACACACACACACACACCACACACACACACACCACACACACACACACACCACACACACACACACACACCACACACACACCACACACACACACACACCACACACACACACACACCACACACACACACCACACACACACACACCACACACACACACACCACACACACACACACACACACACACACACACACACCACACACACACACACACCACACACACACACACACACACACACACACACACACACACACCACACACACACACACACCACACACACACACACACACACACACACACACACCACACACACACACACACCACACACACACACACACACACACCACACACCACACACACACACACCACACACACACACACACACACCCACACACACCACACACACACACACCACACACACACACACCACACACACACACACACACACACACACACACACACACATAGTTTAAGACACAGACACGTAAACAGATCACCAACAACCTGTGGTCTTTCCGTAGCTCAACGTGTGCAGTAATATTGATGTTTTTGTTAGATCCATTACATGATAGTTCATTCAAAAAGTAACTTGTTCAGCTCAACGGTCGAATGATCCATTCCAATTTTACTCAGAGAGAAAGCAAGAACGAGCAGAGGCTTTGAAATAACGTTTTTCTTTGAGACATGTTTCGGTCCCGCATAGCCAAAAAGAATGAAACCGCAACACGGTGGCCTAGTGGCAAGGCGTCCGCCCAGTGATCGTGAGGTCGTGGGTTCGAACCCCGGCCGGGTCATACCTAAGACTTTAAAATTGGCAATCTAGTGGCTGCTCTGCCTGGCGTCTGGCATTTTGTTCTTTATTTGGTGTTTAACGTCGTTTTCAACCACGAAGGTTATATCGCGACAGGGGAAGGGGGGGGATGGGATAGAACCACTTGTCAATTGTTTCTTGTTCACAAAAGCACTAATCAAAAATTTGCTCCAGGGGCTTGCAACGTAGTACAATATATTACCTTACTGGGAGAATGCAAGTTTCCAGTACAAAGGACTTAACATTTCTTACATACTGCTTGACTAAAATCTTTACAAAAATTGACTATATTCTATACAAGAAACACTTAACAAGGGTAAAAGGAGAAACAGAATCCGTTAGTCGCCTCTTACGACATGCTGGCGAGCATCGGGTAAATTCTTCCTCGTCCCAACCAATATGGGACTCCCCCTAACCCGCGGGGGGCTGGCATTATGGGGTTAGTGCTAGGACTGGTTGGTCCGGTGTCAGAATAATGTGACTGGGTGAGACATGAAGCCTGTGCTGCGACTTCTGTCTTGTGTGTGGCGCACGTTAAATGTCAAAGCGGCACCGCCCTGATATCACCCTTCGTGGTGGACTGGGCGTTAATCAAACAAACAAACAAACAAAAAGAATGAAGGGACTCTCAAACCCAACAACCAACCAACCAATGTTTACGGCTGTACTCTAAGTGTTTCTTTCACCATTGCACCAGAATTGACGAACGATCGTAATAAACATGTCATGTTTCAAATATGCCGTGATGAAATGTCGTCGCACACATGACATAAACTATCTCACCTGTCGGACACGTGCCGTAGTAGTTGTCACAAAGGACGTTGTCTTTACAGTGACCACTACATGTCTGGTCACACTGCGCTCCGTACAGACCGTCCTTGCATGCTGGAGACAATTCAATATCATTATTTATCATCAGACATTGTCCTGGAAGAATTTTTCAAAACAGACAGAACATTGTGTGTGTGTGTGTGTGTGTGTGTGTGAAGGTGAGAGCGAATCGGACATTTGTCAGTGCTTGACTGTCATCGTTTTGCGGTTGGTGTGTCGTCTGGCTTCTGTGCTTGACTGAATGGTTAATTACGCTTCAGAGTTCTTGTTCCTACTTCTTTGCCCTTGACAATTGTGACTGAGACCTGTTGACATTTAGGCCTACTAGATTCCGAATTCGATCTTATAAAATCTAATGGGTTTGTTCAACTCGACGTATGTTTAAGTATCCTACCTTCACAGCAATGAGAGACTAAAACATCCCCCAACATGGAGCGACCGAGTCATATTTATGAGAATTCGCAGATTTTGCAGATTGCATTTGTGGTGGCACTTTTCAAAATGAGACTGAAAAAGGAAACGTTTTTGTTTGTTGCTTTTTCCGTGTGATGGTCCTGCACGTCCATAACAAAGACAGAAAGAATCAAACAAGCTAACATCTGACGACGCAGCAGCCAATTCAAGGTCAAGGTCAAGGTCAAGATGTACCAACCCCACACTTGCACTTCACAGATGTGGATGATATAGGCGCCCCCACGGCCGTAGTCCTGGTCCTCTCCGTGTTTCTGAAACCTGACGTGTCGTCCGGTGAGAGGAGTGGCACACGTGATGTTGATCCGTTCAGGGAGAGCGTTAAGAGCAGCGATGTTGGCGGTGGTGGTACGGTTGAGGAAACTGTAACACAGCTGGTTGTCCACGAAAACACTCATCCCTGACATTGAAGGGACGCCATAGTTTTCTGCAAGGAATTCCAGTTTTCAGTTGAGAGATATTTGAAAAAAAGAATGAACTGATTGAACATAAGATTCTCCTTTTTTGAGTCATATGGCGCGAAAAATCAAATAAAACTAAACTGTAGGCAGCCGGACGAGATTTCAAAAGAGTGAATTTTTGTGTGCGTTTAATCGTAAACAAAGTCCAGGAATTCGAAATAAAATGAATCGATTCATAATATAATTTGTACTTTGCTATAAAATAACGTGTAAGAATTTAATTAAAGATCCGCTAATGCTACGGAACCATTTTGATAGCGATGAAAGCATTTTTCTATGTGTTATCTTTTTGGATTACTAATATACGTGCAGTTTATTGAAACAGAAACACACACACACACACACACACACACACACACACACACACACACACACACACACACACACACACGCACACATACACACAAACACACACATACACACACAAACGCACACTCACACACACACACACACACACACACACACACACACACACACACACACACACGCGCGCGCGCATGTACCAGTTTAGACTTGTTCGTTGAGTTTGTTCACATATATATTCTTAATACATTCTGTTCAGCTTGATGAACATTCTTACAACAAATACTGTTACTAGAGAGAAAATAACGCATTGCATTATTGAAACCAAGCCGAGGAAGAGTTGTACGTTGAACTGTCTTGTGAAATCCAAAAACAGTTATACTGCTAACGTTCACAACCTTAGAATGAAAACAATAAGAATGGGAAGTTATGGGTGCGTTTGATTTATGACAAAACAAAACATCACACTCACAGGCACTTGGAGCCAATGTTATTTTAAGTGGACAGACAGACTATCACTTATGATACAGACAATAAAGAATATATTTAAAATCTCTTGCATGCGAGAATGATGGCTAGTCAATCTGGGTCTTAACTATGCCGACTGACTGACTGTTTGACTTAAGGCACAGTAAGCCTCCCGTAAACCATCACAGATACTGTCAGGCTTTTACACCCAGTACAAACACCCTTTCATTTAAACACTCAACGCTTTTGAACATCCTATGTGCCCTCCGTAAAGAGCGAGCAATGTTAAAAAAATTTTTTTTTTCGTGATTTATCTTACCACTTAGCCATCGCAAACCCGTGTGATCCAGTTTTCTTTTTTCACAATGTAGTCGTCAGTTTGTGATTTCAATGCGAGTCGCTGTAAGCTTATCTGCAATAGCACGTTATTATGTACCTCTGAATCTAAACGCAACAAACAGGCTGCGACTCGCACAAACTAGAGCGGTTGCAGTTGACTGTTCAGAGGAACGGGCGCTATGCACAACCGTCGTCTGCTACGAGAAAGACGGTTTGCGTGACACGTTTCCGGGCTTTTCTTTTTTCAAACTTTCAAAACTTCGAATTGTACTGATCTTGTATTGATGAAAAAAGAATTCTTTTATGATTAAAGAATGTTTGTGTAACAAGCTGTCAATTTATAATTATTTAGATTTTAAAAGTTAGGTCTAGCGCCAAAACGCACCGTCCGATTGTCTGATCAGACAACCTGCAAAATTAATTCGTTGAAAATTGCTTGCTCTTTACGTAAGGCACCTAGGATGTTCAAAAGCGGTAAGTGTGTAAATGAAAGGGTGTTTGTACTGTGTGTAAAAGCCTGACAGTATCTGTGATGGTTTACGGGAGGCTTACTGTGTGTAAATTAAAGCTTGACAGTATCTGTGATGGTTTACGGGAGGCTTACTGTGCCTTTAACTGCCATTGCTCTCCCCAGAGATTTGCAACATTTTCCAAACTAATCTCACCATCTGTATCATATGCATTTAGCTGTCTATCCGCCTGAAAGACCATTGGGTCCGCAGTAACCGTGATTGTAATGCTCAGTTCATAAGTGCAATGATAATGATGCAAGGTGTACCTGCTGCTCTGTAAACGGTGATGTCCGTGACGGTGTAGTTACGACCAAGGTCCACCTGCCACCAGGCGCCGTAGTCACCATTATCAGTATGTATACAGTTCGTGTTTGGGCAGACCCGACAACGCCACACCGTGCCAGTTCTGCCGTTGACAGCAGCGCAGGCCGGACTGACAACATCGCCGGTACTAACGTTGGCTGACTTTCCGTACGCCACATTTTCTGCCAGGAACAAATAATGGGTTGGTTGGTGGCTTTTTACCGCCCTTGGGGTTAAAACACAATTTGACCTGTTATTGCATTGGTTGCATTGGTGTAAATATATTGTAAGAAAGTTTGACAATTAACCAACCGCTGCATAGCGAAACATCTTTTACATGTTTTTTGCATTGTTGTAAATACTTTTGCCATTTCCAATAGTGCATGATATACAAGTGGAAAGGCAGCCATTGTTTGTGTGTAAGGGCGGCTGTGATAAAACAGGGTACATGTGTCCATCTATCTAGTCAGCCCATGCCCCTACATTAAATTTGGTACATGATGAAAATGTCTTTGTTGAAATATATATCAAAAATTTGATGTGTTAAATGTATATTAGTTGACTGATGATATACATCAAGATGGTGCCTTTCAATAATGCAGTCGCTGAGTGAAATCACTCAGCGACAATACCATCACCAATGTGTTTGCGTTTGTTCATAGAATGAGTGTGGAATGCGGTTAATTCCTGGTGGAGTAGACAGGGGAGGCAGTTCCTGAACAAACCTTAAATGTAGTAATTTTATGACACAAACCAGGGAGGAACATAAATTAATTTATGGGAGACCATAAAATCTTTTACAGCGATAGTCTCGCGCAGGGTCACTTTCTTGTTCAAAGTTCTCGAAGAAGAAAGTACTCAGACTGGAACTGGTGTTTCACTACTGTTTGTCAACCAGCACAAATCCCCAAGTTAGAATCACGAACAGTCTGTCAAAATTAGTATTGCGAAAACTTCCACCAAGTGTTAAATGTTCATACAATACGGAGTCAGGGACAAATATTACAAAAGCATGAATTGTCTCCCCTTTGATGTGCTTGACGACAGCACTCGGTTGCAAAATTAGGGGTTGCTTGAACACATTTGTTCTTCATTGTTAACATGTATTCAAGTTTTGAATTAAGGATTTAGGCTAACTTAGACCAAGAATCGAGACGAGGTTGTTGTTGTCGGTAGTGGTGGTGGTAGTGGTTGTATGTGTGTGTGTGTGTTTGTGTTTTTGTGTGTGTGTGTATGTATGTATGTGTGCGTGTTTGTGTGTGTGTGTGTGTGTGTGTGTTCGTGTGTGTGTGTGTGTGTGTGTGTGTGTGTGTGTGTGTGTGTGAGTCGAGTGTGTGTGTGTGTGGGTGTGTGTGTGTGTGTGTGTGTGCGTGTTCGTGTATGTGTGTGTTTGTGTGTGTTTGTGTGTCTGTGTGTGCGCGCGCGCGTGTTTGTGTGTGTGTGTGTGTGCGTGTGCGTGTGCGTGTGTGTGTGTGTGTGTGTGTGTGGAGCGATTCAGAAAAACCTACTGGACCGATATTCATGAAACTATACATACACATTCTTGCATATGTTACCCCCAGACAAGTTGTTTCAATGTTACATTCCATACATACATACATACATACATACATACATACATACATACATACATACATACATACATACATACATACATACATACATACATACATACATACATAAACACATACATACATACATACATACATACATACATACATACATACATACATACATACATACATACATACATACATACATACATACATACATACATACATACATACATACATACATACATACATACATACATACATACATACATAAACACAAACACAAACACAAACATACATACATACATACATGCATACATGCATTCATCCATCCATCCATCCATCCATTTATCCATCCATCCATCCATTTATCCATACATACATGCATCCATCCATCCATCCATCCATCCATCCATACACACACACACGCACGCACGCACGCACGCACGCACGCACGCACGCACGCACGCACGCACGCACAGACACACACACACACTGAAATGCAATATGAAATTAAAGTATGTGTCCGGCCTTCGTCGAAAATTGCTTGACCAAAATTTCAATAAATGTGATTGAAAAATGAGGGTGTGACAGTGCCGCCTCAACTTTTACAAAAAGACGGATATGACGTCATCAAAGAAATTTAACCAAAAAATGAAAAAAAAAACCTCTGGGAATATCATATCCAGGAACTCTCATGTAAAATGTAATAAAAAACGCTGGCGCTGGACCCGAGTACTCTTCAGACTGGCTCGCTCCCCCAGTATGAAAGTTTCTGTCTTGTGCACGTGGATTTACAACAAAAAAACAAAACAAAAATATTTATTTATTTTACACAATTAAAAAAGTTATTAGAGTAAAAATAAAACATTAAAACGTTCATAATAAACAATAGTAAACAAGAATTAAAAAAAAATAAAATAGACCGCCCATGCCGGGAATCGAACCCGGATCACTTGGATTTAAAAAAAAAAAAAAATTATTATTTATTTATTTTACACATTTAAAAAAAAACTATTAGAGTAAAATAAAACATTAAAATGTTCATAATAAACAATAGTAAACAAGAATTAAAAAAAAAAATAGACCGCCCATGCCGGGAATCGAACCCGGATCACTTTGGCCATCGACTCTCTCGTGCTCTCTGTCTCTCTTTCACCGAGACCAATAGTTTCTTTGCCGAGACCAAATCCCCACCCGTCGGCTGTCTTGCAAATCATGCTTTTCTCGTCACTGCGTGACGTGTTCGGCTCAGCCGCCCAAGTCTCCCCTTTAGTTCAGTGACTGGCTGTTCGCAAAGCGACCAGCCTCCCACCGCAAAAGCTCCCACCGTTAAGAGTGGCTTTTGTGATTTATTTCGCATTTAGGTCCCAGGTAACATTATGAAGTTTTAATACGATCAATCGGACCTATTATCAAGTTAGTGTATCAACTTTTGAAAGAACTGCGCCCAGTAGTTTCCCAGCAATAAGCCGTTAAGTCGAGACAGACACACACACACACACAATTAAAGTCTGTTGGACCCTAGTACTGCGTACTTGGGGATAAAGATCGGTTCAGTAGTTTATTCTGAATCGCTCTACACACACACGCGCACATACACACACACACACACACACACACACACACACACACACACACACACACACACACACACACACACATACACACATACACCACGACCCTCGTCTCGATTCCCCCTCTATGTTAAAACATTTAGTAAAAACTTGACTAAATGGAAAAACGTACCTATTTTTCCATCAGAACCAGGGAAAGTTGTTCCGTTGTTGTCACA
>NC_090248.1:10735644-10780644 GCF_037325665.1 Littorina saxatilis
ACAAACAGTTAATCAAACACACAAACAGACAGAGTGAAACCTATACAACACCAAATGTACGTGTGGTGGTGGTGGTGGTGGTGGTGGTGGGTGGTGGTGGTGGTTCGCCGGGGGGGGGGGGGGGGGGGGGGGGGGGTGGTAACAAACGAGCCCCCGCCAAAGAAAAAAAAGAAAAAAAGAAGCGAAAACAACTGCATTGACTGACATTAATTCAGGCAAACCTGCCCTGGCCGACCTCCTGTTGATAACGATCACCTTCCCATTACGACCACAACAAAAGATCCCCTACAAGTTTCTTGTTTCTATTGCATTCACTTTGTTCATTGCGACCCCCTTTGGTCGTTATTGACAGGTTTGACTGTAATACGAAGTCGACAGCTATCCTTGATAATGCCTTTACATTACGGAACACTTGTGTTGTAATATGAATATGATCAACCGAGTTTAAATTTCTTCCTTAGAAAGCCGTCTGATACAGGATCATGGCCGTCACAAAATCATCCAAGTGTACTGAAATGGGTCCAATAAAATCCCATTGACACGCTTTAAAAATGATAATTTCTTTCATTTCTTGATGAGAGCTTGCTTAATTTGCATGACACAGCCCAAAAAAATATAGAGATGAAAAGAGGCGGCGGTGGGGGGGGGGGGGGGAGAGAGAGGGAGAGAGAGAGAGAGAGAGAGAGAGAGAGAGTGAGAGAGAGACAGAGACAGAGACTGAGACAGAGACAGAGAGAGACAGAGACAGAGAGACAGAGACAGAGACAGAGACAGAGAGACAGAGAGGGAGAGACAGAAAGGGAGCAACAGAGAGAGGGGGAGAAATCGGGAGAGGTGGTACAGGTTTATTCACACATAAAATCTGTGGACTCGGAAAACACATGTTTCCGTAATAATCTAGATTATGGACTCATTAGGGCTTAATGGCAGAGGAAAACGGTCATACACGAAGAACCTCGTGTGAACGTGGGAGTTGCAGTCCATGCACCCAGAAGAAAGACGAAGAAGACACGTTTTGCAAACTCAAAGAATAGAATGCCCAGAGAGGTTAACAAAGATAGAAAATGCATGTATGCACATCAGGGTTATTGACTTTCACATATGTTTTCTTTTTTACATTTAGTCAAGTTTTTGACTAAATGTTTTAACATAGAGGGGGAATCGAGACGATGGTCGTGGTGTATGTGTGTGTGTGTGTGTTTGTGTGTGTGTGTGTGTGTGTGTGTGTGTGTGTGTGTGTGTGTGTGTGTGTCTGTGTGTGTGTGTGTGTCTGTGTGTCTGTGCGTGTGTGTGTGTAGAGCGATTCAGAGTAAACTACTGGACCGATCTTTATGAAATTTACATGAGAGTTCCTGGGTATGATATCCCCAGACTTTTTTTCTTTTTTTCGATAAATGTCTTTTGTGACGTCGTATCCGGCTTTTTGTAAAAGTTGAGGCGGCACTGTCACACCTTCATTTTTCATTCAAATTGATTGAAATTTTGGCCAAGCAATTTTCGACAAAGGCCGGACTTCGGTATTGCATTTCAGCATGGAGGCTTAAAAATTAATTAATGGCTTTGGTCATTAAAAATCTGAAAATTGTAAATAAAATTATTTTTTATAAAACGATTCTAAATTACTTTTATTTTATTCTTCATCATGTTCTCATTCCAAAAACATATAAATATGTTATATTCGGATTAAAAACAAGAGGCGAAGCCTTCAAGGCTCACGTAAGAAATCGACAAACAGTAACAAAAAACTCAATCACTCCGTCACACATACACACACACAGTACACACACACACACACACACACACACATCCTTGTGTTTTGGTTGATCTGGAGACACAAACTTTTCACCTCCATTCTGGCGACTCTTTTATTTGTAATGCTAGATGAAAAAGAAAACCATCATTGCACTTCTCTATCATTAATTAACCTAATTATGTTTCGAGAAGCGGAGTGGCGCAGTGGTTAGAGCGCTTGCCTCTCACGCTGGAGGTCGTGGTTCGTCCCCCACTCGGGGACAAGTACAAATACCCGATTTTTCCGAGCGCTCTCCAGTCCACCCAGCTGGAAATGGGTACCTGACCCTATTCAGGGCCGGGGAAGGCAAAGGCAGCGAGGGAGAGGAGATGGGCACCGCCCTCATAAAAAGCTGGCCCCCAGAAAAGTTGAGATCTCTAACATCTCTCTCCCCTACGACCAGATGGTTATGGGAATACCTTTACCTTTACCTATGTTTTGGAAATTGCGGTAACTTAACAAAACCAAAATAAAACTGTACGTACACTATGCTGACCACATGTGTAAAACGTTCTGGTGACCACACAGATTCTGCTGACCACATGTGTAAAACGATCTGGTGACCACACGCAAGTTTTTTACATTCAAACACAAGACATACATATTTCTGAAGACTTTCATTTCCCGCCAGAATTGCAAAACCTCTCTGATGACCACATGTGTAACTTTCTGCTGACCACCCCACACGTGTATTACATTCAAACACAAGACATACATACGTAACGTTCTGCTGACCACTCAAACATTCTGCATTCAACAATGTGCACCGAGTTTTGAAACCTACACCGGTCCACATTAAAATACCTTAATTCCCGTTTCTTTTACCTTAACAAACCTGACTTGAATCTCCCTGAATATCTTATCCTAATAATTCGTTGCCTTTCTTGTGCATAGCAAATCTGAGATGGTGCATGCATTGTGATGCTTGTGTATGCCATGTTTTCTGATATACAGTGTTCTTACACCAAAAACCATGTTAAGACTTGTTCTTTTTCTTTCGTTTTGTTTGAAGAGGCACACTCGAAAAC
The DNA here is from genome assembly GCF_037325665.1 of Littorina saxatilis. NCBI lineage: Eukaryota > Metazoa > Mollusca > Gastropoda > Littorinimorpha > Littorinidae > Littorina > Littorina saxatilis. Next base: position 10,738,465 of record NC_090248.1, read on the forward strand.
TACTAAGTTTGCGTTTTGGGGTTATTTATTTTGTGTCTGTTTCTCTTGATATGCACATGCACCCGGGAGATTGCTTTTATCTGCCAGCACTTTAATCGAGATGCTTTCAATGTGCCTCTGTTCAAGAGAGAGATATTCCATTTGTAATGACATGCATTCAACGGAAAGCAAGGTAAATTCAATTCACGCTAACTTAAACTTTATTAAAAAACAGAAACAAAGTTCTTGCACGAATATTAACAACAACAGAAATAACTACAAATAAAATTAGAAAGGTACAGACACTTTCTCTATCCGCAATTAAATTGATGAAACGAAAGATACATTATTTTTCAAGGCGACTATCAAATGCCTCAAGAACGGCACCACAGAGAATGGCCAGCAACTATAATAACCAAAGTAAAAGTAGAAAGGAACAGACATCTGCAGTTAGATTGGTGAAACAAAAGACATATACAATCTTAAACCAATGGTTCCATAGATTATCATGGCAGGTCATACAGTCCATTTACACACACAAATCTTACAACTGCTACAGTAACACAACATTCGTGCACGACTGCTAACAACAACAACAATAAAAATTAGAAAGGGACAGTCACTTTCTCTATCCGCAGTTAAAATTGGTGAAACAAAATATACATTATTTCTTAAGGCGACTATCATATGCCTTAACGGCATCGCAGACAATGGCCAGCAACAATAAAAACCAAAATAAAAGTAGAAAGGGACATACATCTGCAGTTAAATTGGTTAAACAAAAGATTAATTATTTCTCAAGATGACTGTCACATGGACATCCCCTCACATAATCACAAATATGTTTAGGTTTTCGTGTGGGTGGAGGAGCATCCATCCTCATTAAATGCTACACAAAATGCAACACCTTCTGTCTCACTGGTGCGCTTTGTCGGGTTTGTATAGGTTGTGGGAGAGTGACCTTTTCGTGCAAAAGCTCTGACAAACAAAGGATTGACCAGTCACTAGTTGGTGGTCTGTCAGCAACACCTGTTTCGTTCCCCCGGTTTCTGACAGCCCACTCGCTCGTGATTGGTCAATCCTTTGTTTGTCGGAGCTTTTGCAAGAAAGGGTAACCCGTCCACAACACCAACAAACCCGAAGGAGTTATTTCCAAACATCTATTATTAATATCAATAAGCAAAGGCTAATCAGACCTTCATGTTGTTCGTCCGTCGATTCGACGAGGACCACTCTAGTCGTCCGGGGGTTGCTGGGGCTGGCTATTTCTGTGTGTGCGAAGATGGCTGACAAGGCCGATCCTGGCACGGAAGGTTCGGACACAAAAGGGACAAGGGACGAGTGGGACGTCTCCAGGAGGGTTGATGGCACGGGCTTTTCGGGTCTGTCTCATCAATTCAGCGGCGGTGGTTCTGCTGGCCTCGCACATCTTGGCGCCTTTGTGGATGGAGGAGCGCCAGGTGGCACGATCCAGTGCAGATTTCTCCCACGTGTCAGGGTTGATGGAAAACGCTTTCAGTGAGGCTTTGAGAGTGTCTTTGAAGCGTTTCTTCTGTCCTCCGTGGGACCGCTGGCCCTGTTGCAGCTCGCCATAGAACAGTCTTTTGGGCAGTCTTTCGTCTGGCATACGGGCTACGTGCCCAGCCCAGCGAAGCTGGGACTGCATCAGGATGGTAGTGATGCTGGGGAGATCTGCTCTGGCTAGCACTTCTGTATCTGGGACTTTGTCCTGCCACTTTATGCCCAGGATCTTTCTGAGACTTGTTGTGTGGAAATGATTCAGTTTCCTGGCATGTCGTTGGTACACTGTCCATGTCTCGCAAGCGTAGAGCAGCGTTGGGAGCACCACTGCCCTGTACACTTTCAGCTTGGTCTGGGTGGTGATGCCTCTTCTGTTCCAGACATTTGGGTACAGTCTGCCAAAGGTGGAGCTGGCTCTCGCTATTCTGACGTTCACTTCGTCGTCGATGGTGACATTTTGCGACAGTGTGCTGCCCAGGTAGGTGAAGCGGTTCACCGTGTTGAGTCTCTGGCCATTGACTGTGATGTCAGGCTCGACATAAGGTTTTCCAGGCGCTGGCTGATGAAGGACTTCAGTCTTCTTAGTGCTGATCGTCAGACCAAAGTTTGAGCAAGCGCTGGAGAACATGTCAACGCTGCATTGCATATCAGCTTCTGAGACAGCGTTGAGGGCACAGTCATCAGCAAACAGGAAGTCTCTAATGATATCCTTCGTGACCTTGGTTTTTGCTTGGAGCCTCCGAAGGTTGAACAGTTTACCATCTGTGCGGTACCTCAGGGCGATCCCGATATCTCCGTCTCGGAAGGCGTCTGTCAGCATGGCCGAAAACATGAGGCCGAACAGTGTCGGCGCCAGGACACAGCCTTGTTTGACCCCATTTGTGACTGGGAATGGGTCAGACGTCTCTCCGCTGTCTTGGACTCTGGCCTGCATGCCCTCGTGGAACTGCTGTACCAAGGCGATGAATTTCCTTGGGCATCCGTACTTGGCCATGATATTCCACAGACCCTCTCTGCTGACGGTGTCGAAGGCCTTGGTCAAGTCGACATAGGTTGAGAACAGGTCAGAGTTTTGCTCCTGGCATTTCTCTTGTAGCTGCCTGGCAGCAAACACCATGTCGATGGTCCCACGCTCTTTCCTGAATCCACACTGACTCTCAGGTAGGAGCCCCTGGTCGAGGTGTGCTGTGAGGCGGTTGAGCAGGAGCCTGGCAAGGATCTTCCCTGCAATGGAGAGCAGGGATATGCCTCTGTGGTTGTCACAGGCCTGTCTGTTTCCTTTTCGCTTGTACAGGTGTATGATAGACCTTCATATAAGGATGAACAATCTCAAACCAATGGTTCCATAGATTAAGATATCTTGGCAGGTCATACAGTCCATTTACACTCACAAATCTAAAAATCTGCAGCAGTAACACAAGTATGGAAATATAGGTACTGGACGTATGTATACCAACATTAACATGCCCACAAAAAATCCCATTCTTTCAGACAAAAATCAAGTATTACAAAAATGAAAAGACCACAAACACAAAACAACAAAGAAAATCAAAGCCACTTCAACCTCGTCACATTTCAAAACATTGAATTTAACAAGTTTTGAACAGCCATAAGCAAAATTTGACCAGAAAAGTGTTCTGGTCATATGTCTTTGACAACAGCAATGAATAACTGTAGAATATCCCCAAAATCAAGTTCACAGGCACACTTTTCATGACAGCAGTAACTTTTAAAAAACCATCACACAACGAGAAAAGATTCAATAATCAAGCATAAATCCACCGGCATGAGTGATTATGAAAGTAAATTAGTGTGTGTGTGAGTTACTGTAAGCTGACAACACAGCAGAATGTAGCCATAACATTCTGCCAGTCTAAGAACATAAAGTTGGAGATAACAAAGATTCAATCAAATGGTTAATCGTATTCTGATATGGTTAACCTTAAAGACAATGTCTGCAGAGGTCACAAACTGGCACTACCATGACAATCACACTGAATGAATTTAACACACAAGAAGTTGTTGCCGAGATTGAAAGTTGACAAAAAATTAAACAATCTTAGACAACAACAACAAAAAACAATCTCAGAGTGTGTGTGTGGGGGGGGGGGGGTGGTGCAAGGGAGTGGATTGGCACTTTGTGATTGAAATGCTCGGACACACGGGCAACAAGAGAGAGAGAGAGAGAGAGAGAGAGAGAGAGAGAGAGAGAGAGAGAGAGAGAGAGAGAGAGAGAGAAAGGGAAAGAGAGAGAGGGAGGGAGAGAGAGAGAGAGAGAGATAGAGAGAGAGAGAGAAAGAGAGAGAGGGAGGGAGAGAGAGAGAGAGAGAGAGAGTTTTGTGTCAATGTGAGCCTGATGTCATTTGTAATGACCTGCATTCAAATAATAGCAAGGTAAATTCACGCTAACTTGAACTTAATTCAAAAACAAAATTCTTACACGACTGCTAACAACAACAAAAATAAAATTAGAAAGGGACAGACACTTTCTCTATCCGCAGTTAAAATTGGTGAAAGAAAAGCATCGACAGTGGTTGTCTGAAGAGAAACAAGTCGCGTAAGGCGAAAATACAACATTTAGTCAAGCTGTCGAACTCACAGAATGAAACTGAACGCAATGCAATTTTTCAGCAAGACCGTATACTCGTAGCATCGTCAGTCCACCGCTCGTGGCAAAGGGAGTGAAATTGACAAGAAGAGCGGGGCAGTAGTTGCGCTGAGAAGGATAGCACGCTTTTCTGTACCTCTCTTCGTTTTAACTTTCTGAGCGTGTTTTTAATCCAAATATATCATACCTATATGTTTTTGGAATCAGGAACCGACAAGAAATAAGATGAAAGTGTTTTTAAATTGATTTCGAACATTTAATTTTGATCATATTTTTTATATTTTTAATTTTCAGAGCTTGTTTTTAATCCAAATATAACATATTTATATGTTTTTGGAATCAGAAAATGATAAAGAATAAGATGAACGTAAATTTGGATGGTTTTATAAAAAAATTAATTTGTTTACAATTTTCAGATTGTTAATGACCAAAGTCATTAATTAATTTTTAAGCCACCACGCTGAAATGCAATACCGAAGTCCGGCCTTTGTCGAAGATTGCTTGGCCAAAATTTCAACCAATTTGATTGAAAAATGAGGGTGTGACAGTGCCGCCTCAACTTTTACAAAAAGCCGGATATGTAAATGCTTCTCTGTTTTTGTTCAAGGTATTCTCGTGTCAAAAAGTGCGTTTGTGTACGCATTATTTTTGCATGAATTTGCAAACCAGAGTAGGTAACTTTAACAACTGCCCAGGTAAAAATTACACTCTGATTCTCATTGTTCAACTCGTATTTATGTTTCTCCTGCTGTCCTTGTATCGCAGTCGGATGCATAGTTGTTTATCACAAGTTATCTAGAACGGGCGAAAAACTGACTGCGAAGGTACATGTTCACACGGGAATCTCGGTAATCAGTAAGCCTTTCTTCTTGTTAGAATTGGTCCACAAACACTTTCAACCGTCAACATGTTGGGTTGCCACCCCTTGTTCCTCGTAAGAATGTTGTAACCGCCGTCTAGCCGAGTTATCCCGGATGTTTTCGAAAGTTCTGCCCGGAGTTGTACGAAGTGATGTCACTCTACCCGGACTTTGGAAGTAATCATAATCGGTTTCGCTTCAGTGGGGCTATTACCCAATGGTCAGGGTCGAGCTATTTTGTTGTGGTGGACGGCTACTATTGTAGGTATAAGCTCAAAAGTGCGGTAATATGCCCAAGGGGGTACGATTGTGGAGTCATTTGGCGTAACCCGTGTCAACGCCCCCTTTGGGTGACCTACTTTGATCAGAACACAAACGGGTAGCACTTGCGGCGTAGTTTGAACAGCCTTTTGAAGACCTGTTGACAGGCGGTGGCAGGGGCGGATTAGGGGGGTGGTTACAGGGGTTCCGGAACCCCCCCCCCCCCCTCGGCTGTAAAAAAAAAAATATGTCTGTGAATGTTGTTCTTGTTTCTGGCTGTAATGCCGGGGGAATATGTAATTGTTTAATCAGTACTATTTTTGTACAGTTTTAACTGCCAATCCAATGCGACATGTCTTCCTTCTAACCATACTATACTAGCGGAAAAAAGTTAAGGACGGTTCACACACGCAATCACAGCAAAAGAACGAATGAACATATCGTACGGAAATTTGGAACACGTTTACTTCAGTCAATGTGCAACGCAACTGCAAAATTTGGGTTTATTTCATCGAGCCGATTCGGTTATTCATGTCCACAAACAGCAGAGGGGTCACAAATAAACATAACAAGTCTTTCATGAGGTCAATAATGGGTGTGTCCGCCACGTTTGCGCTCAAGTTCACCACACCTTGACCGCATAGAGTTCATAAGCTTCGTGAAAAAGGCCTGTGGAATGGCCTGCCACTCCTGTTGGAGCATCTGCAGCAGCTGCTGCAGGTTTCTGGGAGGCTGGTGGTTGGCCCTCACCTGCCTGTCCAGTTCGTCCCATACATGCTCTATGGGGTTAATGTCTGGCGAACAGGCAGGGAAATCCATCCTGACGACCCCGGTTTGCTGGATGTAGTCGTTGACAAGCCTGGCCCTGTGAGGAGTAGCATTCTCATCCTGAAACACGGCGTTTGGGCCAATCTGCTGCAGGGTCGGCAAGACAATAGGGGCGAGAATTTCGTCCCTGTAGCGTTGACCAGTGAGATTCCCGACCACATGGTACAGGGGGGTGCGTTGATGAAGGCTGAAGCCCCCCCAAACCATGACAGAGCCCCCGCAGAAGGCCACCCTCTCATGCACTGTGTCGTCTTCATAACGCTCGCCCTCACGCCTCCAGACCTTGCGCCGGCCGTCAGAATGGTACAGGTTGAACCTGGACTCGTCACTGAATAGGACCTGAGCCCAGTCCCGGCGCGTCCATCTCAAGTGGCGGCGACTCCAGGCCAGACGAGCCCGGCGATGAGCCTGTGTCAGCAGGGGACGCACAGCAGGACGACGACTCCGCAGCCGGGCGTCATGCAGGCGGTTGCCGATGGTCCTCTCACTAACGTTGATGTTAGTGGCCTCCCGTAACTGCCCTCTGATGACCTTGCAGGTGGTGGCCCGGTGCTGCAGCGCCTGCCGTTGGATGAAACGATCTTCCCTAGGAGTAGTCTTTTTGGGGCGACCCGACCTGGGCCTCTCCTCGACATTGTTTGTCGTCTGGAACCGTTGATTCAGCCTTACAATGACTGAATGCGATACCCCAAGTTGCCTGGCCACTTCGCACTTGGATACGCCGTCGTGGAGCCAGGCAATTGCTCTTCCTCGGTTGAATGTTGTCAGCTTCCGTCTGGCAGGCATGGTGAGGAGATGGCAGCTCGCAGAAAATCGGCGGCTTATAAAGCCGAGTTCGTGATCACAATTCACACTCGAAGGATTGTCCTTGCATGTGCACAACAATTTTGCCATGTTACCTGCCTTATTCTACCCGTGCGCACGCCAAACAACAGCCTACTTTTTGGCGATTTTGCTATTTTAGTCACGTGCTGCAGCTCTGCGCCCGGGAGTCCCGTGTAGTTTTCCTGCTAACACAGCATAACCTACCCATTGGTGTGTAGCATGCGACAGCCATTTGATTTTGCTGACGAAAGAACAGGGTGTTTTAAACAAATGAAAGTCAGCGGGGAAATCAGTGGCCCGTCCCTAACTTTTTTTCCGCTAGTATATATGATGTCGGGAGCAGATACCAGTGAAGATAAATTGCCATTTTTTAATACTAACTTTAAAATGCTTTAGCTTCAGACCTGGATTCCAGGTTGTAACACCCCCCCCCCCCCCCTTCAGGCTTAACTGCTCCGCCCCTGACTTGACTTGACTTATTCCTGTAGACTCCCTGTGGAGCATAGGGCCGCAACAACTTTTTTGTTGCGGTTTCTGTAGCAAGTTGGTTTTTTGGCGGGGTGGAGTTGCTAACCCCACGCCCAACCCTCCTCCTTTATCCGGGCTTGGGACCGGCTGAAAGACCTTTAGGGTGCATCCAGGCGGAGTTGCTCCGCCCCTGGGTGGCGTCATTTACCTGCAATATTATAGGTGTTTCCGGGTACCTGGTGTATATGTGAACATCGCAAAAAGCTTGATTACATTGTGTAAGTGTTGCGGGGTTTTCATTGTACGTGTACCCAACACAAGGTCTGATTACCTTGTGTAACTGTTGTTGGGTTCTGTTACACGACACTTGAGATTGCCACAAGTTCTCAAACGTCGTATAGTTGTGTTCTTTTATTCTACGTCGCCCGTCTTCGCAGCAGCAGAAAACAACTCGTCAAATTGAGTTCGAGGATTTATTTAGCATTCCATACATACAATTGCACATCGTAGCAGAACTCAAATAGAAGCTTTTTAACATTCAAATCGCGCTGGCATATATAGTAAATACTCAATCTCGAGAATATTCCAGACCGAACATGATACAACTACATTATATGCGAACCGCCCATGGACTAGAATGGTGACGTTCTCTGTGACGTACATCAAAAGGTGCCGACGCCCTTAATCCGATCGAACGCCACGAACTCACACTAAAACAGCATGGTAAACAACTTGTTTTGACAGGACTAGAAAGTTCACCTGCATTCTCGTCCAAGCATAAATATTGTGTTTACAAAATATAATATCGGTACCTTCCCACAAAGTACAAATAAGTCAACTACATGCAACACACAAAACCGAACCAAAGTTCAGCAACGGTAGCGTTTCCTAACATTACCCCCAACACCAGAAGAAATTTACCTAATTTCTTTCAATCATTGAAACGCTACCTGCACACATATTATGTATACATAACAGATTGAAATCCAGGTATGTACATTAGTCTGTTGGAGAATGAACAGTTTTACTCACATACTCGGCTGAGAAAATCCGCTCCAACATTGTCTGAACCCTTAATCGATTCTACTCGCATATCAAAGTTCTGCAAGTACATCACCCACCTCATGATACGATTATTCACAAACTTCGCAGAGTTCAGGTAGGTGAGGGGTTTGTGATCAGTCTGAAGCACGAATTTCACCCCTTGGAGGTAGAGTTCAAATTTCTTGATTCCCCACAGATGGCTAAACACTCTTTCTCCATGGTCGAGTAGTTCTTCTCGGCTCCTGACAGCTTCTTGCTGGCATAGCTGACCGGAAATGGTTTACCTCCATGCTCTTGCATCAGCATGGCGCCGATCCCTTCGTCCGATGCGTCTTTACGCAAGATGAACTCTTTGGCAGTATCAGGAAGGCGTAGCACCGGGTCTCGTGACATCAGGTCGCGCACGGTCTGGTATGCCTTCTCCTGAGCTGGTCCCCAGAGTATTCGGTTGGGGCATCCTTTTCGGGTCATGTCCGACAAAGGCGCCGTTATGGCGGCGAAGTTTGGAATGAACTCTCTGTAGTACCCAGCCAATCCAAGGAAGGATCGCACCTGCTTCTTGGTTTCAGGACGTGGCGCATTGAGGATCTTGGTGACGTTTTCCAACAAAAGCCCCTTTTGACCTTCCTTCAGTGAATGACCTAAGAAGTCAACGTTGTCGGTCCCCAAAATGCACTTGCTGGGTCTCACGGTCAGATTGGCTTTTGTCAAGCGGGAAAACAGTTCCCTCAAAGTCTCCAGATGCTCCGCAAAGGTCTCCGTGTGGACTAGCAGATCATCCCAGTAGTACACAACATTCTTCATTCCTTTGAGCATTTTTCGCATTCCCCTCTTCAGGGTAGCACCACTGTTCACCATGCCAAAAGGCATCCGCAGGCACTCATACGTTCCGTCTGGAGTTGCAAAGGCGGTCTTTGGTATGTCCTCTTCGCGCACAGGAATCTGCCAATATCCCTTGCTGAGATCGATCTTTGAGAAGATCTTACTGCCAGTCAACCGTCGGAACAGATCAGCCGCCGTCGGCATTGGTTCAGGGTCAAACACGGTGATCTTATTCACTTTCCTGAAGTCAATGCATACCCTGTTTGTACCGTCTTTCTTCTTGACAACAACAACGGGAGATGAGTAAGGGGATGATGACTCACGGATGACCCCCATCTTCAACATGTTGTCGATGTCCTTCTTCAAGGATTCCCGAGCCTGAAACGGGATAGGGTATGGTTTTGAGCGAACAGGAACGTCAGATGTGAGGGGGACTTCATGTTCGACCAAGGACGTAGAGCCTGGAACATCAGAGAACCTATGGGTGAAGTCGCCCATAAAATCATGCAGCTCCTTCTGCTGATCTTCTGTCAGGTCAGGTCCTAGCTTGACGTCATCCACCCCCTCTTTCTTGTGGAGGTCTCCCAACTCCAGTAGTTCCTCACCGTCGAACTCGTCTAGTTCGGCTGGTTCTTCCACCATTGCTGCGACCTGTACTGCTTCCGGAGGTCTCTCCACATACAGTTTCAGAAGGTTAGCGTGGTAGATCTTGGACTTCTTGCCGACATTCACCTTGTAGTCGTTGATCCCTACCACGGCCTCAACCTCGTATGGGCCTTTCCACTGCATCAGTAGTTTGTTGTGATCAGTGGGAAGCAGTATCAGCACTTTGTTACCTGGTGTAAACTTCCTGTTTACGGCTTTGCGGTCGTAGTAGTGCTTTCCGCTATCCTGAGACTTTCCCAAGTTCTCTCGAGCAATCTCGAGAGTCTCCTCCAGTTTCTCTCGCAACTCGAACACGTACTGGTAACTGTTCTTCACTTCAGGTGTGTCCACATCTTTCGTCCACAATTCCTTCAGTATCTGCATCGGGCATCTCACGGTCCGCCCGTACATCAGCTCGAACGGGGAGAATCCAGTGGACTCTTGTGGCACCTCCCTGTATGCAAACAGCAAGGCATTGATGTAGCGATGCCACTGCCTTGGCTGCTCACTGCATAGTTTCTTCAGCGTGGACTTCAGCGTCGCATTGAATTTTTCGACCAGCCCATTGCACATCGGGTGATAGGGTGTCGTAGTCAAGTGACGAATGCTCAGCAGCCTGTTGACCTCTTCCATGCATTCAGAGACAAACTGTGTCCCCAGGTCTGTGAGGATCTCTTCAGGAACCCCAATTCTGCTGAAAATGTCCACAAGTGCCTCGGCAACAGTCTCGGTGTCAATTTTCTTCAGAGGCACGGCTTCTGGGTACCTGGTTGCATAGTCTACCAGGGTCAGTACCCAACGATGACCTTCTTCACTTGGCGGTTTGATCTCGCCGATGAGGTCAATGGCCACCCTCTTGAAAGGTCGGTCGATCAAAGGCATCTTCTGCAACGGCACTTTCGGGACCCTTCCTCGAGGTATGGTTTTCTGGCAAATATCGCACGATCGGCAGAATCGAGTCACATCTGCATGCAGTCCTGGCCAGTAAAACGCAGCCTGGATTCTGTCCGATGTCTTCTTGACACCCAGGTGACCTCCCGTAATAGAGTCGTGGGCCACCTCCATCACCTGGCGCCTAAGTGGTTGAGGCACCAGAACTTGACGTAATGGCTTCCCACCGTTGACTCTCGCGTGCTGGAACACTCTGTACAGAATCTTGGCCTTCACTTCAAATTGCACAGTGCCTTCGCCCTTAGTCATCTCCTTGACAGGACGACTCCTGTACTTTGTCAAGGTCAAATCAGCTTCCTGTAGCTGAATCAGCCGATCCCTGTCCACGACAGCAGTTGCAGAACTGTTGGTGACCCTGAGTGGCGTAGTTGTTTTGTCCTTCTTCGCCTGGGCTCTGGTCGTCACAGCGCTTACAACCTGCGGCTGGTCGCGGCGATGCACAGTTGCTCTGTCATCTCGTAACAGTTCGCTGATATCTTCATTCGCGAATGGCAGTGGGTCTTCCTCCTCAGCAGCAGGCTGAGCTGAGCCCATTCTCCATTCGAAATCAGGGTCGTCAGGACGTCTCGCACCCCCAATGTTCCCAATTAGTAGATCGTACAAGGGCTTCTTCAGGCAGACGGCCTCAACTTCTCCGGTGAAGTATGGAGTATCGATCTGGAGTTTTACCACTGGTGCCTTCACGCATTTGCTGTCAGCCATGAGCGTCCACTTGAAGTCACCAGTGAACTTCTCTGTTGGCACCAGATCCTCTTTGACAATGACTCCATTGCAGCCCGAATCTCTGAGAACAGTCACTTCCTGCTTCTCAACAAATCCCTTCGACACGGGCATGTTCGACACTGACACAGCTGCGCTGGCGACGACAGAGATTGACTTGCCATTGGCGAGTAGAAGCTGGCCATCAGATAGACATTCTTCCACGTCCGATGGTGTATCCACTTGCTCGGCAGCCCTTGGGAGTATGACGCTGCTCGCACATACTTGTTGGTTCGAGCCACTCATTTGCCTCTTGTTGTCGTAATATCTCCGTCGATGTTCTTGCGCTTTGTCATTGACATGTCCGTTATTTTTCTTTTGGGGACAGTTGGCGACTCGGTGGCCCTTGGCATTGCAATGGAAACACGTTATGTTCTGCCCTTCATTGGATGATGGTGCGGACTCAGTTTGTCCCTTGGCAGGTTGGTTTCCCTGGTTCCCGCTCTTCTGGAAAGGTTTCGTTGACTTTGACGTCCCCAGGGTCCTTCCATGAGCAATGAGATAACGCTCAGCAGCATCAGTAATGTCCTTCAAACCCCGCAGTTTTTGCTCTTCCAAGCGGGTCGCCAGGTCCTTCGGGCAGGCATTAAGGAACTGCTCCTTCACGATCAAGTCCCGCAGACTCTCGTATGACTGCTCTTCATCTGATAACTCCACCCACTTCTGCAGGTATGACGACAGGCGCTCCACAAACTGGCTCGGTGTCTCTCCAGACAATGGCTGGCATTCGCGGAAGCGTTGACGGTAGCCCCTTTCAGTGAAGTTGTAGCAACGCAACAGAGCTTCCTTCAGTACATCATAGTCTCTGGCGTCATCATTTGAGAGTCTAGTGTAGACCTCAAGTGCTGCCCCAGTCAAATGTGCGCTGAGTTGAATCGCCCAGTCGTCGCGCTGCCATCTAGCACTCTCAGCGAACCTCTCGAATCTTGCAAGGTAGCAGTCGATCTGGTCCTTCCCGTCAGCGAATGCTGGAAGTTTCGGTGCTCTGTGTAGCATTTGCTGCTGGTTATCTCTTTGGCGTGGTGCCTCGTGCTCATTTTGAATACGCACCATTTCTGTCTGAAGCTCTAAACGCTTCGTCTCCATTTCTATTTGAAGCTCTACGCGTTTCAGCTCCATTTTCCTTTCTTCACGCTGTGCTTCTCTTTCTTCACGTTCACGCTCACGCTGCGCTTGTCTTTCTTCACGCTCACGCTGCACTTGTCTTTCTTTTTCTTCACGCTCACGCTGAGCTTGTCTTTCTTCACGCTGCGCCAGCAGTCGTGTCTGGGACTCGACGAACTCCGTCAACTGCTTGCCTTTTAGTCCCAGTTCAATTCCTTTTCCCCAGAACTCAGCCATTCTGGTCTTTTCCGGTGCGTTCGTCTGTATTCTTTCACAGCCCCGAACGTAGACGAATGTAGTCTTCTAAAATACCACAGTCTCTACTGCATCTCCGATGCTTCTCTCGTCGCTGGTCACCTTCGTAGACGCAGGCTGCCACCCTCCTCGTCTAACGTGACGGCGCACTCTGCTCACGATACGTACACGACGTACCTCAGTCGTATTTCGTAGTATTAATGCACTAGCTCCGCGACGAAGTCCGTCTCGTCCAAACGGCAGCTAACCTCTGTAATCCCGATACACTCCGGCGTCGCTCACCGTACCGAGCTGCGGCGATTACCAAACTCTTCACCAGTCACACCGAATCCACGGTTCCGTAGTCTCAATACTGATCCCTCAGGATACACCCGATTGATGGCTACCTCCTGTGACTGTCTTGACGCTGGTCCTTGTTGCTGGAAAACCCTTGGCGTTAAACGTAGATCCTTGGCTTGGCCCCCAATTGTTACACGACACTTGAGATTGCCACAAGTTCTCAAACGTCGTATAGTTGTGTTCTTTTATTCTACGTCGCCCGTCTTCGCAGCAGCAGAAAACAACTCGTCAAATTGAGTTCGAGGATTTATTTAGCATTCCATACATACAACTGCACATCGTAGCAGAACTCAAATAGAAGCTTTTTAACATTCAAATCGCGCTGGCATATATAGTAAATACTCAATCTCGAGAATATTCCAGACCGAACATGATACAACTACATTATATGCGAACCGCCCATGGACTAGAATGGTGACGTTCTCTGTGACGTACATCAAAAGGTGCCGACGCCCTTAATCCGATCGAACGCCACGAACTCACACTAAAACAGCATGGTAAACAACTTGTTTTGACAGTACTAGAAAGTTCACCTGCATTCTCGTCCAAGCATAAATATTGTGTTTACAAAATATAATATCGGTACCTTCCCACAAAGTACAAATAAGTCAACTACATGCAACACACAAAACCGAACCAAAGTTCAGCAACGGTAGCGTTTCCTAACAGGTTCTCAGTGTATGTGTACTCAACAAAAGGCTTGCTTACCTTGTGTAAGTGTTGTTGGGTTCTCAGTGTATGTGTTCCTAGCACACACCATGGCTGCCACTCAGGCCCTAGGTTTTGCGGATCTCTCAGTGGATGTGTATACGGCATAAAGCCTTACTAACATATTACGATTGGTTCCGCAGTCTTCAGTGAACAGTGGTAAAATAAAGTCAGAGAAAATATAAGGTTCTAAAGGGGAGGGAGTCTTAAAACTTTAGATTTACATAAGTTATGAAACAGAAAAGCTGTTACGGAAGGGAATTGTAGAATTGTAACAGAGCGTCTTAAAATGGAGTTCCACTTTGTGTGTACACCTCGAAGGGGTTGATTATCTTGTGTAAGTTTTTGAGGGGATTTACAATACAATACAATACAATACAATACAATACAATAACTTTATTAATCTCTAAAAGAGAAATTGCATTGCTGAGCGTTTGTGTCCGTAATAATAACATACATAAAACATTCAAAATAAACATTTGTTCTTTGTCCTGAGAAAATACAGCACATTGGTTATCACATAAGAAAGTATATTAAAAATAAATTAACATGCATTCACCATCAACAATGCACAAACGAAAGTCAGCACCTTGCCGGTTATCACATATTGTCTAAGAGAGTAGAATAAGAGTATATAATCATGCAAAACAAAAACAACAATACTGAAACAATACAGAACACTGACCCCGTGCATCAGAGCGACAACACCAGCATCTACCGCCCCACCTGAGAATTGAAGATGTGAATTGCAGATGGAATGAACGAATTTCTGTAGCGTGTGGATCTTGCGGTTGGTTGTCTGAATCTGTTGCTCCTGTCTGTCCGTCTACTGTCAAATTCCGGTCTGAGTGGGTGCGAGTCGTCAGCCAAAATCTTCTGTACCTTGTCAGTCAGTCGTCGTTCATGTGTTGATGTGAAATTGTCCTGCTTCCTCCCAACCACCCCACTTGCTTTCCTGATGAATTTATCTAATCTATCCCTGTCTTGCTTGTTGATGTTGCCACCCCAACACACGGAGCCAAAGTACAACACACTATTGCACGTTGAAGTGTAAAACATCTGAAGGATTTCTTGTCTGATGTTAAAAGACCTGAGTTTTCTCAAAAAGTACAGGCGAGAGTGGAGTTTCTTCACAAGGGCATCAGAGTTTGGTTTCCATGTCAACTTATTGTCTATAATCACCCCCAAATACTTATACTGCTCTACCTTCTCTACGACCTCCCCCTTGATCACTATCTCCCTGTGTACATGTTCCCCCCTCCTGTTGTCCATTATCATTTCCTTTGTCTTCCCCACATTAAGCTCTAAATAGTTGTTTTCACACCACCCCACAAACCTATCTACCTCCTGCCTGTAGTCAGAGTCGTGGTCATCAGTCAGCAGTCCGGTCAGTCCAGTGTCGTCAGCAAACTTGGTTATGGGGCAGGAGTCACTAGAACTTCTAAAATCTGCTGTGTAGAGAGAAAAAAGAAAAGGTGAGAGTACTGTGCCTTGTGGTGCCCCTGTGTTTGTGCAGATTGTGTCTGAAACTGATTGCCCCCCCCCCCCCACCCTAACATACTGTGGCCTGTTTGTCAGGTAGTCCATAACCCAGAGGATGGTGGCTGCTGGGACATTCATGCTAAAAAGCTTCTCCGCCATTAAATGAGGCTGTATAGTATTAAAAGCGCTGGAAAAATCAAAGAACATCAAGCGAATATAAGAGCCAGGCTTTTCTAAATGAGAGTAGATCTTGTTTAAAACATTCAACACAGCATCATCAACACTCCTGTTTTTCCTGTATGCAAACTGACATGGATCAATAAAATCGTTCACACAATCACTCAGTTTGAACAAAACAACTCTCTCAAAGACTTTCATACAAACAGAAGTAAGTGCCACAGGTCTCAGGTCATTCATGGTTATCACAGTCTTTTTCTTTGGCACAGGAACAATGCATGAAGTTTTCCATAGGGCCGGTACCCTGCTAGCACCAAGCGACATGTTAAAAATGACTGAAAAAATATAACTAAGTTGCTCTGCACATAGTTTTAAAACTTTGGGCATCATCCCATCTGGTCCCCCCGCCTTGCTAGCATTAACATTCTTCAGCCCCCTCTCCACCTCTTCTTCCGTCACCACTATTGGGGAATCCCCTTCCGTAAGCCCACTATTACTGGTCAACCTGTCCCGCATTGCCTTCCTTTCCCCGCTGAAGTCATGCTTATCGAAGCGTGCATAAAACTGGTTGAGATCATTTGCATCTGACTGCGTAGCGTTGCTTGAACGTGTACTTTGCGAAGGGCCTCATTACTGAAAAACAGATTACTTACCTCTTCTAAATATATGTAATTGGACAAATACCGGGTGACACTGTGACCTTTTCGGATCAGTATACAGGTGTGCCGTGTAGGTGCTACTTAGCGTAATGCACTCTAAGCCTAGAATCACTATATAACTATTTCAGAGCACGTGATGTGACATACAAAGCTCGCTCTCCACCCCCACCCCCCACCTCCGACTCAAATTCGGACACGTGAACTTATTCCCCCGCCACTACTTTATCATAATTATGGCGTTGATTTTGGTGAGCAGGTAGTAAAGACAAAAGTAAATCAATGAACTATGAATGAATACAAAGATCAAAACCACGTCATTGTGTACATTTTGTGGTAGAAATGAAGAAACCCTTTTACATATGTTTTGGGAGTGTGATAAAGTGCAGACTTTTTGGATAGAATTTGTAAATTGGCTAAAGGCGAACTGCACCCATTGCGACAATTTAAAACTGTCTAAAGAACTGGTTATTCTTGGAGTTGCGAACAATGTAGTCACCGATAAAGCTTTTGATGTGTTATTAATCTGTGCCAAACACCATGTATATATTTCCAAAATGAACAAAAAGACCCCTCATTTTCAGACATTTAGTAGAAACTTTAAGCAAAGATTTATTTGTGAAAAGTATAACGCAGTTGTGAATTATACAGTAGATAAATTCTACAAGGATTGGCGCCTGTATATGCACGTTTTGATGTAACCCTTAGGTTTTTTCTTTCTTAAAACCTTTTGATAATGCGACCACCAAACCACTGAACATCCCCCCTCCCCATTCCATCCTCCCACCCCATGTATGTTGTAATTGTCCAAGTGTGTTTTTCTGTTATGTGATTCTGTCCTTTCGGTTAGGTGATGTCCTGTAATGTACAGCATATACATGTAAAAAAAAAAAAAAAAAAACTTTACAAAAAGAGAATAAAAAAAAAATTAAAAAAAAGATCAAAACCACCAGTGCATCAAAACATTGTTAAATCAATAATCAGTAAATCAATATATTAATATAACAATTCAATGATTCAACAAAACAATGTATGGGAAGATATGGGCCTCATCCTTCCTAATCAAAGAAAGGGCATACTCCATCGGTGATTGAGAAAGCTTTAAAGAGATATAGCGAGACAGGAGAGAGAGAGAGAGAGAGAGAGAGAGAGAGAGAGAGAGAGAGAGAGAGTCGGAGTCGGAAATTTTATTTGTTAGGCCTCCGGCCCATAACAAGACTGGTGACACATAATACAAGCGAACAATGTTTAAAAGAAGCAACCTTGTGGACCTGCATCTTGCAACTGTGCATTTTCCAGAGAATCAGTGCGAAATCGTATAGCTTTGTAAATATACGTTGCTAACTGTCTTACCACTTGGTCATTTGTAGAGGATAGTAATTGGCACATTCAATATGGATGGGTTCCGATAATACTTTGAGGCTATTAATTCAACTCTGATCTCATTATATGCGGGACAAACAAGTAAAAAATGAACTTCCGTAGTGTGTGTGTGTGTGTGTGTGTGCGTGTGTGTGTGTGTGTGTGTGTGTGTGTGTGTGTGTGTGTGTGTGTGTGTGTGTGTGTGTGTGTGTGTGTTTGTTTGTATCAAAAACGAAATAAAATGCACAGCATTATGTCATCATAAT
Source organism: Littorina saxatilis (assembly GCF_037325665.1). Classification (NCBI taxonomy): domain Eukaryota; kingdom Metazoa; phylum Mollusca; class Gastropoda; order Littorinimorpha; family Littorinidae; genus Littorina; species Littorina saxatilis. The sequence continues at coordinate 10,756,384 of NC_090248.1, forward strand.
TCTGCCATACAAAATCCGTGTATTTTTAATTAAACCTGTTGTGGTATGTATAGCAATGATGCATTGGCATAAATATCTGAGTCTGAGGTAGTCAAGTTTCGTTTAATTGTAATAATTATAAGTACTCTTGTATCTCGGGTTGCAATGAAGTTTCCGACCTTACGTATATTGAACAGACGGATGAACAAATTGCGCAGATACAGATATTGGCACACAAGCAATCCTTCGGTTGTTGACATATAAACTTAATCAAAAACATATCACCCACTCAAACAAACACACCCACCCGCGCACTACCGCATCCATACACACACACGCACGCACGCACACACACACACACACACACACACGCACGCACGCAAGCACACACACACACACACACACACACACACACACACACACACACACACACACACACACACACACACACACACACACACACACACACACACACACACACACAAAGAGCATAGGTGAAACTGTGCAAGAAAGCGAGACACTAGATCTAGATCTGTCTGTCTGCATGTAGCCTACCGGGTACTTACATGGACACAGAGATACTAACTACAGATCTCTGATGGACACGACTGCCAAATAGTCTCGGCCCGCTCAAAATAAGAATCACCGAGACTTTCAGTAATTCCATCGCGTGACGTCTAACCCTCGTACGTCATAATGTGACGTCAATGTAATATGACGTCTTCAAATGTTAAAGTTTCTACCACAGACATACACACATACATACATACATACATACATACGCACGCACGCACGCACAGACAGACAAAAGTTAGCATCGCATAGACTACACTTACGTGAGCCAACAAGCTCTGAAAATTAAAAATATAAAAATTATGATTAAAATGAAATTTCCGAAATCGTTTTAAAAACAATTTCATCTTATTCCTTGTCGGTTCCTGATTCCAAAAACATATAGATATGATATGTTTGGATTAAAAACACGCTCAGAAAGTTCAAACGAAGAGAGAGGTACAGTAAAGCGTGCTATGCAGCACAGCGCAACCGCTACCGCGCTAAACAGGCTCGTCACTTTCACTGCCTTTTGCACTACCGGCGGACTACAGTCATTGTGAAAAAATGCAGTGCGTTCAGTTTCATTCTGTGAGTTCCACAGCTTGACTAAATGTAGTAATTTTGCCTTACGCGACTTGTTTGTTTCTATTTTTGTTGTTGAATATAATTCTGTTTGCATATCTTTCTGCCTTAGCTGCCTGCCTCCATCTCTCTACCTTTCCCAGTTTCTCTTCTCTTTTCCTCTCTGTCTCTCTCTGTTCATCTCTCTCTCTATGTCTGTCTGACTCTTTGTCTCTGCCTCTCCTCCTCGCCTCTCTTTCTCTCACCCCTCTCTCACCCTCTCCCTTTTTCTCTTACTTTCTCTCCCTCCCTCTTCCCCTCTCCCTATCTCTCCCTCTATCTCTCCCTACCTCATTCTCTCTCTCTCTCTGTCTCTCTCTCTGTCTCTCCCTCTTTCTCTCTCCCTCGCTCACTCTCTCCCATCTCCCCCCTCACTCTCTCTTCACGTCCACCCTTCTTTTTTACATTTAGTCAAGTTTTTTTGTAAATGTTTTAACATAGTTTTTAACTCTATTTATATGTCCACCCTTGCGCAAACAAAAGGAGAAAACACAACAACCCCATTCATATAGATCTATACATGACCATGGACCCTTTAATACCAGTAACACAGATAATTCGTTCATCTTGGTTATTTTGTAATCCATGCCTGCTGCCAATTCTATCACAAAGTGCACTTAAACTCATGTCAATCACGTCTAAAGAAGAACAGGATATTTGTTCGGACACACAAAGACACAATGAGGATCAAATTGACGGACCGTAACAAATAAGGTGTGCTATTGTTATTGTAGTAATTAGTAAACGAGACTCCCTTACTCGACATATATTTGTCTGGGAGAACTGAAACGAAGCCCGTGAGCTGAGAACACGCTGTTATTAAGTATGTGTGAATGAACAGTGGATATTCGGTCAATGATGTCAAGGTTTTTTTGTGTGGTGTTTTTGAAGGAAAGGGAGAGACTTATTCGCCCTCGAACCATCTATTCGTTTGTTTCTTCCTGTGTCTGTATGCTTGTCTATCCGTCTTTTTGTCTGCCTTTCTGACTAAATGTAGAAGAAATACAAATGTTAACATGAAATGGTCAGTGTTTCTTAGGAGTATTCCAAATAAGACAATGGATGCTTTAAGATACAACAAAGTAAGGTAGGCAAAGTGGAAATAGTGGTGGGTCTTACATATTGATATACAAATTAAAAAAAAAAAAAAAAGCATCTGCATGATGCCCCCCCCCCCCCCCCCCCCCCCCCACAACCCGGAATGTCATATCTGAAAAATAGTTCGGCGTTTTTGATGGTTTCAATACATGTATTATGAGTAAAGAAATATTGTCCGCCACTTCTAAACGTAGTCTGTAAGAGCCCATTTATAAGTTTAACTCCTTGTGCTCCTTTGTAAGTAGTATTTCATGGCTCTGTAAAACGAATCAGAAAACACCCAGTTTACTGTGGGGGCCAGTGTCGACCCGGACCCCCCGGTTCCGCCGCCCTTGCTTCCGTACACATATAATTTATTGACATGTTTAATGTGAATGACCTCCGGAAAAAAAGATGCTTTATCATCTAATGCACTGCGTTAACTGTGTGTCAGCGTACGTACCGTGCTAGCTTTCCCAGCCCGATAAAAAAAGTTTAATCAAATAAAAATATGCAAATGAACGATTCTGTGACTGAGGTGATGAAAATAGTTTTGAATAAATAAGCTTGTATGACGTGTGATAAACGTGTGTTATGAAAGTGTTCCTCAATACACAGCAAACGAAAAGAGTAAAGCAACAGTGTAAGGGAGAAAAGTGGTAAAATAAATCACTTACGAAACACATAACTTTAGTTAACGTTTTGATAACTTGCTAGCCTCTCACACACTTACCACACAATTCAACCCCACCCTTCCCTCAACACACATACATACAGGCACACACACAGAGGCACACACAGAGGCACACACACACACGCACACACACATGTACACACACACACACACACATGAACACACACACAGGCACAAACACACACAGGCACACGCAGAGGCCCACACACACACAAACACACACACACAGGCACAAACACACACAGAGGCCCACACACAGGTACACACAGGCACAAACACACATAGGCACACAACGATGCACACACACACACACACACACACACACACACACACACACACACACACACACACACACACACACACACACACGCACACACACACACATGCGCCTTAGTACTTTACAATAAAAAGTAAACCCGCTTAAAACAATTAAAAACAACTGAAGATGAACGAACACCTAATATTCAATATACGATATAACAGGACTGTAGGCAAGTAAGGTAAGTAAATAAACCTACATATACAGACAAGAAAGCACCACATAACGTTAAGAAGACAAAGCCGACAATAAGAAAGAAGAGAGAAAGTCAATAAATAAAGAACCATACATAAACAGCTGATTGTCTATGATGCTTTTCGCTCTCATGCAAATTATAAAGGCCCGCAGTCAATCTAAAACTAACCCACCAAAGTCAGTACACACACAGTATAAAGGCCTGCAGTCACTCTAATGCTGACCCACCACAGTCAGTACACACACAGTATAAAGGCCTGCAGTCACTCTAATACTGACCCACCAAAGTCAGTACACACACAGTATAAAGGCCTGCAGTCACTCTAATACTGACCCACCAAAGTCAGTACACACACAGTATAGAGGCCTGCAGTCAATCTAATACTGACCCACCAACGTCAGTACACACACAGTATGCCTACAGTCACTCTAATACTGACCCACCACAGTCAGTACACACATAGTATAAAGGCATGCAGTCACTCTAATACTAAAAACAACAACTCCCTGTCCCTAGTCGCCTTCATACACACACCCACACACCCACACACACACACCCACACACACCCACACACACACACACGAGCATTCATACCCCCCACCCCCCAACAAAAACCCAGACAAACATGGACGACCATAAACACTCAATTGATATTAATTCAAAAGAAAGCTCCAGCTTAACCATAAATCAGCATATGTAAAGCCATGCTTATCCCATAACATAAATTATATTTTCATAGTCGTAAAGAAAAACAAGTCGCGTAAGGCGAAATTACAACATTTAGTCAAGCTGTCGAACAAAGAGAATGAAACTGAACTCACTGCATTTTTACAGCAAGAGCGTATACTCGTAGCATCGTCAGTGAGAAAAATAGCACGCTTTTCTTTATCTCTATTCTTTTTAACTTTCTGAGCATGTTTTTAATCCAAACATATCACATCTATTTTTTTTTTTATGGAATCAGGAACCCACAAGGAGTAAGATGAAATTGTTTTTAAATCGATTTCGGAAATTTTATTTTAATAATAATTTTTATATTTTTAATTTTCAGAGCTTGTTTTTAATCTAAATATAACATATTTATATGTTTTTGGAATCAGAAAATTATGAAGAATAAAATAAACGTAAATTTGGGTTGTTTTAAATTTTTTTATTTTTTTTTTTACAATTTTCAGATTTTTAATGACCAAAGTCATTAATTAATTTTTAAGCCACCAAGCTGAAATGCAATACCGAAGTCCGGCCTTTGTCGAAGATTGCTGGACCAAAATTTCAATCAATTTGATTGAAAAATGAGGGTGTGATAGGGCCGCCTCAACTTTTACAAAAAGCCGGATATGACGTCATCAAAGGTATTTATCGAAAAAAAGAAAAAAACGTCCGGGGATATCATTCCCAGGAACTCTCATGTCAAATTTCATAAAGATCGGTCCAGTAGTTTGGTCTGAATCGCTCTACACACACACACACAGACACACACACACACACACACACACACACACACACACACACACACACACACACACACACACATACACCACAACCCTCGTCTCGATTCCCCCCTCTACGTTAAAACATTTAGTCAAAACTTGACTAAATGTAAAAAGAAATCGGCATCGTGTTTACAAATGTATCTTAATCATCGGTTCAGAGGGCATCGCCGAATGACTGCGGCAAGTGCAACGCGATCGAAGTGGCACGCGGTGTTCCTCCGGAAAAGGCCGAAGCGGCTTTGACGTCAGTCGTTCAGTGGGGCGTTTAGGAATCGCTAATTCGCGGCCCGGATATTAAACCAATCCCGAAATAGGAGATAGTATAAAACGCACTGTCGGACCGAATCGATTGCCACACTCAGCATCCGTCTTGCATTGAGACATTGTGAAACTGTTACAGGTAAGCACAATACATTAGATGTGAGGTATTAGCGTGTGTGCATGTGTGTACGTGTGTTGCTGGATGTTTGATTTAAATAATGTTTTAATTCTGTTTGACATAAAACAAGAATGGTCGTTTATTGGAACGTTTATTATTGACAAATCAAAACGTTTTGTTGGCAGGATTTCTGTTTGTCATAGTCATGAAATTTACATTACCACCAAGTGAAAACAACAAGCCAGCGGAGGTTTGTACTGAAGGCTTTGTGATTGGTTGTGTGGTAACTAGCAGTATGAAAAACACAAACCAACTATTAATTGAACATTTGTTGAAAAAACACACACACACACACACACACACACACACACACACACACACACACACACACACACACACACACACACACACTTTTTATTCCTTTTTCTTACTCTTGTTGTTGTTTATGCTGTTTATGTTTATGTTTATGTTTATGTTGTTACATTTAGTCAAGTTTTGACTAAATGTTTTAACATAGAGGGGGAATCGAGACGAGGGTCGTGGTGTATGTGTGTGTGTGTGTGTGTGTGTGTGTGTGTGTGTGTGTGTGTGTGTGTGTGTGTATGTGTCTGTCTGTGCGTGTGTGTGTGTGTGTGTGTAGAGCGATTCAGACCAAACTACTGGACCAATCTTTATGAAATTTGACATGAGAGTTCCTGGGAATGATATCCCCGGACGTTTTTTTTTTCTCCAATAAATACCTTTGATGACGTCAAATCCGGCTTTTTGTAAAAGTTGAGGTGGCACTGTCACACCCTCATTTTTCAATCAAATTGATTTACATTTTTGTAAAGCAACCTTCGACGAAGGCCGGACTTCGGTAGTGCATTTCAGCTTGGTGGCTTAAAAATTAATTTATGACTTTGGTCATTACAAATCTGAAAATTGTAATAATTTTTTTTTATATAAAACGATCCCAATTTACGTTCATCTTATTCTACATCATTTCCTGATTCCAAAAACATATAAATATGTTATATTTGGATTAAAAACAAGCTGTGAAAATAAAAATTATGATCAAAATTAAATTTCCGAAATCGATTTAAAAACAATTTCATCTTATTCCTTGTCGGTTCCTGATTCCAAAAACATATAGATATGATATGTTTGGATTAAAAACACGCTCAGAAAGTTCAAACGAAGAGAGGTACAGAAAAGCGTGCTATGCAGCACAGCGAAACCACTACCGCGCTGAACAGGCTCATCAGTTTCACTCCGTATTGCACAAGCGGCGGACTACGGTCATTGTGAAAAAATACAGTGTTCAGTTTCATTCTGTGAGCCCCACAGCTTGACTAAATGTAGTAATTTCGCCTTACGCGACTTGTTATTGATAGTTTTCATCTTCTTTCTTCTTATTCTTATTTTTCTTGCGGTATGATCATGCATTTTGCACAACAAACTCACCCTGTACTCCACGTCTTCTCGGTCAAAAGGACTCAACCCGATATGGCTTTACTTCAATACACCATCGTCGTCTGTTTCACAATACTCAACCTGGTTGTGATCATCGATGGTCTTTGGTACGAAGAACATGGGACCCATAACGGGATACAAAAGTGGCTTTGCAAGAAAACGGAACAACTATTCGTGAGATTCTGTCTTGAAAACCCAAACAGGCATTTGTGTCTAAAGCTGCAGTGGATCCTGAAGCTCGGAAGGTGTACTCCTGGTGAGTTATTATTTTTGTTCTGGTTACTTGTGTGTGTGTGGGTGTGGATGTGAGTGTGTGTTTGTGAGTGAGTGTGAGTGTGAGTGAGTGTGAGTGTGAGTGTGTGTTTGTAAGTGTGTGTGTGTGTGCGTGTGTGTGTGTGTGTGTGTGTGTTTGTGTTTGTGTGTGTGTGGGCCGCGGTATGTGTGTGTGTGTGTGTTAGTGTGTGTGTGTGTATGAGAGAGAGTTTTTGTTTTTTGAGTGTGTATGTGTGTGTGTATGTGTGTGCGTGTGTGTATGTGTGTGTGTGTGTGTGTGTGTGTGTGTGTGTGTGTGTGTGTGTGCTTTTTAGACATTTTGGCCATTATTCGTTGTTTAGTCTTGTCCCTTCGGTACTTTTGTTATGTTCATTACATTTAGTCAAGTTTTGACTAAATGTTTTAACATAGAGGGGGGAATCGAGACGAGGGTCGTGGTGTATGTGTGTCTGTCTGTCTGTCTGTCTGTCTGTCTGTCTGTGTGTGTGTAGAGCGATTCAGACTAAACTACTGGACCGATCTTTATGAAATTTGACATGAGAGTTTCTGGGTACGATATCCTCAGACGTGTTTTTCATTTTTTTTTGATAAATGTCTTTGATGACGTCATATCCGGCTTTTCGTGAAAGTTGAGGCGGCACTGTCACGCTCTCATTTTTCAACCAAATTGGTTGAAATTTTGGTCAAGTAATTTCTGACGAAGCCCGGACTTCGGTATTGCATTTCAGCTTGGTGGCTTAAAAATTAATGAATGACTTTGGTCATTAAAAATCTGAAAATTGTAAAAAAACCACATTTTTTATAAAACGATCCAAATTTACGTTCTTTTTATTCTCCATTATTTTCTGATTCCAAAAACATATAAATATGTTATATTTGGATTAAAAACAAGCTCTGAAAATTAAAAATATAAAAATTATGATCAAAATTACATTTTCGAAATCAATTTAAAAACCCTTTCATCTTATTCCTTGTCGGTTTCTGATTCCAAAAACATATAGATATGATATGTTTGGATTGAAAACACGCTCAGAAAGTTAAAACGAAAAGAGGTACAGAAAAGCGTGCTATCCTTCTCAGCGCAACTACTACCCCGCTCTTCTTGTCAATTTCACTGCCTTTGCCATGAGCTGTGGACTGACGATGCTACGAGGTCTTGCTGCATTGCATTGCGTTCAGTTTCATTCTGTGAGTTCGACAGCTACTTGACTAAATGTTGTATTTCGGCTTACGCGACTTGTTTTGGGTCTTGTTGTCGTTGAGCACTGACCCCCTACCTCGCCACTCCTCTTAAATCCGTTATCCAACAAGAGAAAGGCAGATGGATAGTTATCTCCGTAACTAATAATTCTTGTTCTTACATTGTCACCAGAAAGTGATGTATTCGATTATGTCGCTATTTGCAATATTCGAATTATAAGATGCTTCATTTAAATAGGTATGTAGTTTCCCACTTCCGCATTCAACCATTATTAACAGCGGATATTGTCCTGGGCGACATCATTTTTTGAAAAGAAAAGCATATGTTTGTATTCTACAGAATCTGTTCTTGTCCGGAAAACTTAAGTATGTCTTATCTTAAGCCCTTTTCCAGTCTAACCTATGTCCTGTCCTTTGAGAAGGTAAAATCCTTTCTCTTTTATCTCTTTATAGGGTAATACATTTGGCAACATCATTGTTATTAGTTTTCCAGTCTGGTTTCTAGTTACTTTTGTTTGCCTGTGTATGCTTGGTTTTTGTCGTAGAATATTTTGGAAGTGTCTCAGACAAGGAAGTTGCTGAAAAAAAAAGAAACTTCAACCACATAAAAAATGTGTCCTCTCCTTTTATCTTTGCCTTTACATCTCTCTCCACCCCCCCACCCCCCTGTCACGTGCTCGTGTGTCTGTCTCTGTCTCTCTGTGTTTTTCTCATTCCGTGTTTGTTTTGGAGTATTTGTGTGTGTCTTTCTCTATCTTTGTGTGTCTCTCTGTGTCTGTCTGTTTGTCTTTCTATCTTTTTCTCGCTGTCTTTCCGTTTGCCTCTCTCTCAACATTCGTATTCTCTCCCGGTACTGCGTGGTTGGTATACCGAAATGAAAAATAATCTCAAACACGCATAGCTTCTTATTAGTTTATTTGATGCACACAAAACAATACAGAAAAACAAAGGAATTACGAACAGACGAGCCAAAGAACCAATCAACCAAATATATACAGAGGCCAAAAACGAAGCAGGCAACCGACATAATCTCAGAAATTGACGTTAATCATGTTTTTAGCCTGCAGGATGAGCACAGCTTACGAAGAGTCAGAACAGATGTGCAGAACAGACTGCGACGAAGGTGACGTCGTTCCGGGATTGTGCGGACGGCATGAGAAGTGTTGCCTTGCCGATACCGGCATGGACGAGTGTCCAACCAGTGACGAAGGCGTAACTTGCGAATCCGCAGATAAATGTACGGGTTCAGGAGTGACGGTAGATTCCGGTTTCGCCTGCAGTACTGGTGAGGGCCAAGTGTGTTGCCGCAGGGTAAGTAAAATATAGACAGCAAAATATGTTGATATTTACGGTGTCTGGAACCCGTTTCCTCTGAACCCATCTTGTTGTGGTTAACTTATTTGTATAACCATGGTCCCCATTGTTTGTTTCTCCAGTAAACGTACATCGAAACTTTGATCTATCTACCGATCTTATAGTTGAGCGAAATAATACACAACAGACAAATACTAATAATGATATCTCCTAAAAACAAAAGCCGAAGTAAAGCGTTTATCCGGTCAACTTTATTTGGTTGTTGTGCATTGTGCTCGTCTAAAGGTTGACAGATCGAAGTGTTTCGTTATGTCTAAGATTAAACGCTCCATAAACCTAACTTTTTGTTGTTTTTATTCGTGTCGTTGGAAGGATAGCAATCTATCTGTTTCAGATACACCTGCAGAGTCAGATACATGTAGCTCAAATGTAATAATATTATCATATTGATGGTTTCTGAAAATCGTGGTGTCTCACTCTCCTATGATTGCTTCTGAATATTGTTGTAACTTTTTTTTTATTGAAAACAAAGCAAAACAAAATAAAAATAAAAAATCGTCCTGTTAGGCCAAAAAAAAAAGTGGTATGTTTCTGGTAACATGGCTACAAAAAATAGGGTAGGTAGGTAGGGATTTTTTTATTTTAATTTTTTTAAATTTTTTTGTGGTCAGGGTAGAAAATAACTATACAGTGACGCAAAGAGACTGGACTTACTATACAAAGAGAAAGACAACAAATTACAAAACAAATGAGACACAAGAAAAAAAGGGTTGATCAGAGATCAACAGGGCCAAAACATGTTGTAGAACATGGGGGGGGGGGGGGGGGGAGGAGGAGGGGGGATTAGTTGTGTGTGGGACTTTGAAAACGTAGAATGGAACTCCGCATAAAAGAACGTTCCAACGTAAAATCAAACTAACTCCTTTATACCGTATTTTACCATGTTTAGGCACGGTCATGAAAGGGGTTCCAATGGTGCAGCCATAGTCGTATTTTTAGAGTATGCACAAACACACGCCTCATCCCCTAGATCATTGGTGACCTGAAGAAAGCAGTTAGAGCTGGGTTCAAGGTCATGCCTATTCAGGAAAGCTTCCGCGCCATTGACAATTTCGGAGGTGTAATTTGATAACACCTCAGTTTTGGAGAAAAGGTAAATGTCCGACCATTTTACCTATAGACTCGAAACTTTGTAGAATGGTCGTGGACGAACTAAAGTTCATGCACAACAGCTATCAAAATATTTGTTAAATTCAAATGACTGAAAAAATAACCCCTTCGCAATATGCGCAAATTTAATCAATGATATGAACGCATTCATCCATGGGAAATGTCCTGATCCTGCCTGCAATTGCTGTATTGAAGGCATTGATTGTCTAATGTTGATTAATGTATACTATGTCATTTGAATTACCCCAATCCACTCATATACAGAAAAATGAACGACTGAAACGGGAATCAAAGGTGGGAGCAGCAATGCAACTTCAATCACGGTATCATCAGTGGAAGAAAAGTGACTAAAAAGGAGGAAGCACCAATCCACACATAATCACAGTAACATGTAACACAAGGTGACTCGGATGAAGCAGCCACCCAACTAATGTATTATGACAATGAGCAATCTGCACATAACATAAAACCATCAAAGCGATGTTCCTTAAAATAAAATGGTATCCAGGTCACTTGGGTTCAGTTATGTCATAGCATAAAACAGCTCACTGCTCCCATGAATTGTTCTGAGCCTTGCAATGATAAGTAAAGCAATGAGAGCAGATCTGATGCAGTGCACTGCCAATCATTGGCCGGCTGAAATATACTGCAATCTTGATGCAAATTACCATGTAATTTTCTTGGTGATATGGTCATCACTGCAGGCAGTAAAAGATCATCCAACGTTTTGCAATGAAGAACAATGAAGTTATTAGTCGAACAAAAAATAAACAGACGAATAAAGATTGAAAATTGTCAAATGCAATGGGGCTGGATCTCCCTGTTGAAGAACTTTGAGCAAAAGACCACAAATGAGCTAACAAAGAATACTGTACGAAAGTACGAAATGTTACATGCACTGCAAGATCTCCCTGTTGAGAAACTTTGAGTAAAAGATATACCCATTTTATTGCAAAGAAGACATACAGAGTAACATGTATATGAACAGAGTGCGAAGAATTCAAACAAAGAAGACCCGACATTTTTAAAATTATGTCAAATGCAGAGTGGCGGAAAATGTGTTTCGTGAGGAACTTACAGCACACACAAACACAACTATTTGCAAAGTGTAAAAACAACACGAAGAGAGTGAGAAGAACGAGTAACAATTAAAAACATTGCAAGAAATAACAAAATGTCATATGCAGTGACGATTCTGCTGCGGAACTTTTAGTTTTAGTAACAAGTTACGAAGTTCCTGTAAATAGTTAACACGGTGTTCAAACAACATGAACAAAATGAGAAAAAGAGCAAAATAAATGCAATGGTGACAGTTCTTCGCGTACAGAAATGTTCAGTGTGTCGGTGACCAAAACAAGGAATTCTTGTGAAACCTAGACATATTGCATAACACCAGCGGCGGAGCACGCAAGAATAATGGTTCGATATGAAGACTCGACAGAGTAAACCCTATCATTATCTCCAGAGCGCTTCCAGTAGAGGCTGCCCGCGGTCGTTCACTGATACAAAAAGGTACCAAGTGTCGGTGTCTAACTGTCCCTCTCAGCGGGAGAGTTGCTTTGTCATAACCCCCTCCGTCCACTTCTGTTGTTTCAATGCCGGGGTGAGGTCAACGGTCAATCACAGCCCACCCCAGTCGCGAGACACTCAGCTGGTCGTGGGCTTTGCTCAGTTGTAGTTGTCTCCCGTACTCCTGTAGCATGCACTGATCTAAAAATAATCCACTATTCAGTTTAGATCAATGCGCTGCACCGAGACGGTTCCGGAATTCCCAACAAAAGAAAAGATCCGCACAATATCGTCCCGGTCCCCGCGCGCACTGCTCGGCGCCACGGCCAATGACCGATTTCTGTGGCTTCACCACCGCGGCACTCCAAAAGTAGTAGTCCGCGTAATGCAAGCGTCTGTTCTTGAACATTTCCCACTGATCTAAAAATAAAACCAGTGCAATTTCCTCGGTCGGGCTTTGCCACAGAAACTCACGGTTTAGTAAAATGTACAATGTATTTTCTGATTTGTGCGCAAAAGCTTTTTTTCTTTTTTCTTTTTTTGAGTCACTTGAGAAAAAGTGACTCTATGTAATCGGTCAGTGTTAGTCTGTCCGGCCGGCCGTCCGTAGACACCACCTTAACGTTGGACTTTTCTCGGAAACTATCAAAGCGATCGGGCTCATATTTTGTTTAGTCGTGACCTCCAATGACCTCTACACTTTAACGATGGTTTCGTTGACCTTTGACCTTTTTCAAGGTCACAGGTCAGCGTCAAAGGAAAAATTAGACATTTTATATCTTTGACAAAGTTCATCGGATGTGATTGAAACTTTGTAGGATTATTCTTTACATCAAAGTATTTACATCTGTAGCCTTTTACGAACGTTATCAGAAAAACAAGGGAGATAACTAGCCTTTTCTGTTCGGCAACACACAACTTAACGTTGGGCTTTTCTCGGAAACTATAAAAGTGACCGGGCTCAAATTTTATGTGAACGTGACTCCCAGTGACCTCTACACTTTGACGTCTGCTTTGGTGACCTTTGACCTTTTTCAAGGTCACAGGTATGTCTTGAAGGAAAAAAATTGAAATATCATATCTCTGAAACTATTCATCGGATTTGATTCAAACTTTATAGGATTATTCTTTACATCAAATTATTTACATCTGTAGCTTTTTACAAACGTTATCGGAAACACAGGGGAGATAACTAGCCTTTCCTGTTCGTCAACACACAACTTAACGTTGGGCTTTTCTCGTAAACTATAAAAGTGACACAGCTCTAAGAGTAACAAATGTTAGTGTGTCTACTGTTAATATGATTGCTTCGAAAAAAAATTAATGATGCTAGTTTATGTGAATTAAGTTATTGATGGGGTTTGTTTATGTGAGATTAATGAGAGTATTTTTAATGCCAAGGTAAATATTTTGTTGCTCGATCCATGCAATCTCATTCTTCAGGTATGCATTGTGTTGTGAATAGCAATTTCTTCCTGTCCATCTGATGCCTCATATAATATTCAGAACTGCGAAAGTGACTCGATCGAGCGTTTGCTCTTCTTGTTTAACATAACAATGTTTAATGTCACTGTTTGTTTAAAAAAACATGGTCACATTTGTAAAAAAAAATGTTAGATTAGAAAATAAATAACATTTTGGTTCATGATTTTTCCTACACCTGTGCTGAAAATAAGAAATAAAAATGTTGGTATATAAGTCACTCAAATACAGGTAAGTATGCATGGCTCGGTTTGAGTTTGTTGCGGTTGACCCTGCACAATTCGATCTCTGATGTTTTTGTTGAACAATTTTGTAATTCACAACTTCCTGTGTTACACAAACTCAGTGATGACCAATTTTGCCTCCACCCCTCCCATAGGGTGACGGATTTCACAACTTTCTACAGATGAACAACAATGTTGCCTTCACCCCTCCCATAGGGTGACGGATGTCACAACTTTCTGTGTACACAAACTGATGACGACATAAGCGCATGCGCAAACGCCTGCCGACACCCATAAGCTTTCAGCTATACATACCCTTTAAACAGTATTTTATTCGTAAACAGACACATGATAATATCAATCAATCAATCAATGAGGCTTATATCGCGCATATTCCGTGGGTACAGTTCTAGGCGCTCTGCAGCGATGCCGTGTGAGATGAAATTTTATACGGCCAGCAGATTGCAGCCATGTCGGCGCATATTTACCTTTCACGGCCTTATTCCAAGTCACACGGGTATGGTAGACAATTATTAACTGTGCCTAAGCAATTTTGCCAGGAAAGACCCTTTTGTCAATCGTGGGATCTTTAACGTGCACACCCAATGTAGTATACACGGGGGGTGGTTCGGACACAACATCATTAAGAAGGAGCACAACAAGTTTAAAACTTATGGTAAGTGCTCACATAAACATTCCTGAAATTTCATGGCGGATTATGATCAATGCGACACATTTTTTGAAAAAAGAGATGAGACAAAAAAAAAATATATATATATATATATATAAAAAAAGGAAAAAAAAGGAAAAAAAAGGGAGAAAAACAGCAAGGAAAACTTAGTTTGAATTATCGAACACAATCTGTGTCAATACCGAAAACGAAAACAATTACAAAACGAGAACGAAAGACACAACAAAATATCAAAAAAAAAGATGGGCCCCAAGTAATATATTTAGAAAAACCCACACCAACATCGAACTAAGGTGTCCCAAAGCGGTTTGATTTCTCAATATAGCTTTGGACAGCAACAAAAATAGCACTATTTTCAAATATGGAAATGTTTGAATCACCTGTCAGGAGTGTGTCAATATTAACAAATTCTGGAGCTAATGTACCGATTGTTGCGGTTCTTGCATCATTAAACAGGGGACATGATAGCAAATAGTGATGAACAGTTTCAGCAAAATAACCACAAGAACATTCCGGGTTGTTTACTAGGTGGCGATTAAACATATCATATTGTAAATCACTCATTCCAAGTCTTAACCTGCAATGCAAAACTTCAGTTTTGCGATTTGGGGAATAGTAATATGGTGGAATTGAAATATCAAAAGCTGTGAAATGTCGCTTGAACAGACCAACAGAATCACATTGTTGTATATTTTCAGGCAACTTATTCCAGAGACTAGTTGCAGAAGGAATAAAAGATGACTTGTACAAATCTGATTTACACTGGGGAGTCTTACGCTCTAGTGGGTGTCTGTGGTGGTAGGGATTTAGGTCAGAAACAAGAGGTGGCAATAAAACGTTGAGGTAATTTGGTACATTGCCGTGGACCATTTTATAATATAACATTAATTTGTGACGGCGTCTTCGCTCTGTAAGTGGTATAAAGCCAGATTCTGTATACAATTTTTCGTGTGAAGTGCCTTTAACAGCACCAACAATAATTCGAATGGATTCGAGTTGCAGCTTCTCCAGCTCATCTGAAAGCTTCTTTGTACAATTATCCCACACAACATCACAATAATCAAAATGAGGTAAAATAAAAGATTTATACATTGCTTCTAGGGATCTTCGACTGAGCCTATATTTATAAGATTTTAAACAAGCCACAAGTACTCGACAAGTTGCCACAATAGACTGTATGTGTAAGGCCCATTTACAATTATCTTAAAAAATAACACCTAAATGTTTATGACTTTCTTTTTCTATGAGGGCTACATCGCCAAAAACAAGGGGAAATTTCTGTATGCATCTTTGACCGGAAAAGGATATTAACTCTGTTTTCGACTGATTAAATTTCACTTTCCATTTAATGGCCCAGTTTGCAATCTTACCTAAATCAGAATTGAGTATTTCAGTTCTACGGAAAGGGTCATCGAGGCTTAAATACATGCTGGTATCATCTGCAAATAGTTTAATCACTGATTCAATATTATCAACAATGTCGTTTATATAAACCAAAAAGAGGAGAGGTCCTAATACTGACCCTTGGGGAACACCCGCAGAAACCGGCAAAAACTGTGACTTACAACCTTTTACCACAACACATTGTTTTCTTTCCCTCAAATAATTATCAAACCAAAAATACAACTGTCCCCTTATGCCAATAGCGTATAACTTTTTCATCAAACCCTTGTGCCAAACTCTGTCGAAAGCTTTTGACACGTCAAAGAAAATCGCCTGTGATGTTATCTTATCATCAAAAGCTTTGCATATATCATTATACAAACAAATGAGTTGGTATACAGTTGAATCACATGGAATAAAACCGGACTGAACTGGTGTTAACAGGTTATGCTCCTTCAAATAAGCAAACACGTGACATTGTACACACCTTTCCATAACTTTACCTACACAGCTAAGAAGTTGGATATTGGTCGGTAATTTGAACATAATTCCTTTTCACCTTTCTTATATATCGGAATTACATTAGCTATCTTCCATATTGCGGGAACTGTGGCTTCTTCGAGAGATCTGTTGAATAATGCAGTGAGTGGCATCGCAATAATATCTGCACACGCAGCCAGAACTCTATTTGAAACAGAATCAGGACCAGAGGCTTTGCGTACATCAAGATTCTTCAACATAGTAAGCACGTGTGCAGCATCAATAATCAAAAAATCAATGGTGGTATTCTGTTCTCTAACTTCAGGAACTTCATCATCATCATCATCATCCAATACCGATTGTTTTACAAAACATTCATTGAATACTGTTGCTTTTTCTACATTGGAATAATAAACACGGCCATTGTTTTCGATGGGAGGAAATTCATTTGAAGACATACCTTTGCGTGACATAAAGGACTTTACTAATTTCCACCAATCTTTATTGCCAAAACAGTCTTGTGAACTAACACGATTATCCAATTCTTTTAAATATTCTGCTTTCCTCAATCGAATAACATCAGTTAATTTATTGCGAATTCTTCGGAAAAAATCCCAGATCCAAACAGAATTCAATAGTTTTGCTAATGTGTGTATCTTTTTCTTTTTATCAATCAGTCGTTTAA
This sequence comes from Littorina saxatilis, assembly GCF_037325665.1. Lineage (NCBI taxonomy): Eukaryota > Metazoa > Mollusca > Gastropoda > Littorinimorpha > Littorinidae > Littorina > Littorina saxatilis. The sequence continues at coordinate 10,773,563 of NC_090248.1, forward strand.
TACCGTCAGTCATCCAGGGTGTACCCGCTTCTCTCACAGTTATTTCTTTAACTGGCATACACTGTGTAACCATATCCATTAGGGTATCCGAAAATGCCTCTGCTGCTTCGTCAATCGAACTGAGTGAGACCATACTCGTCCAATCCACATTACATAATTTTTCCTTTAAACTGACAACGTCCAATTTGGAATAATTATAAATCAACCGTTTATAACTTGCTTTGCCTATACTATTTCCTTTAACAATTGCAAGCGGGACCGAATGGTCACTGCAGATTGGCGGTAAAACCTGAATTTCTTCAACAATATCAGGGCTTGGTGTCAAAATCAAATCTATGCACGTTGACGTTGTTTCTGTAATTCGTGTAGGTTGTTTTACTAACTGGAACAAACCATTTTTTATCATAATATCTTGCAAATTGAAACACGTACTATTAAGAACATCGGAATTAAAATCACCACAAACAATATACTTCATACCAGTCATACCGGCTGCATTAACTGATTGATCTATCAGGTCCCAATAACCAACATTTGCAGAAGGCGGTCTATAAAAAGTTCCAACTAATAAGCTTTCCTGTTGTATCTTAGTTTCAATCCAATATACATACATACATACATGTGAGCCAACGCCACCGTAATACTAGGGCTCATGGCCCTAGAACAAGGGATGAGGGGTTATCCCCCTTGTGTCGTCTGCCGTCTGTTACTTTTGTTTTGACGTTTTATTTTAGTTTTTGCTTTTACAAATGCAATAAAAAATAAGTCTAGGGTCGGCGGGAAAAAACTAGGTAGGGTCGGGTGACCAGAAACATACAACTTTTTTTTGTGGCCTTAACACAATTGTGATTATTATTATTCAGTTTTAATCCAGTTTGATTTATTATTGGTTATAAATTACGAAGTGTTGTGTCCCATTATTACATTTTTGTGTGTAGTTTTTATTGTAAATTTTCTTTCAAATTCATGTAACCCTAGTTGTTTTGGAAATAAATATTGCCTTGCCTTGCCATGCTTAGGGGGAAAATGTGCTATCTGACTGGGGCATTCGTTATGACTAGAATTAACAGTACTTTCCACGATTTGAATTGCAGGTATGTCCATTTGACCTGGCCGATTACAATTGCGAGCAGCCGAAGTGTTCCGATAGTTACTTCCAGGTACAAGCGCCATGTCCCAACGCGGGAGACTTGTGCTGTGAGGTGTGTATTGTTTGCAGCTGAGGCCAAACAGAAATAATGTTGTTATAGCTTTTAAGGTAACGTGACCAAACAAGATAGGGTCGGCTTAAAAAAAAATATATTTAGTCGATTTTAAAGGAGGTTACGTACCTTAGTCTCGATATGGTTCGCAAAATGTGCCAACAGTTTTTTTTTGGTTTTTTTGAGAAATGAAAATTTTTGTTTAGAGTCGGCGGAACAAAATTTTGTTTGGCCTAATGGTCACACCGTTCGTTGCCTGGTAGAGTGACATCTGAGGAACGTTTGAAGATGGTACCTTGGCTTCCTTCTCCTGTAACAGATCCATTTGTTCCTTTAAAAAAGAACTGTACAAACACAAAATAATTAATCATACAATTTTGATTGCCAAAATGTGTATAAGTATATATAAATATTGTGAGAGAGATGATTTGAATATTGTATTAGAAAAAGAACTGTATATTAGGACATTTTGAAGAAAAAAAAGAATGAAAAAAAACTACAAAAAACCCCACATAATTTAGGACATTTTATTATCCAAATGATTGATTACAAATCATGTCATATTTTTGCTGTAAAGTTGTATGTAGTGAGGGATACATGTTTATGGATTAAAAGCCCCACAATGATATGCACGGCAAAATTTAAAAAAAAGAAGAAAAAAAGAAGAAAAAAACCAGAATATAATTTATGACAAAATAACAGAAAACAAGTACAACAACTACAACACCGATAACCTGGCTGTTTCAGTCCTGAGCAGAGTGAGGTTGTTTATATGCTGAATACATTTGATAGACAGAGGTGAAAATAATTCAGCGAACGTTTCAGAATGTAGCCTTCGCATTCCATCAAATATTAAAAAGCCCGGAAGCAGCAATATGACTCGTGCCTTCAAAATCTACACGTACACGTGCACATCTTTACAACACATATTGCCGCTTCCGGGCTTTTTAATATTTTATGGAATGCGAAGGCTACATTCTGCTTTCAAGGTTAGAGTTAAGAGAAAAAAATAAGCTGGTGGTTCTAACTAGCTTCCGGACTGATTTCGGACTGATATTACATGTATAAGGTTAGCTTGATTAATGACCCTGATGCGGTGTGTCTAAAACACGCGGGGACACGCGGGGACACGCGGGGACACGCGGGGACTCACGGGGACACACAGGGACGGTGAATTAGCACGCCGGGACGTTATATAATAACATTCTGACTATCCTTTATGTATTTCTAAAAAAAAAAAAATAAAAAAAAAAAATTATTAAATTATTTATCTATTAAAATTTTTTTTTCTTTTATTCAGAATGTTTTAAAATAACGTCCCCCCGTGCTATTTCACCGTCCCCGCGTGTCCCAGCGTGCAGTTAAACTGTCCCCGCGTGTCCCCGCGTGTTTTAGTCACAAAGAGTGTCTAAAACACGCGGGGACACGCGGGGACACACGGGGACACACAGGGACGGTGAATTAGCACGCCGGGACGTTATATAATAACATTCTGACTATCCTTTATGTATTTCTAAAAAAAAATATATGTATTTATTAACTTATTTATTTATTAATTTTTTTTCTTTCTTTTTTTCAGAATGTTATAAAATAACGTCCCCCCGTGCTATTTCACCGTCCCCGCGTGCAGTTAAACTGTCCCCGCGTGTCCCCGCGTGTTTTAGTCACTGTCTAACACACGCGGGGACACGCGGGGACATACGGGGACACACGGGGACGGTAAATTAGCACGCCGGGATGTTATATAATAACATTCTGACCATCATTTATGTATTTCTAAAAAAATAAAAATAAAATATTTATTAACTTATTTATTTATTAAATTTTTTTTCTTCTTTTTTTCAGAATGTTATAAAATAACGTCCCCCCGTGCTATTTCACCGTCCCCGCGTGTCCCCGCGTGCAGTTAAACTGTCCCCGCGTGTCCCCGCGTGTTTTAATCACAGGGGGTGTCTAAAACACGCGGGGACACGCAGGGACACACGGGGACACACGGGGACGGTGAATTAGCACGCCGGGACGTTAAATGATAACATTCTGACTATCCTTTATGTATTTCTAAAAAAAAAATATATATATATATTAACTTATTTATTTATTAATTTTTTTTCTTTCTTTTTTTCAGAATGTTATAAAATAACGTCCCCCCCGTGCTATTTCACCGTCCCCGCGTGCAGTTAAACTGTCCCCGCGTGTTTTAGTCACTGTCTAGAACACGCGGGGACACGCGGGGACAGTTTAACGGCACGCGGGGACACGCGGGGACGGTGAAATAGCACGGGGGGACTATAACATTCTGAAAAAAAGAAGAAACAAAAATTTAATACATAAATAAGTTAATAAATATTTTATTTTTTATTTTTTAGAAATACATAAAGGTTAGTCAGAATGTTATTATATAATGTCCCGGCGTGCTAATTCACCGTCCCCGTGTGTCCCCGCGTGTCCCCGCGTGTTTTAGTCACAGGGGGTGTCTAAAACACGCGGGGACACGCGGGGACACGCGGGGACACGCGGGGACACGCGGGGACAGTTTAACTGCACGCGGGGACACGCGGGGACGGTGAAATAGCACGGGGGGACGTTATTTTATAACATTCTGAAAAAAAGAATTTTTTTTTTAATAAATAAATAAGTTAATAAATTTTTTATTTTTTATTTTTTAGAAATACATAAAGGACTAGAATGAATACCCGCTTCACCGGAAAGAAGTACTTAGAGCCGTACGCCGGCTTCGCCGGGTCCGAACAATGGACCCGCCAAGCTTAGGTCCCTCCCAGATTCGTGGAATGGGAACAGCACGAAAATGATCCAGTGGCCATAATGCCATTCCTGACCATATCGAGTCTCATCCTTGTCGACGAATGTAACCGTGTTAATCACCTTTGGAGGCGAACTCCACTCAAACAGGATTGAGCAATTTAGAGCTTATCTCTAAGCCCTTTTGAACTGTTATGGCTTCTCAAAGGAAGGCCAGTACATACAAATACATGATGATGATAAAATCGTTTATTTAACGTCACTCTGTAAAAACATTGGCGACATTTGTCTTAGATTAAGAACACACACAGGCACGCACACAAACTTTCCCTTTATGTACAGTGGTTCACCACCCTCCCGCCCCCCGCACACTCTCGCTCATCTAATTAAAAATGGTGTTAAGAGATACTTGGATATAAAATGGTATTTTTAAAAGTTCTGATAAAAATATATAGTAGCTGTATGAGAGGCAATGGCGTCAGCCGCAGCAATGTCTCTTCATATCCAGGGACCAAGTGGGTGCGTGTGCATAAGTCCAGCGATAAGTTTGGGACCTTGCCACCCAAGGTCTTTATTAAAACTTAAAAGATAGCTTAATTTTTCCTTTGAGGTATTTGGCAGAATATTTCTATTTGAGTTTATAAACTGAGTCAGGGGTTGAAAGTGGCATGAGTTCAAATCACACTCCAAAGTCAAATGAGCAATGGTGAGGTCGGATTGACAGGTGCATTTAAGCTCTAGAAATTGGTAATTCCCAGCTTCTGCCCTTAGGCGGTTAATCCTTTTTATTACACGTGGGCATGCATTATAGGTGTTAGATCATCTGTTTTGTTGGGGCTTCCCGAATGAGCCAGCCGGAGCTTATAGCCTTGTGCATATATTTGTTCCTCCATTCTCTCCAGAGAAGAGAGTCTGTAAGGCTACTGATCTCAGAAGCAGACAATGGCAGGTCTACCTCGGAGGCGCCTATGCCTTGGGCAGCTTCTTTAGCGGCTTTGTCCGCTTTCTCGTTGCCAGGCACGTTCACGTGTGCTGGACACCAGACCAGGTTAATCTCGCTTCCTTTTTTTATAATTTTATTTGCCAGCTCCTTTATGGCAATGACAAGATCATGTCTTTTTGATCTTTTGTTAGATCTTAATGCTTCAATGGCTGCTTTGGAGTCAGAGAATATAGCTATCTTTTGAGGAGGAGTGTTCTTGAGATTGAGATGAACAAGCGACATGCAGATGGCAAGGATAGCTCAGTTGAGAAGATCGAGTTTCTGTTGCACAGTTTAAATTTCCCAGTCATGTCATCGCTGGGGATTACAAAAGCTGCGCCAGCCTTCTTGTCATCCAACACTGACCCGTCTGTGTAAACATGAACATGGCCTTTGTATACAGTATCAATGTGCTCAAGGGCTTGTATCCTGAGTAATAACTGGTCATCCTTTGTAGCTGTGCAATATTCTGTGTCAATATTCATTTCTTTCATTGTCCATGAGGGATCACGAGATATGGGGTTTTGGGCCACATCATTTGGGTCGACACTGATTTCACTAAAGAGTGAAGCATTGAATTGAGCCAGTGAGGAGAAAGTAGTGCCAAAGTGGACCTTTTTGTTACAAATACACAAAAGCCGCCAGACCACATCACAAACAGAACTGAACAATCCCCAGGTGTTGCTCAGCACATAGAGAGACACACACACACACACACACACACACACACACACACACACACACACACACACACACACACACACACACACACACACAAACACAGAGAAGCCGTATATATAGAGAGATAGATGACAGTGTATTTTTCGCGTGGCTATAAATTGATTCGACCTTTGCACTTTTACAGTGAGGATAATTTACGGGTCCAATTTACGTTCTGGACACTGCGGTGACCTTCTAAAAATAGTAACAGAACGCCGGGAATATCCGAAGATGCCCCACTCATACTATAGTGCACCATACGAAGGAAGGGAGGTAAACGCTGAAAACCTGGAGAAGATAAGGAAGAGTTACTTATAACGGTGAAATGAACACAAAAACCAAAATCGGTTCAGCGCTGCGCGCTGAGAGCACGTGTTGAAATATCTCATCGATGATATTGTGTCCGGGGTGTAGCTGAATACGGTGTCCAAATTTGAAAAAGATCCACCGAGAACTTTGGCGTTGTGATGTGGTGTAGCGGCTTTGGTGTGTCGGTATGGGGGCCCGGGTAGCTGAGGTGGAACCAAAATCGGTTCAGCGCTGCGCGCTGAGAGCACGTGTTGAAATATCGACCAGGTTGTGTCCTGTCCCGGGTCTACCTGAATATGCCCACCAAATTTGAAGCAGATCCATCGAGAACTTTGGCCGTGCATCGCGAACTCACACACAGACACACACACAGACACACAGACACAAGTCGTATATATATATAGATAGTCAGAATGTTATTATATAACGTCCCGGCGTGCTAATTCACCGTCCCCGTGTGTCCCCGTGTGTCCCCGCGTGTCCCCGCGTGTCCCCGCGTGTTGTAGACACCCCCTGTAACTAAAACACGCGGGGACACGCGGGGACAGTTTAACTGCACGCGGGGACACGCGGGGACGGTGAAATAGCACGGGGGGACGTTATTTTATAACATTCTGAAAAAAAGAAAAAAAAGAAAATTTAATAAATAAATAAGTTAATAATTTTTTTTATAGAAATACATAAAGGATAGTCAGAATGTTATCATATAACGTCCCGGCGTGCTAATTCACGGTCCCCGTGTGTCCCCGCGTGTCCCCGCGTGTTTTAGACACACCCCTATGATGTGACCAAAACTCTGTCAGTAGTTCTACTGCGGCGCAGGAACAAAAAAAAGGTCGTGCTCAAATCTACACGCATGGTAAAACATTTCTATTGTGTACGTGTTATTTAGAGAGCGCCTGGTTAGCAACAAAACTAAACTAACGTTTCTCTTTCATTTCTTCCCAGCTCGGCCTAGGCAAACGTTAGGGGGACAACCTTTTCCCATGCAGGACAACTCGACAGCATTCAGGCGGACAGGGCAAGGATGGCTGCCATTTGTTGGTATCTACAAGTTGCAGCGAACTCACCTGCTAATGCATGTTGATGACATCATACTGATATTATGA
>NC_090248.1:10783144-10793422 GCF_037325665.1 Littorina saxatilis
TGTGTGTGTGTGTGTGTTTGTGTGTTTGTGTGTGTGTCTGTGTGTGTGTGTGTGTGTAGAGCGATTCAGACTAAACTACTGGACCGATCTTTATGAAATTTGACATGAGAGTTCCTGGGTATGAAATCCCCATAAGTTTTTTTCATTTTTTCAATACATGTCTTTGATGACGTCATATCCGGCTTTTTGTGAAAGTTGAGGCGGCACTGTCACGCTCTCATTTTTCAACCAAATTGGTTGAAATTTTGGTCAGGTAATCTTCGACGAAGGCCGGGGTTTGGTATTGCATTTCAGCTTGGTGGCATAAAAACTAATGCGTGAGTTTGGTCATTAAAAATCTGAAAATTGTAAAAAAAAAATTGTTTTTTTATAAAACGATTCAAATTTACGTACATCTTATTTTTTATCATTTTCTGATTCCAAAAATATATAAATATGTTATATTTGAATTAACATCGAACGCAGAAGAAGAAGAAGTTATATTTGAATTAAAAACAAGCTCTGAAAATTAAAAATATAAAAATTATTATCAAAATTAAATTGTTCAAATCAATTTAAAAACACCTTCATCTTATTCCTTGTCGGTTCCTGATTCCAAAAACATGTAGATATGATATGTTTGGATTAAAAACACGCTCAGAAAGTTAAAACGAAGAGAGGTACAGAAAAGCGTGCTATCCTTCTCAGCGCAAGTACTACCCCGCTCTTCTTGTCAATTTCACTGCCTTTGCCGTGCGCGGTGGACTGACGATGCTACGAGTATACGGTCTTGCTGCGTTGCGATGCGTTCAGTTTCATTCTGTGAGTTCGACAGCTACTTGACTAAATGTTGTATTTTCGCCTTACGCTACTTGTTTTTTTTTTTACAAGACATTCCCTCAGCATAAAAAACTTAAAGACACAGTCTTTCCCGTGCAAACGATTCGGCTCACTGTTACGAAGGGTTTTTTTTCTGGAAGTGTCTGTGTGTAAATAACTATTCTATCAGAAATGCATGTCCTAACTCTGTTTACTAAGTCATTCCATTTCACACACACACAATACTCAAACAAGGCACAAAAATTTAAACAAGTTATTGCCCTTTGCCCTCGTACCTATATTTAAGTCATTCACACAAAATACATGTATGGCAATTCACACACAATCAACAATCACTTAAATTCACTGAAATATAGTAATAAGTTGAGTAGTTACGTGGAGGAATATCTGTCCCTCGATGACGTCGTTTCAATGTTTATATTTGTGGATTCTTATCTCACTCGTTACTCACAGTTCACTTGTTTCTCACAGTTCACTTGTTACTCACAGTTCACTTGTTACTCACAGTTCACTTGTTACTCACAGTTCACTTGTTACTCACAGTTCACTTGTTACTCACAGTTCACTTGTTACTCACAGTTCACTTGTTACTCACAGTTCAGCGGGTTCATTTATTTGATCCATATCACACCAATGAAAAATTACGACCATGGTGATATGGGGTGGGATTCCACCGGATCCAAGAATTCCTGCGCTGCGTTACAACCTTGTGCCGTTGCATCCGACGACCTTCTATGCAGTGGCGACAAGGAGGGGATGTTCATCTTCTTCCTTCTTTCCCGCAGTGGAGTACACCCTCGCTCCCACCGGGGTGCTGTGTAAAAAAATTATACTATTATCCCAGCAAACACACAACGTAAATACGACGTTGCGAAAATGTGAATTTTTCGTGTCATTAGCAACGTTGCGAACTTTGCGTGAAATTTACGTTGAGCCAACCAAAAAACGCAACGTAAAACCAACGTTGTGTCATTGTGAGATTTTGGTGTTCTTTCGACGTTGTAATACAACGTAAATTTTACGTGAATTTCACGTTGCATTTTGGTGTCTTACAAATGTTGCGAAGATTACGTGAAATTTACGTGGATCCAACCAAAAAACAAAACGTGAAAGCAACGTTGCGTTACAGTTGTGTTTTTGTTTTGTTTTTTACACGTTGGTACATAACGTAAATTTCACGTGGATTCCACCTTAAAAAGCAACGTAAAATCGACGTTGTATTATTGTGATTTTCTGGTGTTCGAACAACGTTGGTATACTCACGTGATTTTCACGTGAAATTCACGTGGTTTAAAAACAAAAGTTAGTTTGATACAACAAACGTTCCTACAACGTAGTTTCAACGTAAACACACAACGTTGGGGTTTGATTGATCGCCAACGTGCCCTCAACGTGAAATCCACAACGTAAATCCTACGTCAGTCATTACCAATTTTTCACCTGCACGGTTTCGTATCGTTTATCAAAGAAATGTATATATATGAGCCTTTGCCAAAAGGTGCCATTTCGGACCCATGTGTTTTTGGAAAGCAAGTGTAATTAACTGGATTACCCCAACATGTTTACATGTATTGTGCTTTGAAAAAGGGAGTTTGATGAATGCTTTTTTAATGTTTTGAAGCCTGTTGTTGTTGTGAATGTTAAATAAAAAAATAAAATGTTTCAAATATACACCGGAAACGGCCCCGAAAAATGTTGGACATTTTGGTGTCCTTGGGGAATTTTCGATTTTTTATTATCTGCATCACTGCATCGGTTTTAATCTGCGTATTTCAATCAATCAATCAATCAATCAATGAGGCTTATATCGCGCATATTCCGTGGGTACAGTTCTAGGCGCTCTGCAGTGATGCCGTGTGAGATGAAATTTTATACGGCCAGTAGATTGCAGCCATGTCGGCGCATAATTACCTTTCACGGCCTTATTCCAAGTCACACGGGTATGGTAGACAATTATTAACTGTGCCTAAGCAATTTTGCCAGGAAAGACCCTTTTGTCAATCGTGGGATCTTTAACGTGCACACCCAATGTAGTATACACGGGGGGTGGTTCGGACACCGAAGAGAGTCTGCACACAAAGTTGACCCTGTGAAATAAATTTCCGCCGAACCTGGGATCGAACTCGCGCTGACAGCGGCCAACTGAATACAAATCCAGCGCGCTACCAACTGAGCTATATCCCCGCCCCGTACAGTCTAAGCATGCAACTCTTTGTAGAATGTGCAACAATCGTAATTAGAACCAGAATTTACCGAAAAACTCGCCCAGTAAATACCCGTTTTTTTTCGAAGGGCTCATGTCCGCAGACCAACTTGTTTACAGATTCGATTTTCGCCGGTCTTGGTGCTTTGAATGGCCGCCATTTTGGATGAAAACGATAGTTTCGTATTCGAGGAAATAAAAGCAGTGTGTTGCATTTGAGTCAGAATTTGCGAAGTTATTGTATCTAGCAGCTAAAAAGAATCGATGGAGTTAATGTCCGAAAATAACGTTTGACACATTTTGTTATTTTTGCAATTTTCACAAAGAAGTTTCGCGAGTATTTGATACAAAAGCGTGGAAACCACTAGCTTTGCTTCTATGGCGTTTTCGGTCACCGATTCGATTGAAATCATGGAGACGACGAGCCGTAAAGTCGAGAAAATATTGTACTGTCTGTTCAGGGTAAGGTATAACGTTTGACACTTTCTAACGTTTGACACATAATTTGCCCATAATTCTTCTCCCAACGAATTGAATTAGCTTTTATCCCATGACCTGCCTCTTTGTCTCTGTTAGCTGAGGAGGTAATTATTCTGAATATTCCATCACAACCATATGGATATCCCATCACAACCGAGTTTCGATCTCAACTGTCATTGGTCATTGTCTTTGATTTCAGAGTACAATTGAATAATTTATAAAGATCATCTGCATATTCAGAGTTTACAGATGGACTACTTTTTACATTTAGTCAAGTTTTGACTATATGTTTTAACATAGAGGGGGAATCGAAACGAGGGTCGTGATGTATGTGTGTGTGTGTGTGTGTGTGTGTGTGTGTGTGTGTGTGTGTGTGTGTGTGTGTGTGTGTGTGTGTGTGTGTGTGTGTGTGTGCGTGCGTGTAGAGCGATTCAAACCAAACTACTGGACCGATCTTTATGAACTTTTACATGAGAGTTCCTGTGAATGATATCCCCGAACAGTTTTTTCTTTTTTTCGATAAATACCTTTGATGACGTCACATCCGGCTTTTTTGTAAAAGTTGAGGCGGCACTGTCACACCCTCATTTTTCAATTAAATTGATTGAAATTTTGGCCAAGCAATCTTCGACGAAGGCCGGACTTCTGTATTGCATTTCAGCTTGGTGGCTTAAAAATTAATGAATGACTTTGGTCATTAAAAATCTGAAAATTGTAAAAAAAAAATAAAAATTTAATAAAACGATCCAAATTTACGTTTATCTTATTCTCCATCATTTGCTGATTCCAAAAACATATAAATATGTTATATTCGGATTAAAAACAAGCTCTGAAAATTAAATATATAAAAACTATTATCAAAATTAAATTGTCCAAATCAATTTAAAAACACTTTCATCTTATTCCTTGTCGGTTCCTGATTCCAAAAACATATAGATATGATATGTTTGGATTAAAAACACGCTCAGAAAGTTAAAACAAAGAGAGGTACAGAAAAGCGTGCTATCCTTCTTAGCGCAACTACTACCCCGCTCTTCTTGTCAATTTCACTGCCTTTGCCATGAGCGGTGGACTGACGATGCCACGAGTATACGGTCTTGCTGAAAAATGGCAGCTACTTGACTAAATATTGTATTTTCGCCTTACGCGACTTGTTTCATGTTCTTTTATGGTTTGCCGATTTTGTTAACATTTTTGCATTCATGATGAAGATTTTATGGTGACTGTACAGAAATGTACGTCCTCTAGTTTCTAACCTTCCAAAAATTGGGGCTGGGGGTCGGGGGAGAGAGAGAAAGAGAGAGAGAGAGAGAGAGAGAGAGAGAGAGAGAGAGAGAGACAGAGACAGAGACAGAGAGACAGACAGACAGACAGACAGACAGACAGACAGAGAGACAGAGAGACAGACAGACAGAGAGACAGACAGAGACAGAGAGGGAGAGAGAGAGATAGAGAGAGACAGAGAGGGAGACAGAGGGGAGAGAGGGAGACAGAGAGAGTCAGAGAGAGACAGAGAGAGACAACGTCGAAACTTTGTCAATCATTACGGTTTTTTCACCTGCATTTTTAGTTTCGTAATATTCTATTCAATTAATGTTCGGTCAAACATAGAGGTTCACTAATTGTGTAAGACGAAAAGAGTATAACATAAATGCATATTGTTTCAAGGAATTTGCTGAGTTAAATGGATTTGCGAGTGCGAAACTTTCCCTCCCAAAAAAAGACGCGTTACTAACCGACAGTGTTCTCCGGTGATGGCCACGGTCGACTTTGTGTATCCCAAATTTGGTTTTCAACTTTGATGAACACTTTCAGGACTAAAATATTCATCGTAATCAACTCGAAGGTAAGTTGTTTTCAGTTCTTCCACATGAGACGTTATCACTTATTGTACTCCATGTACACATGCACAGATTACTTGATTGTCGAGACCATGATTGGAAACGGACCGGTGTCACGGCGTGAGTTTACACTGTCCTGAGTTTACGCAGTGGCCCCAATGCGCGTGCGTCGAAATATGCGTCACTTCCTGACCAAATTCACGACGCCTACAGCGTCGTGAGTTTATGATGATGTGAATTTACCAAAGCATTTTTGAGGTTGCCACGGTGACCGTCTTTGTTTCGCCGATCGCGTTTGCCACTGTATCAAAGAATTCAGTGGGAAATCGATGGGTTTGTGTTTGTCAGTGGTCTGCGAGTGTTGCGGAAGAAAAGGTGTAGATTTTTTTCTCAACAAATTTAGATTAGATTTGAATTTTAGAATAGTGGGAATCGATGGTTTTGTGTTTGTTACCTTGGACTATTTATAATTATATGCTCCCTCGTAGAGATTGTTTTAGTCACCTTTTTCATGTTTGTGTTTAAAAAAACCCACACATAAAGCTGGATATGTTCGGAATCAGAAATGCTTCCTCTAGTTGCCAAAATCAAAATGGATACTTGTCTTATACATGCGTCTGGGTTTGAGTTGACTTAAGTGTTGTTTGTTGCAGTGACATAAATGAATTATCGTGATAATCAAAATAAAGAGAGAAATAGCAAATTGTAAATGTGTTAACATAAACTTGAATGAACGTTTACTCTCTCTCATCCTTGGTTCCCAGAGCCGCATGCGCCCCAGTGTGGTGGGTGTTTTTGGGTGGGGTTCTGTTCTGTTTTCTTCTGTTCTGTATTTTTGTTTGTATTTTGTTTCTGCCTCGGTGCGAGTGATTTCGGAGAAAATGTTTCAAAGAAAGCATCTGATCAGCGAACTGTTCCATCGTGCGGGTTATGATCACTAAAAACGTGATTGACACCTTCCTTACTCAAAGTGAAAACAACCGGCTTCGAGTTCGGCAAATTCACGATGGCGGAAGTGACGCATATTTCGACGCACGCGCATTGGGGCCACTGCGTAAACTCAGGACAGTGTAAACTCACGCCGTGACACCGGCCAAAGATGGCGGGTCTTTCCAATAGTCACAATGTCAGCCCTAACTCAGTTCAAGGGATACACATCTTTTAGACTCAACTTTTGAGTCAGTATAGCGAAACAATGGGTCACAAGCAGTGGAACACAAAGGAAAAACACGTTTCACATAGACGGACGCAACCTTTAGGGGCGGGATATAGCTCAGTTGGTAGCGCGCTGGATTTGTATTCAGTTGGCCGCTGTCAGCGTGAGTTCGATCCCAGGTTCGGCGGAAATTTATTTCAGAGTCAACTTTGTGTGCAGACTCTCTTCGGTGTCCGAACCCTCCCCCCGTGTACACTACATTGGGTGTGCACGTTAAAGATCCCACGATTGACAAAAGGGTCTTTCCTGGCAAAATTGCTCAGGCACAGTTAATAAATGTCTGCAGAATCTTCACCTTGATGAAGGCGGCAGTCTAAAGAAAGAAGAAGAAGAAGAAGCTGTTTAAATCAGACTAGCTCAGTGCATGAGACTGAAAGCGGGGGCGGCCATTGTTATCTCAAGTACTTAATTGGGCATTTTACGATCTTGAGGGAGGACGATGTATCCAGACAAGCTGCTTCAAGTTCAAGTGAATCTGCCCAGCGGACAGTGGTATGAGAATTCAGAACTTGACACATTGGCTCATTACATACTTGACTGTCTTTTGTCGACCTGTTCTGTTACTCACTCAAGTAGGCAGCCGAGATACCCTGCCGGTGTCACGATTTCATCTTTCGTCTGTGTACATATTTCCCCCTCGACATATACTCAAGACTGAAATGTTGTTTCCTGGTAAAATTAAGAAGTGAAATTATTTAAGGACGAAAAGCATGTCAGTTTCTTGCATGTGAAGAAAATTGGTGGTAAAATTTAATAGATTTCAACCCCAAAATCGAATTCTTCGAAAACGTGTACTGAGTGGTTAATTACGTCCCTTGAGTAAGAAGGAAACATTTTTAGGATGAATCAAATTTCTAAGTTAATTAAAACAAATTGGTTGGACAAATTTGGCCCCATGAATGTAAGGTACACAAGGTCGCTCATCAGTACTATCGAAGGGTGTTTTTTTTGTTCAGTGTAGAGTTTATACTGGATCAACGAGGCCGAGAAGCGAAATATCAATACGGCGAAAGATGAAAACGTCACACCGGGGGAGAGAGCGAGACAAAGAGGAGCTATCGGGTGGAGAATGGGGAGGGGATTCGGGGAGGGGGGTGGATTATAATAATAATAATAATAATAAGAACATTTATATAGCGCTAAATCAAAAACTTTCGTTAAAAAGGCTTGCTCTAAGCGCTTGACATCTAAACTAAAACGTCATTCACACTCTTTACAATGATGTACAAGAACTTCATGTCACACTCTTTCATTCAGTATATATAGGTTACACACTCCGAGTTCTAAACATCGTGCATATTTTCCCTAGGGTCGATTTTCAGGTATTACCGAGCCTCTGGCGAGGTAATACCTGGAAATCTACCCGAGGGAAAATATGCACGATATTTAGGACGAGGTGTGTAAGCTTTTTATCCCATTACTCCGACGTTTTCATTAAAAAACACCACTTTTTGACACAAACTCTGCGAGTGCCTGTTTTCTGCTGGCCAAACCTTCAACGACCGCAAATCGTGTCATCAAATTCATGTGCGAAACGAGAAACGAGTCCCCTTGTGTCTTTTCGGTAAACGCGCCATAAAACGTCTGCTTTTGTATTTAGTCATCAATACTGCTTAAGAAAACGAATTACAGAGACTGCGCAGTTCAATGCATTCGAAACTGTGCAGTTACCGGCCGGTTTCAGTCGGTACTGAAAGACTTTGATTTTGATCACAAGTTTTGGAAACTGTGAGCCCTTTTATCCTCAGGGAGACAGACGGACACCGCTCCTGTGTACAACGTGGGATTTAGAGCGGATCAAAGTTGAATCAAACTTGCCACATTCATTTCTTGCCTCATGATTAGCATAATGCATCGTTCACTGCTTACTGTTGTTGTTGTTTAGAAATCAGTGCGCGCGCGCGCAAGTTTGTATGAATGTGTTCGTGCGTGAGTGTGTGAGTGTGAGTGTGTGTGTGTGTGTGTGTGTGGTGTCGGTGTGTCGTGTGTGTGTGTGTGGTGTCAGTGTGTGTGTGGTGTGCCACTGAGTGTGTTTGTTTGAGTTCGTGCCTGTGTGTGTTTGTGTGTGTGTTTGTGTTTGTGTGTGTGTGTGTGTGTGTGTGTGTGTGTGTGTGTGTTATTGTGTCAGTTATTCTTTCTTTTGTCCCGAATCCTTGCTTTCCAGAAACCTGTGATGTCATTCTTCCTTGAAAATGTCTTCCAAAACTTGGTTGTCCAACTTTTGTCCGAGAGATGAGGTCGGAACGGTGGTATGAGAAGAATTCAGAACTTGACACCTTGATGTCATCTGACTGATTGGCTAATTACACACTTGACTGTCTTTTGTCGACCTGGATCATAAAATTGCCGACCATGTTGATTTACCCACCCCCTTATGAACGTGAGTCTACTTGAGACATCAGCGTAGCCAACACACACCAAACCCAAAGTCGGACCGTAACAAGTTTTCATTATTTTATGCCTGTCACCCCACTCCCTCTTTCCTATATGCTTAGGACACGTACCTTTTCAAGTCATTGTCAATTCCAAAATGTAGGTCTTACAACACAGCCACTGATTTTCAGGTGACGGTATCAATGCCGGGTCCCTGCTCTGCGAAAAAAAAAAGTGTTTACATTAATCGGAAGAATCATACTGCATAAGCGTAATTTATACAGAGGTATGATGTTCTTAAGTTGTGTGATTTGTTAATGATCACGATGCCTTCAATGCTTACTAAATTCATTGATTAGATTGATTTTATATAATGAAGTTAGAATTCTGCTGCTCTGATTAGTGAAATATTCAAAAATGCTATCATGCTATTTTGGCACCGTCATGGCTTTGTAGACTTATAATATATCTGCGTAATTGATTTCAACTCTTAGAAATCAAAAGTATAACAAATTGTATCGTGTCTCCTCTTGTCGTTAAATAATCACAACAACTGTAAAACAAATTTGCTTTGATAAAGCTCCCGTTTTTCTCTCAGAATTTTGCTCATTTTTGTTTTGTTTACATGCCCCAGACACAAAAACTACAAAACGATTCATAAAAGTTCCGTTCCATGCATTCCGTCTCCTCTCAATCTAAGATCCCCCTCCCCCCCCCCCCCCCCCATAGACCCTCCCCCCAAAGTTTTCCGCTAGCCTCTTCGACTTTTCCCAACGAAGCGTACAGGAGCGGGGCAATTAGGAGTCCGGAAGGTTAACTTCGCGGCACGCGCGCCGCGTGTTTGTCAGTGCGTGTGTCAGTGTCAGTGTGACCGTCGGTGTGTGTGTGTGTGTGTGTGTAGTGTGTGTGTGTGTGTGTGTGTGTGTGTGTAGTGTGTGTGTGTGTCAGTGTGCGCACGCGCGCGTCAGCCGTTTGTCAGTGTGTATTTGTGTGTGTGTGTGTGTGAGGGTGTCACGGTGTGTCCCCGTGTGTTTGTCAGTGTGTGTGGGTAGTGTCACGTGTGTGTGTGTGTGTGTGTGTGTGTATGGTGTGTGTGTCAGTGTGTGTCAGTGCCGGTCAGTGTGTGTGTCAGTGTGTGTGTGTGTGTTTATGTGTGTGTGAGGGTGTCACGGCGTGCGTGTGTTTGTCAGTGTGTGTGTATGTGTGTAGTGTCACGTGTGTGTGTGTGTGTGTGTGTGTGTGTGCCCGTGTGTGTGTGCACGGTGTGTGTGTTTGGTGTGTGTGTGTGTGTGTGTGTGTGTGTGTGTGTCAGTGTGTGCCAGTGTGTGTGTGTGTGTGTGTGAGGG
>NC_090248.1:10793622-10891122 GCF_037325665.1 Littorina saxatilis
GTGTGTGTGTGTGAGGGTGTGACGGTGTGCGTGTGTTTGTTAGTGTGTGTGTTGGTGTGTGTGTGTGTGTGTGTGTGTGTGTGTGTGTGTGTGTGTGTGCCAATGTGAAGGAAATCACGAATAACATTGACAGGCAAAGTTTATAGTGATAGCCTCCACGCTTTTAGAGCGCTAACCAGAGATAACAGAGTGACGTAGAGAAGTGTATGGCACGTTCTGTGAATTCAACTCACTGGCCGAGAGAGTTGACATTGTACATCGCAACGAATGTATAGTTACACTTAACCACTGTCCAGCGACAGGGAGGGGTTGTCACGGGAATCGACCGGGAGAAAGGAAGCCCGAGTAGCACTTAACAGCAAAGAAACTACAATGGGAAGAAGGATAACTTCCTCATTGGGCATGCTTGGAAATGAGAATGGATAAATACGAGTTATTTCCCTTTGCTACATGCTGACCAGGCTGTCTCCTGCTTTGTCATGACTAGTACAGTCGATCTTTCTCATGCTGTGACTTGCTTTATTTTCAAATTTTCGGTATTTAAAACAGCAAACACACACACACACACACACACACACACACACACACACACACACACACACACACACACACACTGAAGAAGTTTCCATTCTGATTCGGTTATTTTATTTGGTGCTTTATGTTTGCTTCACATTGTTTCTTCTTTTACATTGCTTTAGGTATCCCAATTCGCTAAACACATCCATAATGCATGCATGGCTCATTCGAAAGAGGGCAACTGAACAACTGATGCCCAATAGCAATAAATACTGAACAACTGAACAATAAATAGCAATGAATGATGACAGTGCCAAGTTTTTAAGTACAAAGTGAAATCATGTGACTGGACAAAGGCACAATTACAAAATACAAATAAAAAAATCGAAGCCCATTTTAAATTAAGTTCTCAGCTCATGGGGAAGCATAAGGTGACCCTAGAAACCGAAATTAGGAGACCTCCCGGCCCCAGGGCTGACTACAAAAAAAGGGGGGGGGGGGCGGCTAATTTGTGAAATAGTATAAAAGGAATCAAAAACTGTATACATGTATTTAGTTAATACCCCACAAATTGTATAGTATATATACAATGTCAGACCCTAAAGAAAGTTAGTTAGTCATTGCTTAGGCAAAACAAAACAAAATAGTCTGTTTACGGTATCCCGACCAACCCTATTTTTCCCCCGCCGTCCCTAGACTTTTTTGGGGGCATTTGGAGAAAAAGAAAAAGAAAATAAAATCAATTTTGTTCCTGTTTTTTTGCAAAATAATTTAAAAAGATGGTTATAAAAAAAATTAAGAAAAGCCGACCTACCGACCCTCTTTTTTTGTGCCTATGTTACTGTAAACAGACTAAAAGGTACATCACAAACAACACACCAGGGATGATACTCCCCCCTTAAAAATAGCCATGAGTCACATAAGTATGACGTTTGAATCTTTTAGCTAAATAAAACCATAGGCAATTGATCGAAAATATTAGGAAAAATATGAACAAGTTTATTATTTGTTTGCTTGGACCAATCCTCTTGCCAAAGAATTTTACAGTAAAAATTGATTTTACGTCAAAAATATCACATGAATATCGATTGTTGAGGTAAGGCTGGGATAGCCAAGTTCAAGAATAACGGAAGGTGACTGTTAAATCTTTTTGAAAATGTATAAAAATATAGATGGTAGGCAATTCAAAATTAAAACAAGTCGCGTAAGGCGAAAATACAACATTTAGTCAAGTAGCTGTCGAACTCACAGAATGAAACTGAACGCAATGCAACGCAGCAAGACCGTATACTCGTAGCATCGTCAGTCCACCGCTCACGGCATAGGCAGTGAAATTGACAAGAAGAGCGGGGTAGTAGTTGCGCTGGGAAGGATAGCACGCTTTTCTGTACCTCTCTTCGTTTTAACTTTCTGAGCGTGTTTTTAATCCAAACATATCATATCTATATGTTTTTGGAATCAGGAACCGACAAGGAATAAGATGAAAGTGTTTATAAATTGATTTGGACAATTTAATTTTGATAATAATTTTTATATATTTAATTTTCAGAGCTTGTTTTTAATCCAAATATAACATATTTATATGTTTTTGGAATCAGCAAATGATGGAAAATAAGATGAACGTAAATTTGGATCGTTTTATAAAAGAAATATTTTTTTTACAATTTTCAGATTTTTAATGACCAAAGTCATTAATTAATTTTTAAGCCACCACGCTGAAATGCAATACCGAAGTCCGGGCTTCGTCGAACAATACTTGACCAAAATTTCAACCAATTTGGTTGAAAAATGAGGGCGTGACAGTGCCGCCTCAACTTTCACGAAAAGCCGGATATGACGTCATCAAAGACATTTATCAAAAAAATGAAAAAAACTTATGGGGATATCATACTCAGGAACTTTCATGTCAAATTTCATAAAGATCGGTCCAGTAGTTTGGTCTGAATCGCTCTACACGCACACACACACACACACACACACACACACACACACACACACACACACACACACACACACACACACACACACATACACACACACATACACCACGACCCTTGTCTCGATTCCCCCCTCGATGTTAAAACATTTAGTCATAACTTGACTAAATGTAAAAAGGACTCTCGGAGCATGGACTTAATGAGTCAAAAATTAAAGAAGGCTCTATGAGCCGAAGTACATGTTTTGTCTATTGTCTTTTTAATATATTTAGTCAAGTTTTGACTAAATATTTTAACATCGAGGGGGAATCGAAACGAGGGTCGTGGTGTATGTGCGTGTGTCTGTGTGTGTGTCTGTGTGTGTGTCTGTGTGTGTGTGTGTGTGTGTGTGTGTGTAGAGCGATTCAGACTAAACTACTGGACCGATCTTTATGAAATTTGACATGAGAGTTCCTGGGTATGAAATCCCCATACGTTTTTTTCATTTTTTTGATAAATGTCTTTGATGACGTCATATCCGGCTTTTCGTGAAAGTTGAGGCGGCACTGTCACGCCCTCATTTTTCAACCAAATTGGTTGACATTTTGGTCAAGTAATCTTCGACGAAGCCCGGGGTTCGGTATTGCATTTCAGCTTGGTGGCTTAAAAATTAATTAATGACTTTGGTCATTAAAAATCTGAAAATTGTAAAAAAAAATAAAAATTTATAAAACGATCCAAATTTACGTTTATCTTATTCTCCATCATTTGCTGATTCCAAAAACATATAAATATGTTATATTCGGATTAAAAACAAGCTCTGAAAATTAAATATATAAAAATTATTATCAAAATTAAATTGTCCAAATCAATTTAAAAACACTTTCATCTTATTCCTTGTCGGTTCCTGATTCCAAAAACATATAGATATGATATGTTTGGATTAAAAACACGCTCAGAAAGTTAAAACAAAGAGAGGTACAGAAAAGCGTGCTATCCTTCTTAGCGCAACTACTACCCCGCTCTTCTTGTCAATTTCACTGCCTTTGCCATGAGCGGTGGCCTGACGATGCTACGAGTAAAATGGCATTGCGTTTCATTCTGTGAGTTCGACAGCTACTTGACTAAATATTGTATTTTCGCCTTACGCGACTTGTTATATTTAGTCAAGTTTTGACTAAATATTTTAACATCGAGGGGGAATCGAAACGAGGGTCGT
This sequence comes from Littorina saxatilis, assembly GCF_037325665.1. Taxonomy (NCBI): domain Eukaryota; kingdom Metazoa; phylum Mollusca; class Gastropoda; order Littorinimorpha; family Littorinidae; genus Littorina; species Littorina saxatilis. The sequence goes on from NC_090248.1 coordinate 10,797,274, forward strand.
GGTGTATGTGCGTGTGTGTGTCTGTCTGTGTGTGTGTGTAGAGCGATTCAGACTAAACTACTGGACTGATCTTTATGAAATTTGACATGAGAGTTCCTGGGTATGAAATCCCCAGACGTCTTTTTCATTTTTTTGATAAATGTCTTTGATGACGTCATATCCGGCTTTTCGTGAAAGTTGAGGCGGCACTGTCACGCCCTCATTTTTCAACCAAATTGGTTGAAATTTTGGTCAAGTAATCTTCGACGAAGCCCGGACTTCGGTATTGCATTTCAGTTTGGTGGCTTAAAAATTAATTAATGACTTTGGTCATTAAAAATCTGAAAATTGTAAAAAAAAATAAACATTTATAAAACGATCCAAATTTACGTTCATCTTATTCTCCATCATTTTCTGATTCCAAAAACATATAAATATGTTATATTTGGATTAAAAACAAGCTCTGAAAATTAAATATATAAAAATTATTATCAAAATTAAATTGTCGAAATCAATTTAAAAACACTTTCATCTTATTCCTTGTCGGTTCCTGATTCCCAAAACATATAGATATGATATGTTTGGATTAAAAACACGCTCAGAAAGTTAAAACAAAGAGAGGTACAGAAAAGCGTGCTATCCTTCTTAGCGCAACTACTACCCCGCTCTTCTTGTCAATTTCACTGCCTTTGCCATGAGCGGTGGACTGACGATGCTACGAGTATACGGTCTTGCTGAAAAATGGCATTGCGTTCAGTTTCATTCTGTGAGTTCGACAGCTACTTGACTAAATATTGTATTTTCGCCTTACGCGACTTGTTTTATTTTGAATTCCCCACCATCTATATTTTGATACAATTTTGGACCCTCTTTGTACGGAGAGAGTTGGCAATTGTTAATCACATTCTCTCATCTCATTGACTCTCCTTCGGCTCCTTGGTAACATGCGTTCCCATCTCTGCCAGGATTGGACACAGCAGCAGATAACCGGTAAATATGTAACAGGCATAAATGGCAAAATAGCTCGCCTCGCCTGATAATATATGAGACAACTGTTCTATTACAAAGTCTTTCTTGGGAGGCTTGGCTAATTTACTCGCTCGTTTTACACGGGGTTCCATCGTTTTCTTTTCTAATCAGAAAACCTTGCTCCTCAGTTTGTTGACCTTCTGCCGAAGTTCCGCTTCACGAGGGGTTGGGGAGGATGACGACTTTGATGCTTTACATCCTATGTCCTCCAGGATCGCCTGAATGTCATCTAAAAAAGAAAACACACACACACAAAACACACATAAAATAACATAACCTTAACAAGTTATAACCTGGAAGAAATTAAAACACTTGTAATTAGATCACAAAATGAAAATAAACAATAGTGTAGGAAGGCAGGCCAGAAATGAAGTGTATTAGCAACAATGGATACGATGTGGAACAATGATGTAATTGACCTTGTTTGGTACTGAATGGGTGAGGCCATTAGGACAACAGTACCAGGTAAACTCCTCACACACCATGCCTCTAACAGGATATGTTTCCCATCTTTACGTGTGGGAACTACACGTACAATTTCATCCATCCATGCATCCGCCCTATACAGCTTCTTCTTCTTCTTCTTCTGCGTTCGTGGGCTGAAACTCCCACGTACACTCGATTTTTTGCACAAGTGGAATTTTACGTGTTTGACCGTTTTTACCCCGCCATTTAGGCAGCCATACGCCGCTTTCGGAGGAAGCATGCGGGGTATTTTCGTGTTTCTAAAACCCACCGAACTCTGACATGGATTACAGGATCTTTTTCGTGCGTACTTGGTCTTGTGCTTGCGTGTACACATAAAGGGGGATAAGTCACTAGCAGGTCTGCACATAAGTTGACCTGGGAGATCGGAAAAATCTCCACACTTAACCCACCAGGCGGCCACGACCGGGATTTGAACCCTCGACTGTGACCTTCTGAGTTAAGAGACCGACGTCTTACCACCCCGCCACAGCGCCCGTCACGCTATACAGCAATTATCAACTATGTAATGGATGGGTTTAAACATTATTTGATGTCAGGGTGTTCTTCATGGTTAAAAATCTCTTACCTGGTTGAACAATTTGTGCATCAGGCGACAGGTCGGTGCTGGCTTCATTTGTAGCTACCCTTTGCGATGGTGGCTTCCTTCCACTAGCAACCTGCAAATGCACAGCTCTTTAACTGACAAACTCAACTTTAAAGCACAGCTTAAAACCAACACCCAGTCACAATGAAACAATTCTTCCAATTTCATGGCATTGGTCTTAGGCCACAAAAAAGTGTATGTTTCTGGTAAGGCAAAACAAAAAAAAATCTGTTTACGGTATCCGGACCGACCCTATTTTTTTCCCACCGGCCCTAGACTTTTTGGGGGCATTAAAAAATAAAATTAAAATTAAATTAAAATATTTAGATGGCTAAAATACAAAAATAAAAAGCCGACCTACCGACGCTATTTTTGGGGGGCCTATGTTACCTTAAACAGACTTTTTTGTGGCCTAACATGACAAAAGGTGGAGATTTTTTTTATAAACTTTCTTTTTATATTTAGTCAAGTTTTGACTAAATATTTTAACATCGAGGGGGAATCGAAACGAGGGTCGTGGTGTATGTGCGTGTGTCTGTGTGTCTGTGTGTCTGTGTGTGTGTGTGTGTGTGTGTGTAGAGCGATTCAGACTAAACTACTGGACCGATCTTTATGAAATTTGACATGAGAGTTCCTGGGTATGAAATCCCCGAACGTTTTTTTCATTTTTTTGATAAATGTCTTTGATGACGTCATATCCGGCTTTTCGTGAAAGTTGAGGCGGCACTGTCACGCCCTCATTTTTCAACTAAATTGGTTGCAATTTTGGTCAAGTAATCTTCGACGAAGCCCGGACTTCGGTATTGCATTTCAGCTTGGTGGCTTAAAAATTAATTAATGACTTTGGTCATTAAAAATCTGAAAATTGTAAAAAAAATAAAAAATTTATAAAACGATCCAAATTTACGTTTATCTTATTCTCCATCATTTGCTGATTCCAAAAACATATAAATATGTTATATTCGGATTAAAAACAAGCTCTGAAAATTAAATATATAAAAATTATTATCAAAATTAAATTGTCCAAATCAATTTAAAAACACTTTCATCTTATTCCTTGTCGGTTCCTGATTCCAAAAACATATAGATATGATATGTTTGGATTAAAAACACGCTCAGAAAGTTAAAACAAAGAGAGGTACAGAAAAGCGTGCTATCCTTCTTAGCGCAACTACTACCCCGCTCTTCTTGTCAATTTCACTGCCTTTGCCATGAGCGGTGGACTGACGATGCTACGAGTATACGGTCTTGCTGAAAAATGGCATTGCGTTCAGTTTCATTCTGTGAGTTCGACAGCTACTTGACTAAATATTGTATTTTCGCCTTACGCGACTTGTTATATTTAGTCAAGTTTTGACTAAATATTTTAACATCGAGGGGGAATCGAAACGAGGGTCGTGGTGTATGTGCGTGTGTCTGTGTGTCTGTGTGTGTGTGTGTGTGTGTGTGTAGAGCGATTCAGACTAAACTACTGGACCGATCTTTATGAAATTTGACATGAGAGTTCCTGGGTATGAAATCCCCGAACGTTTTTTTCATTTTTTTGATAAATGTCTTTGATGACGTCATATCCGGCTTTTCGTGAAAGTTGAGGCGGCACTGTCACGCCCTCATTTTTCAACCAAATTGGTTGAAATTTTGGTCAAGTAATCTTCGACGAAGCCCGGACTTCGGTATTGCATTTCAGCTTGGTGGCTTAAAAATTAATTAATGACTTTGGTCATTAAAAATCTGAAAATTGTAAAAATAAAAAAAACTTAATAAAACGATCCAAATTTACGTTGATCTTATTCTCCATCATTTGCTGATTCCAAAAAAATATAAATTTATATGTTTTATTCGGATTAAAAACAAGCTCTGAAAATTAAATATATAAAAATTATTATCAAAATTAAATTGTCCAAATCAATTTAAAAACACTTTCATCTTATTCCTTGTCAGTTCCTGATTCCAAAAACATATAGATATGATATGTTTGGATTAAAAACACGCTCAGAAAGTTAAAACAAAGAGAGGTACAGAAAAGCGTGCTATCCTTCTTAGCGCAACTACTACCCCGCTACCAGTATAGTTACGGTCTTGCTGAAAAATGGCGTTGCGTTCAGTTTCATTCTGTGAGTTCGACAGCTACTTGACTAAATATTGTATTTTCGCCTTACGCGACTTGTTTATACCATCTTTTTAACTTATTTTGTCGAAAAACAGGAAAACAATCGATTTTTGAATACCCCTTTTATTTTTGAAAATGCAAAAAAAAAGTCTAGGGTCGTCGGGAAAACATAGGTAGGGTCGGGTGACCAGAAACATACACCTTTTTATATTTAGTCAAGTTTTGACTAAATATTTTAACGTTCAGGGGGGAATCGAGACGAGGGTCGTGGTGTGTGTGTGTGTGTGTGTGTGTGTGTGTGTCTGTCTGTCTGTCTGTGTGTGTGTGTAGAGCGATTCAGACTAAACTACTGGACCGATCTTTATGAAATTTGACATGAGAGTTCCTGGGTATGAAATCCCCATACGTTTTTTTTCATTTTGTTGATAAATGTCTTTGATGACGTCATATCCGGCTTTTCGTGAAAGTTGAGGCGGCACTGTCACGCTCTCATTTTTCAACCAAATTGGTTGAAATTTTGGTCAAGTAATCTTCGACGAAGGCCGGGGTTTGGTATTGCATTTTAGCTTGGTGGCTTAAAAACTAATGAGTGAGTTTGGTCATTAAAAATCTGAAAATTGTAAAAAAAATATTTTTTTTATAAAACGATCCAAATTTACGTACATCTTATTCTTTATCATTTTCTGATTCCAAAAATATATAAATATGTTATATTTGGATTAAAAACAAGCTCTGAAAATTAAAAATATAAAAATTATTATCAAAATTAAATTGTCCAAATCAATTTTAAAACACCTTCATCTTATTCCTTGTCGGTTCCTGATTCCAAAAACATATAGATATGATATGTTTGGATTAAAAACACGCTCAGAAAGTTAAAACGAAGAGAGGTACAGAAAAGCGTGCTATCCTTCTCAGCGCAAGTACTACCCCGCTCTTCTTGTCAATTTCACTGCCTTTGCCGTGCGCGGTGGACTGACGATGCCACGAGTATACGGTCTTGCTGCGTTGCATTGCGTTCAGTTTCATTCTGTGAGTTCGACAGCTACTTGACTAAATGTTGTATTTTCGCCTTACGCGACTTGTTTGTTGTTGACGCCGACCCTATACTTTTTTTTACCATTTGGGGCTGTTTTTCGGCAAAATAAATTAATCATATCATCTTAATGAAGACGTCGATCCAAAATAAGTAACTACTTTTTTTTGTTGGCCTTATCATTTTTTTGCGCTAAATGCAAACAGGCATTATTTGATGGGAACGATGCTGGTTTTTTCAATTCTTACATCAGCCTCAAACTTGTCATTACTCAACCTGCATTTAATAGTGTGCTTCGTTGGTTTGCAAAAACCTAAAACCAATAAATAAATAACCTTCTGTGGTGGAATGGGCACTGCAAGCAATGTCGGGACAGCATTCCACACAAGTGATCCCCTCTCTGAAGGATTGTTTTACTGGTTGGCCTCAAAGTGATCAGTACAAAGCTTGAGACCTTGAACATCAGCTGGCTGCAGCTTTTCAAAGTCCTCTCGCCTTGTGAATTGCATCCATATTCTGCACCTAGTTTGACAATAAAAACAACTGTTATTGTTAAACTAAGCAAAAAGGAAAGACAAAAAAAAGCTAAATCAGATCTTCAGTCTAAATCTAACGCTCTGCCTAAACGCAAAACGGATGATCGATCAATCAATCAATGAGGCTTATATCGCGCATATTCCGTGGGTACAGTTCTAGGCGCTCTGCAGTGATGCCGTGTGAGATGAAATTTTATACGGCCAGTAGATTGCAGCCATGTCGGCGCATATTTACCTTTCACGGCCTTATTCCAAGTCACACGGGTATGGTAGACAATTATTAACTGTGCCTAAGCAATTTTGCCAGGAAAGACCCTTTTGTTAATCGTGGGATCTTTAACCTGCACACCCAATGTAGTATACACGGGGGGTGGTTCGGACACCGAAGAGAGTCTGCACACAAAGTTGACTCTGTGAAATAAATTTCCGCCGAACCTGGGATCGAACTCGCGCTGACAGCGGCCAACTGAATACAAATCCAGCGCGCTACCAACTGAGCTATATCCCCGCCCCTTTGTACTGTAGTTTTCCCGTAAGCAAGGTTTGATAAAGGATTCGGCACATATGCCCACGGGTAGTTTGTCATCAAGTGTAAACTGTTGTTTTGTACTGACTGCTGACTCACAATCACAGTCGTAAGTACTCGCTGACGCTGTAGTCTACTGAGTGAGTTGACTCGAGCCATTGCATTCTCATTCTGAAGAAGGTAAACCTGATGAAATAATCACTGCACAACCCACCTTTTTTCTTCTTTAGGGAACTTGTGGAAAGTTTTCCCGAAGCAGCTCTGTTTGTAACGGGCGTTCTTGCAACCAAAAGCCGAGCAAAATTCCCCACCACCTCGCACGCGATCGGTACCTACGCGATCCGCCATTTTGTTTTCGCCGCCAGCATGTGACTAAGGACGATAACCCACAAACACTTTTTCGCATTTTCTTCGCAAGTTCCACGTCTTCCTTATGTACAGTGTTTGTTAACAGGTAAATGGAATAAGCATTTGAGTATCGTTAATGTTTATCGCATAAGTTGAATCGACTAACACTGTAACTTTAAACATAGCAGACAGATATCTAAGACAAGATGTCCGCTATTTATGTTGTGCAGTGCGTCGTATAACCGGTCAGACAGGAAGGTAGCGACCAGATGACGGCACCAAGGATCTGAGAAGTCGCCGTAATTATCTTACCTATTGGCTCGCCTAGCGGAGATTCGACGGGATTTATAGACGCTAGAGCACGGTTATTTTGTGTCCGTATAGTTGGACCCTAGAGGTCACTGGGCGATAGTTACTGCGTAGACCGAGGTCGCCAGTAAAAGGATTTAGTAGTAAATACATTTCCTAGTGTACGGCTATAGAAGCTGTGTGATTCTGTGTAGGACCAGAATTAAAATATGTCTACAAGAACTTGATTACTTGAGAGATACAGACTATTTAGTAGACAGAGTAGACGGTGATTTTTGACTATACAAGAGCCGTGAGTCGTTACACTTAAAATAGATATCGTGCGCCTATGAGGTCACGGACTGGTTGTATTTCTTTACCTGATTGAAGAGTAGAGAGTTTTGATAGCGCAATTGTACGAGATTGTCATCTCTAGTTGTTTTTTGCTACAAAACTGAGTACCGGATTTTTTGAGTATCTAACCTTTATGTTCATGATTGTGTGTATTTGTGTGTATGCTGTCATAACTGATTAATACAGTGGAGGGAACTTACATTTGGAGTTGTGTTTGATTCCTGTATGACAGCGTACTAGCGCATTTGCATTCATTCACAGCCAAACACACAAACACCGTCAGACAGACGTATATAGACACAGACAGACTCTCGCGCGCAGACTGATACGTATAAAAAGCCGTTTGGCTTAAAACTCATACGCGCGTAAGAAATGATTCATAAGCGCGTAAGAAATACAATTATTTATTACACGTGTATTAAATAATTAACGCACGTGTAATAAAGTTAAAAAACAAAGGAATACTGTACTCACCGATACAAGAACGAGACAAGACGGTACGAATTTTCGCTTATGGAAGCTTCATCAGGAAAAACAAGAACACAAAAGACAACAAAAAGCAGACGCAACACGGAACGAACAAGGTTTGAAAGAAAATGGAGGGGAAACACGCAAAAAAGGGGAGGAATAAATACTTTTATTTCATACGCGCGTATGAATTATTTCTTACGCTTGTATGAATTATTTCTTACGCGCGTGTGAATTATTTCTTACGCGCGTATGATTTATTTCTTACGCTCGTATAGGTTATGAGCCAAACGGTTTTCCATAGATACACGCTTGGGCGTACGCACACTGTGGGCAGATGGACCGATCCATAGACAAACAGATCGACAGAAACAAGAACACAGACAGATACTCAGAAAGACACGTTGACAAACTCATACAGAGAAGCATGCACGCACAACTTATCACTCGATCGCGTACATTCATCAAATCAGTAATTCAAAGCCCAAAACACAATCGAGCAAAGTTTGTGTGTTTTATTGTCATTATTATTAATATATGATCTGATGATAAACAGTTTGGAAACCATAGTACGTACGTATGTAAGTGCGGCATTCTCTCTTTACAACAATAATACTGTCTGTGGCCGAAGATGATGCCGTCATATGAATAAAATTACTCAGACGACAATTTTTTTGTAGCGGTTAAATATGGCACAAGCAATACAGCGAATAAAAGGGGGGAAGCGGCTCCACTCTATATTGTATGGGTAGTTTATGTACATGCCCCAAAACACAGAAAAACTGACAAACCAAACAAACAAACACAACTATGCGAAAGAAGGGCCACAATCGGCATTCCATATTTGTCTTTTCTTAATTTTACCTGTGCAAAAGCGTTCTAAACATGCACAAAATCATCTGATAGAAAACGTGCAGAAAACTCTGAATAGCTGCAGAGGAGTTTTAACTTTAATTAAATCTGCAATGTCCTCTTTGTAACCACTCGCTTTTTCTCGATTGTTTTCGAACGTTATCTTACACATAATATACATTTCTTACATGTAAAATGTCGAACAAAGACTTAGCTCTTATTCTTTTCACCAAAACTAACATTTTGTTACTTTAGGTTCTTCTTCTGGGCTTAGTTTCTTCCTTCTGTCACCTTTTTGTTGCTGTTCGTCACTGAAGAGGGCACACCGCTGAAACAGTAGCCTACTATTTTTACGGTGTTTGTGTGTCTACGTCTTTGGCAAGGACATTTTCTGCTGTTATTTTATCGAAGACTAACCAGCAGATCTTTCGCACTGCCAAGGCAAGTCCGCTCAGACTTGAGACTAAGTCGTAAACCACCCCTTCTCTTCGTGTCTTTTTGATGGTTTTATGTACACAATTAATGCATTATCTTGATTAGTTTTACGGTTAATTAGCCTACTTTGGCCTGGCAAGTTCCGCACAGCTTTCATCGGTGTTTCACCTGTGAGTCGAACACACGTCCAGCTTCGTGTTTTACGCTGACATTCTCAACATAAAAAAACCCATGCAAAAGCCCGGAGCTTCCTGGTTGTAAGAAGCCTAAACCACTGGGCAGAGCGTTTGAACCAGTGGACGGAACAACAAATGCTTCCCGAGAAATGGGCCAACAAAGCAAAAATGACGAGGGGGTTCTTTCAAAGAGGAAGGAATATAAAACCACGGAGAATTCAATATTAAACATTTGGACGGAATAGTTAAACTAGTGGACGGAACATAAAAACACACACAAATGCTTCCAGAGGAAGGGGCAAGCCAGCAAAAATAACAAGGGGTTTCTTTAAAAAAAACAATAAAAAAAAACATATAAATAAAAATAAGCCTAGTTGTGAGTTCCTATAGAAAATTAAAAACACACACAAAAAACACGAAAAAAACCACAACAATCACAAACTTATTAAATTATACCCCAGAAAAAAATAAAGGGATCTGAAATAGTAAAACTGTAAAAATAATGCTAATTCTAATAAATGAACAAATGAATAAATAAATAAATAAATAAATAAATACTAAATAAATACATTAACTAATTAATACAGATAGTAGATAAGCAAAAACAATCCAAGAGATTAAAGTTGGGCTCCAGCCTCTTTATTTACGCGGTATAGGTGTGGGGGTTGAAAAGAGGAGGAGGAAAATGGAGGGGGAGGAGGGGGGAAGGAGGGGGTTGACTCGTAAGGATAATAAATAAGTGGACGCGACGGGGTCAAACACTATGTATAGAAGGGCAAGCACCTGAAAATCCTGAAAAAAAGAAGATTTGTCCGGACAACTTAATTCACACAAATATAGACAATAGCAAAGGTTTACCAATACCAAAAACTGCTGCAAAAAGTGTGTAAAAATGTGCGGAGTTAATGTGTTGCAACGTGCGTGAGAAAAAAAAAATCACAAGCAGGCAAGACTCATAAAAAAACTCGAAGCAAGCGTGATTCAAACCCAAATGCATTTTCACACGCACACACGTACTCGTTTGCAGCAGTAATGTAAATGTGTAGCCATCACACTTATCACTATATTCCTACACTTTCACTCAAAGTGTGAGTACAATGTAAGATGACTGAATCTTGGCTGTGCTAAACATTTATATTTGACTTTTGCGTTGATCAACAGTTACACTTACCAAAAGTTCGTACCTTTAGTTTGACAGATGAAGTTTTGATTTTTACGATGAAATAACATAAGGGCGCCGTGAAACATTGATGACAAATAAGTTCTCCTCAGTTATCTATATCTATATACATTAGGCAAAAAAAAAAAAAAAAAAGGTCTGTTTACGGTAACATAGGCCCAAAAAATAGGGTCGGTAGGTCGGGATTTTTTTTTCTTTTTTCCGAAAAACCATATTTTTACGTTATTTTGCAAAAAAACCAAGATTTTTTTTTTTTTTTCCCCAAATGCCAAAAAAAAGTCTAGGGTCGCGCGAAAAAAATAGGGTCGGTCGGGTTACCGTAAACAGACTATTTTTTTTTGTGGCCTTAGCGTAAAGTTCTATGTGGTATATACAATGATATAACAATGGCACCCTTTGCTCCACAACAATAGTTTAATTATTCGCTGAGATTTTAAGGGATTATGTAGCAACCTTAATAAATAGCATGAACTACTGGACGGAACCATTACAAAATAAGTATGTTTTAAGAGGAAAGGGCAGGGAAGCAAGGGAGTAAGGATGTTCTTTGGAGAAGAAAAACACACGGAGGAGGACAAGAAGGGGAAGGGGAGGCAGAGAAAAAACAAGAAATTCCTCCGAGGTAGGAAAAACACCCCCGTCAAAGGGAAATAACCTTCTCAGTTGGTGGCAGTGACTGAGTGAGAATGGTTATTTCCCTTTGACCATTAAGATGTCCCTCTATAAGTCCTTGTATAATTTTAATCCACCAATAACTCCCTAACCGTGTGTTTGACTGGTCCCAATTTTTGTAAGGACCGTCTCAGGAATGTATAGAACCTGTTCACCAAGTTTGGTGACGATCGGTCCGTTCATTCTTGAGATCTATATGCGAACACAAACACACAAACAAACAAACAAACAAACACATCGACCGAAACCTATACACACCCCTATACCGGGGGTGTAAAAAGAGGGGTTGAGGAACAAGACAGGTTTGGGTGTGGGTCATGTTTGAGCAAACTTTGTTGTACAAACGCAAAGTTTCAACTTCTAAAATGTTCTTCGACAAAACTAGGCATTTTTGTTCACACTATTCGCTAGCAACTATAACATCATGAAAATATTCTTTGATTTTCCAAAGAGTTTCGCCCGTCCGGGTTATCGACTACACACGGAAGTCATCGTGGGGCCGTGCGGATCCATGCTTCTCATTTCCTTCTTTGAGACACATGGGTCAGCACGGCCCCACGATGTTTGTAGTCTAAATATGACCTTTTTTTAAAATTATTAATTCTCGCTGAAATGTTAGGACATAAGAGCGTTTTAGGTGCCTGAGGCATTCTTAAAAGCTCTTTAAAAAAGTCCAACTCGTTTAAGAGATATTTGCAATTAAACACCATTCTGGGACCACACGGACCCACGACTAACGGCGAAGGTTAAAAAAACAACCCACACGCAGAACCATACTATTTTGGAAATGTATCCTGTACACAACTAAACTTCAGCTGTACAAATCATGACACACAAAAACAAACGCTCTGCAACTGTAGCACAATCAATAAATATGGAATGGACGGACGAATTTAGCAGTTGTGAAATCGGGACGGATACGAATAAATGTATGTAAAATAAAACAATTTGTCCGAAAGAAAACTCCTTCATGACAATTGTGTACATATCACATCTACCTGTAGTAAATAATTGTACATTTATTTACACAAATCGGACGGAAAGAATTGTTAGCATTGGTACAGACACTATGACAACTATTTTGTATTCAAACAAGAAACTTATTAACTTAATATCTGCGCACGGTCTCATACACAGCTCACCGACGACTTTAAGAATAAATAAACATATCACAGAAATTGATCAGGACTGTTGTAGAAGAAAAAGGACGGACATTTTCAAAATTGCCAACACTGACCGAATGTACAACTGGGACGAAATTACAAACATACTGTAAAATATTTACACTTTATACACATTAACACAAAAAGAACACCTTTCTTTATTTTGATTTGTCATATATTTTGCAGTAAGGTTTTCATTGAAATGTACAACATTCAAGTAAAAAAGATATCTCCATTGCCATTGTGACGTTTACTTTTCCCATCCACCAGCAAAATCAGCCCCACACAAAGTTCACAACTCATGCTGATTTCCGCATTGAACCGCTATTTACAACAACAAAAGAAAAAGAGAAACAGATTACAAGTGGTGAGTTTTCCATCAATACACTTCTAGCTTGAAAGTGTAATCACACTGGACGGACTCCCAAAGCAAAACGTTTATCATCTCACCCAAAAAATTGACCCGACTTTAAAAAAAGAAAAGAAATTAGCCTGCAACTGCAAAATCTGTTCTGACATGAAACTGAAATGGGGGTCCTTAACGTCCTCACAGGAAATTTTCCTTTTAGGGACATGAGTTGGTGACATATCCACTTTTGACGTATATAAAGAATACTACATGGCTTGCTGTGTCATACCAGATTTGCACGAGTTGCTTTTTCAAATATTAAAATGCGAGCGAACGCGAGCTTTTGAATATTTTGATAAAGCAATGTGTAAATCTGGTACGACTCAGCAAGCCATGTAGTATTATGTTTCTCTGCCGCTTGACCTTCTGATGCACTCTGCCGCTGAATGAAACTCGTTTTCTGTTTGAAAACAATCCAGCAAACCAGCAAGGTCTGATAATATCACTGGGATCTTTTAAGTTTTATGATTTGACGCCTCGATCTGTTTTGCACGCGAATATCAGCCATGCAGCGCTCTACTCCTGAACACTTCAAAGAATGGCATGAACATTGCAGAGTGTTCTTACAATATTTTATTTTTTCATTTTAATTTTTTCTTCTAAATTGACACTCAGGTCTAAACGTCCTTGCTCCCATGATCCCCTATTCACAAGATACACATTTCCTGTGTTCAAATGCTCAAGGATGATGACTCGATACTATGTAGGAAACAAGACAGTCCTTATTCTTCAATTCCATGGCCAGATCTTGAAGCGTGCCTGAATTCTGACCACATATATTGCCCTTGCCACGCTTTTACCGAAATGCGTGAGCGAAATGAAGAATAGATCTACCCTTCCGAATGATAAACGTTCGCCGAGATTTGATCGTTATGCTTTCTGCATTCTGTTTACACATATTTTTTGTTTTACAATTGGCAATGCATGCCTAAGGTTTCGTTTCAAAAGTATCATAACCTATGTATGCGCCTTCTTAAACAAATTACATCAAACCAATATGGCTTTGCGCAAAACTGGACGTCAAAAACGGCATATGACATAAGGCAAATCACTGCCACACCAGGAACCGCAAATACAAGAAATAATATTCGTTCCCTTCTTTGAGAATTTGATTTAAAAATTAAAATTAAAATAAACCCCCCCCCCCCTTTACCTTCAACACAAAAAAGCCCTACATAGGCTACCATTGATCAATTTGCTGGTAAACTTTCGGCAAAAAAGAATTCAGCAGAAATGAACAGGTAAAAATCAAGATAAGTTACAAAGGCTTTGATTTCCTTGCATTACACAGACCGTCCGTTTTTGAATTAGGCAATTGCTCAATCAATGCATTGACTGACAAATCACAAAATCACTTTTTGTGTGATCACATAGTGTTGCCATGCACCACATCATCGGTCCATCTTCTTGTAAATGTAATTGGTCAGTATAATCACAGGACCGGACTGCTCATTCAAAGCATCAGCCCTTTCAGCTGATCCCATGACCAGTCCATCAACTCTCCAATCAGTCTACGTATTTAAGGTCACCATCAGACGCACGCATTTCTAACACGCGCGCAAAAGTTTCATATTTCAGTGTTGTTCCTTTCCTCCTCTCTCTTCACTTTATACAGTCTAGAATCAGTTCTTCCTCTCTCTTCACTTTATACAGTCTAGAATCAGTTCTTCCTCTCTCTTCACTTTATACAGTCCAGAATCAGTTCTTCCTCTCTCTTCACTTTATACAGTCTAGAATCAGTTCTTCCTCTCTCTTCACTTTATACAGTCTAGAATCAGTTCTTCCTCTCTCTTCACTTTATACAGTCTAGAATCAGTTCTTCCTCTCTCTTCACTTTATACAGTCTAGAATCAGTTCTTCCTCTCTCTTCACTTTATACAGTCTAGAATCAGTTCTTCCTCTCTCTTCACTTTATACAGTCTAGAATCAGTTCTTCCTCTCTCTTCACTTTATACAGTCTAGAATCAGTTCTTCCTCTCTCTTCACTTTATACAGTCTAGAATCAGTTCTTCCTCTCTCTTCACTTTATACAGTCTAGAATCAGTTCTTCCTCTCTCTTCACTTTATACAGTCCAGAATCAGTTCTTCCTCTCTCTTCACTTTATACAGTCTAGAATCAGTTCTTCCTCTCTCTTCACTTTATACAGTCTAGAATCAGTTCTTCCTCTCTCTTCACTTTTTACAGTTTAGAATCAGTTCTTCCTCTCTCTTCACTTTATACAGTCTAGAATCAGTTCTTCCTCTCTCTTCACTTTATACAGTCTAGAATCAGTTCTTCCTCTCTCTTCACTTTATACAGTCTAGAATCAGTTCTTCCTCTCTCTTCACTTTTTACAGTCTAGAATCAGTTCTTCCTCTCTCTTCACTTTTTACAGTCTAGAATCAGTTCTTCCTCTCTCTTCACTTTTTACAGTCTAGAATCAGTTCTTCCTCTCTCTTCACTTTATACAGTCTAGAATCAGTTCTTCCTCTCTCTTCACTTTATACAGTCTAGAATCAGTTCTTCCTCTCTCTTCACTTTATACAGTTTAGAATCAGTTCTTCCTCTCTCTTCACTTTTTACAGTCTAGAATCAGTTCTTCCTCTCTCTTCACTTTATACAGTCTAGAATCAGTTCTTCCTCTCTCTTCACTTTATACAGTCTAGAATCAGTTCTTCCTCTCTCTTCACTTTATACAGTCTAGAATCAGTTCTTCCTCTCTCTTCACTTTTTACAGTCTAGAATCAGTTCTTCCTCTCTCTTCCCTTTTTACAGTCTAGAATCAGTTCTTCCTCTCTCTTCACTTTTTACAGTCTAGAATCAGTTCTTCCTCTCTCTTCACTTTATACAGTCTAGAATCAGTTCTTCCTCTCTTCACTTTATACAGTTTAGAATCAGTTCTTCCTCTCTCTTCACTTTTTACAGTCTAGAATCAGTTCTTCCTCTCTCTTCACTTTTTACAGTCTAGAATCAGTTCTTCCTCTCTCTTCCCTTTTTACAGTCTAGAATCAGTTCTTCCTCTCTCTTCACTTTTTACAGTCTAGAATCAGTTCTTCCTCTCTCTTTCCTTTTTACAGTCTAGAATCAGTTCTTCCTCTCTCTTCACTTTTTACAGTCTCGAATCGGTTCTTGAAATGTAGTCAAGAAATCTATTCTCCTCCACGAGAAAGTGTACATTAGTACGTCGAACATTCTGTGGTAGGTGGGGCGGCAGGTTGTCCCAGTTAGACAAAGCATTTGCGTGACTTTCAGTTATCATGTTGATGCACGTGTAATGTTTCATGAAGCAAACCCCTTTTAGAAAATGTGTAGTTAGTTCCATCTCGCTGGGCTCTTTTGGGTAATATGTAGTGAATTCCGTCCCGCTGGCCAATCTCGTTTCAGTTATATTTTTAACCACGCATATTATCACTTGCATGAATTTTTTTCGGAATCGCTTGATCTTGCTCTTTCATCCAAGGTCTGTAACTATGAGCAGACCTGAGGCGATCGAGATAACTTAAAGTTCAAAGCATAGAACACGCCTAAGTTTAAGGATCTCCGACAGCAGTTCTTCCGAGATGCCAACTGTGATTCGCCTTTTAGCTCTGGTTGACTGGGGATTCCAATGTGTGTTTTTGTTTAGTTTTTTGTTTTGCTGTGGAACCAAGCTTGAAGAGCAGATATCGTATGTCACATATAGGTCTTTTCTCGTTGCGCATATCGCGTGTGTTTTTGTGTTACGATGACCTTTTCACACATCAGCACCACCCAGACACTGTTTCTCATAGAGTATTAGATAGCATGCTTGCCCAATGGTTGTTAGCTAGCCTTTCACGGCAAAGACAAAGGGAGAGTCTATGATCTCGCTGCTACAGCTTTCAAGAAAGGGATGTGCTTCGACCTTCTCTTTTTTCCTAAGTTGTTATGTCTTAGTTGAGGACGTTCATCCTGGCAGCGAACCGATACTTGTCAACCCAAAGAACCCCAATTTGCAAGCCAGAAAAGCTTTTTTTCTGAAAGGCTGAAGTCTTCTCTAAACGTTTCAGAGTCAGTGGCTTTAAAGCACAGCAGTCTAAGTCATTTTCTTTACCCTGTGCGTGAGAAATCTTCGGCGTGCTCTTTCCTATAGGCACACTCACTATGCAGCCTATGCGTATTCCTGGATGAGCTCGTACGTTTTACTCAACATGCAGTGTTGGGCTATTTTGATACATCAGTCTGTCTCTTGCAACGTGAGCGAATTGTTTTAACGATTTTGGACTAGAGGAGCTCGTCCTTGTAGCCAGCTCTTACAGGAAGGCCGGGATGTCTTCATCCTCTTTCAGATCGTGCACCATGGGCGTGAAGTAGTAGGTCCCTTCCTCGGCTATTTTGATAAATCAGAATGTCTTTTGCAACATGAGCGAAGTGTTTTAGGGACTAGAGGAGCTCGTCCTTGTAGTCCACTCGATACAGGAAGGCCGGGATGTCCTCATCCTCTTCCAGGTCGTGCAACATGAGCGTGAAGTAGTACGTATTTTGATACAGCAGTCTGTCTTTTGCAACATGAGCAAAGTCTTTAAGATTTTGGACTAGAGGAGTTCGTCCTTGTAGTCCACTCTATACTGAAAAGCCGGGATGTCCTCATCCTCTTCCAGGTCGTGCACCATGAGCGTGAAGTAGTACGTCCCCTCCTCGGGCAGGTTGAGGTGGAAGGTCTCGGCGTTGTCCACGTTGCGGATCTCCTGGTCGATGTTGAAGGCCAGGGCGTCAGTGTCCTGCGGCGTGCCAGGTCCTACGTACTCCAGCTGAGGCGTCACGGCCACGTTCCGCAGCAACACCGTGATGCTCAGCCTCCCGTCGTACGACCTCAAGACAGACTTCATGTTGAGAGGGCGGATGTTGAAGGCGAACATGGTGGGCCAGGTCTTCAGCGTGCTCTCAAAGTCGTGCACGGAGAGAGACTGGGTCATGAGCAGCCACCGCTTGTCTTTAGGGAAGTGGGAGAGGCGCATCTCGTCTGGAGGCGTCATGAAGAAGTGCTCCACGAAGAACTTGCAGGGCAGAGCCCCGAAGCCGGCGTCCAGGAAGTGATAGTGCCCGCCCAGGAGAACGGCGTTCCACGAGTGTTTGTAGGGGTTGTTGCTGGCGTTGGTGCTCATGGGCGTGCCCGGGCGGTAGTCGGGCACCTTGGCGTACCCGTCAATCTTCTCACACTTGAGTCCCGCCGCTCTGTTAGGGACACACAGACAATGACAAATGTGTGAAACGAAGTCCGCTGTAATCGTTCAAGCAGAAGCCTTATTTCAATACGGTTATGCTGCTTTGTTTGAATGTTTTAAGCATTTGCAGTGGTCAACGGCAACAGTAACTGCTTTTTGGCTCACGTAAGTGTAGCCTATGCGATGATAAACTTTGTCTGTCTGTGCGTGCGTGCGTGCGTGCGTGCGTGCGTATGTATGTATGTGTGTATGTCTGTGGTAGAAACTTTAACATTTCCGAGTCTATGGATTACGTCAGTCTCGGTCAAAAGTGTTCGACGTGTGTGATAGAAACTATTTGAAGACGTCACATTATGACGTAAGAGGGTTAGACGTCACGCAAAGGAATTACTGAAAGTCTCGGTCATTGTTATTGTGAGCGGGCCGAGACTTCTTGGCAGATCCAGGGTCTCGCTTTCTTTGCATAGTTTCACCTATGCTTACTGTGTGTGTGTGTGTGTGTGTGTGTGTGTGTGTGTGTGTGTGTGTGTGTGTGTGTGTGTGTGTGTGTGTGTGTGTGTGTGTGTGTATGTGTGACGGAGTGATTGAGTTTGTGTTACTGTTTGTCGATTTCTTACGTGAGCCTTGAAGGCTTCGCCTCTTGTTACACATGTATTTGTTTTAGCTTCAACGGCAACAGTTACTGCTTTTAAAAAATTCACTTGTTTTAGCTTTAAAGGCAACAGTTTCTGCTTTTTACAAATTCACTTGTTTTAGCTTCAACGGCAACTGTTTCTGCTTTTTACAAATTTACTTGTTTCCGCTTCAACAGCCAACTGCTTTTAACAAATTTACATTTTTAGCAAGAAAATAAATCGCTAAGTGGCATACAAAATGGTAATGACAAACAATTCAGCCCATTACCATTGGGTAATTAAAGCTAAAGACACAATTCGCTGTAAGGAAAACTTCTCATAGAAAAAAAATCTCTATAATCTCCGAATAAACCCATCCAAAACACATATTCTTACTTGGCCAATTCTTGGTACAAACTTGCATTCAGCCCATTAAACTGGGTTAACAAGAAGAGCAAACGCTCGATCGAGTCACTTTCGCAGTTCTGAATATTATATGAGGCATCAGATGGACAGGAAGAAATTGCTATTCACAACACAATACAGATGTAAATAATTTGATGTAAAGAATAATCCTATAAAGTTTGAATCAAATCCGATGAATAGTTTCAGAGATATGATATTTCAATTTTTTTCCTTCAAGACATACCTGTGACCTTGAAAAAGGTCAAAGGTCACCAAAGCAGACGTCAAAGTGTAGAGGTCACTGGGAGTCACGTTCACATAAAATTTGAGCCCGGTCACTTTTATAGTTTCCGAGAAAAGCCCAACGTTAAGTTGTGTGTTGCCGAACAGAAAAGGCTAGTTATCTCCCTTGTTTTTCTGATAACGTTCGTAAAAGGCTACAGATGTAAATACTTTGATGTAAAGAATAATCCTACAAAGTTTCAATCACATCCGATGAACTTTGTCAAAGATATAAAATGTCTAATTTTTCCTTTGACGCTGACCTGTGACCTTGAAAAAGGTCAAAGGTCAACGAAACCATCGTTAAAGTGTAGAGGTCATTGGAGGTCACGACTAAACAAAATATGAGCCCGATCGCTTTGATAGTTTCCGAGAAAAGTCCAACGTTAAGGTGGTGTCTACGGACGGCCGGACGGCCGGCCGGACAGACTAACACTGACCGATTACATAGAGTCACATTTTCTCAAGTGACTCAAAAAGCAGAAGACACAAATATATGTAATGAAAACGTCTCATGGAACAACAGTCTCCATAATCTCCGAATAAAACAAACCAAAACAGAAATTCTTACTTGGCCAACTCTTGGTAGAGGGCAGCATAGCACGTCTTCCCCTCGGACAGTTGCCGGAGTTTGCCTGTGGGAGAGTTGGCTTTTGCCGTTTTGCATTTGCCATAATACACCATACTCTGGCTGGTTAACCAGCGGTACAGCGCATGCGCCTTCAGCTGCTCTGACGTACTTCCGTGTGTGATGGCGTCAACTAAGCTCTCCGTGGTCTCGTGGTTTTCTGTTCGCACCTGGAGAATAATAATAATAATAATAATAATAATAATAATAAGAAGAAGAAGAAGATTTATATAGCGCTAAATCATAAACTTTCGTTAAAAAGGCTTGCTCTAAGCGCTTGACATCTAAACTAAAAACGTCATTCACACTCTTTACAATGATGTACAAGAACTTCATGTCACACTCTTTCATTCAGTATAGCACCATTCACACAGTTGTTATTCTGTACAAGACAATAAGTTAGTCTAACATTTAGAATGTTCATAAGATGAAAAAGAGAAAACCAGAATACACGGGTAAAATTGTCTTCATCAATCTTGAAAGAAGTATTTTCACAGACAAAGAGTGTGTCTGTTAAGACATTCAAAGATATAAAGACGTGTTAAGTAAAAACAAATAAATAAAAAATCGTCACTAAATCACTAGAGCCGTAATAAATCTCGCCAGATTACCGAATGTGCCCACGTATTCAAGAATAGAATCCGGGTTGACGGTTTTATGAACCACACATAAGTCGACTATGCTCATGCAGTTCTGAAGAATACTTGGAGAAACAAACTAAAATGTACAGAATCGCTGGGTCAGGTCACCTTGCCCGTATACAGTGACCGAGACAAGACAATGACGGGGACGTCTGTCTCCGCTAGAAGAAAAAACAAGTCGCGTAAGGCGAAATTACTACATTTAGTCAAGCTGTCGAACTCACGGGATTAAACTGAACGCACTGTATTTATTCACTAAGACAGTACAGCTTCGTCAATCCTCGCGTGAAGGAAATCGCTCACCTTCCCGGTGTAAAACGTAGTGATATTGACACGCCAGATTAGCGCGGTAGCGTATTGTGCTAAGCAGGAAAGCGCGCTTTTCTGTATTCTTGTTAACTTTCTGAGCTTGTTTTGAATACAACCTATCATATCTATATGTTTTTGGAATCAGGAAATAATCACGAATAAGATCACATCATTTTTGGATTGATTTCTTACATTTTAATCGTAAGACTAATTAATCTATTTTCGTTAATTGTGATCACATTTTAAGAGTTAACATGACATATGTAAATATTTTTAGATTCAGAATGTGATAAAGAATACGATGCAATCAATTTTAAATCTGTTTGCGAAAAATCGATTTTAATGACAACTTTAATGAGCAAACTCATCAATGAAATGTTAAGCCTCCAAGCTTTTTTTTTTTTTTTATTCAATTAATAAAACACTAGATAACAAACATGGTATTTTCTGTTTGCACACATACTCTCTCATTTACATGCGGTTCAGAAAAACTTGTACATTATACAAAAGGACTAAAAATAGTCATACGTGAAAAAAAATATACGTGTCAACATGTGTAGCATCAAAATGATCATATGTCATCATATATTGATCTTTTTTTTAAAACAATATTCGCATCATAATGTATGGCTGTCTTTACATTATATCAAAGAAAATAAACAATAGTTTGTTTTTAATTAATAAAACTTCAGACTAACGAAATCTCAAAACAACATGATTTCCAAAAATAATTTCCAGTGTTAATCGTGAATCGGTTTTTTTAAAAATGCTTACGCACATCTTTGCGATTAAAATAATGTGATTAATCTTCTTCATATTTTTGCTGTTACTTTTTATACCAAAAAGCACATCTGTAACATTCAACCTAATTCTTTCACCAATGTTTACTAAAATGTACATTTCAATATATTTCCAAAACCTGAGCACTGTTGGGCACTCAAAGAAAAAATGCTCCAATACATCAAGTTCATCCTTACAATATGTACAGTTTTTATCAGCCTTCACTTTCATTTTACACAATAAAATATTGGTTGGATAAATGTTTTGCAATATTTTCCAATGCAATACACGTAATCGAACTTCACTAGTGACAGTGGCTGCTAAGTTCCAATTCTTTTCGTCAATTTCAAATCCTAATTTTCTTCTCCAAAATCCTTCTGAACAGGGTTGGCTGTATTGTTTTCCTACCAGAATCTTTCGAATTTCTTTTACTGATTTAACTTTTTTCCCACAGAAGGTCGGAATGTCACAGACTGAACAATTTACATCGTTTATATCGACATTTCTTAAAAGGAGATGTACAGCTATTCGAACAACATTGTACTCAAGCAATCTATTTGCAGTGTAGCCAGTTCTTTCACACACTTCTTCATAGGTAGCAAAACGTCCATTCTCACACACATCGCTCACATACATTATACCACTTTTAATCCAATCCGCAAAAAAGAGTGGGTTTCCTTGACAAATTATATCTTTGTTGTTCCACAACAAACCGGAAACAGAATTACCATTATTATCGACTTGATTGTTATCAAGCCATGCCTTCAACACATCGGACCAAAATTCCGATTTAATACTGTCCAATCCTTTAAATGGTTTGCTATTAATGTTCGCAAAAAAACACTCAAAGCGACTCCCAAAACGGAAAAACAGTGCTTTTGGGAGCCATGACCATTTCTGGTCTTCATTAGACAGAGTTAGGTTCACAACCCAGCTTAACAAAAAGGAACACTGCATCTGACGCAAATCAATCATATTTAATCCACCTTGCTTTACTTCGTTACATAAAACAGTTCTTTTCACCTTTTCAAATGCTTTTCTGTTGCAGTCTTTTTTGCGCCACACGAAGCGAAACATTAACCTATTAATTTCAGTTAGAACGTCGTCTGGTACAATCCTCCAAGCTGATATGCAATACCAAAGTCCGGGCTTCGTCGAAGATTACTTGACCAAAATTTCAACCAATTTGGTTGAAAAATGAGAGCCTGACAGTGCTGCCTCAACTTTCACGAAAAGCCGGATATGACGTCATCAAAGACATTTATCAAAAACATGAAAAAAACGTCTGAGGATATCATACCCAGGAACTCTCAGGTAAAATTTCATAAAGATCGGTCCAGTAGTTTACTCTGAATCGCTCTACACACACACACACACACACACACACACATACACACACACACACACACACACACACACACACACACACACACACACACACACACAGACACACACACAGACACACACAGACACATACACACATACACCACCACGACCCTCGTCTCGATTCCCCCTCTATGTTAAAACATTTAGTCAAAACTTGACTAAAAGTAACAAGTCGCGTAAGGCGAAAATACAATATTTAGTCAAGTAGCTGTCGAACTCACAGAATGAAACTGAACGCAATGCCATTTTTCAGCAAGACCGTATACTCGTAGCATCGTCAGTCCACCGCTCATGGCAAAGGCAGTGAAATTGACAAGAAGAGCGGGGTAGTAGTTGCGCTAAGAAGGATAGCACGCTTTTCTGTACCTCTCTTTGTTTTAACTTTCTGAGCGTCTTTTTAATCCAAACATATCATATCTATATGTTTTTGGAATCAGGAACCGACAAGAAATAAGATGAAAGTGTTTTTAAATTGATTTCGACAATTTAATTTTGATAATAATTTTTATATATTTAATTTTCAGAGCTTGTTTTTAATTCAAATATAACATATTTATATGTTTTTGGAATCAGCAAATGATGGAGAATAAGATAAACGTAAATTTGGATCGTTTTATAAATTTTTATTTTTTTTTTACAATTTTCCGATTTTTAATGACCAAAGTCATTAATTAATTTTTAAGCCACCAAGCTGAAATGCAATACCGAAGTCCGGGCTTCGTCGAAGATTACTTGACCAAAATTTCAACCAATTTGGTTGAAAAATAAGGGCGTGACAGTGCCGCCTCAACTTTCACGAAAAGCCGGATATGACGTCATCAAAGACATTTATCAAAAAAATGAAAAAAAACGTTCGGGGATTTCATACCCAGGAACTCTCATGTCAAATTTCATAAAGATCGGTCCAGTAGTTTACTCTGAATCGCTCTACACACACACACACACACATACATACACCACCACGACCCTCGTCTCGATTCCCCCCTCTACGTTAAAACATTTAGTCAAAACTTGACTAAAAGTAAAAACGACTGCGTTAAAACAGACGGTGAAACCGAGGTCAGGTAAACATCAATCAACAATCTAGAAAAGAAGCTTTCATCAAAAGAAAGCTGGCTTTAGACTCTTGTCGAAAGTGAACAAAAGTCAATCACAGAGAGGAGGGGACGTTCAGAGAGAGAGAGAGAGAGAGAGAGAGAGAGAGAGAGAGAGAGAGAGAGAGAGAGAGAGAGAGAGAGAGAGAGAGAGAGAGGAAGAGAGCGAGAAAGAGAGAGCGAGAGAGAGGGGTAGAGACAGCGAGAGAGAGAGGGAGAGAGAACGGGAGAGAGAACAAGAGAGATAGAGGGAGAAAGGGGGGGGGGGGAGAAAGGGGGAAGAGAGAGCGAGAGAGAGACAGAGAGAGAAGGAGAGAGAGAGGGAGAGAGAGAAAGAGAGAGAGCGAGAGAGAGAGAGACAGAGAGAGGGAGAGGAAAGAGAGAGAGAGAGAAATAGAGAGCGAGAGAGAGACAGCGAGAAAGAGGGGGAAAAGAGAGAGAGATAGGGAGACAGAGAGAAAGAGAGAGGAGAAAGAGAGAGAGACAGCGAGAGAGAGAGAGAGAAAGAGAGAGAGAGAGAGAGATAGAGAGATAGAGAGAGGGAGAGAGAACGAGAGAGAGAGAGGGGGAGAGAGGGGGAAGAGAGAGACAGAGAGACACAGAGAGAGACAGACAGAGAGAGAGAGGGAGAGAGAACGAGAGAGAGAGAGAGAGAGAGAGAGCGAGAGCGCGCGAGAGAGAGAGAGAGAGAGGAGAGAGAGAGAGACAGAGAGAGAGACAGCGAGAGAGAGACAGCGAGAGAGAGAGAGAGAGAGAGAGAGAGAGAGAGAGAGAGAGCGCGCGCGTCATTCCGCACACTAGGTCATTATGTTCCAATGTTTTTCTTAACCTGTCTGTTTTGCGGCGCATGTCCCCAACATGTGGCCATTTAACCTGTCATTCAACACTTTGCACCCTCTTCACTCGAACCTGCAATTATGGGCTTTGAACATTAAGGTCAGTGTTCTATCTCATCTGGTGCAGTTCGTTAAACTTGTTAAAATCACAATGAGAAAAAGAAAGGCATTTGTGTAGATGAGGGCAAGAAGAAGAGGTGGTGGTTGGGTTTGTAGAAAAACGTGACAGGGAATACATAAAGGAATGGACTTATCTGCTATCATGAACGTCAGTAAAAATCTGTTTCACCGTGCTGTTTGTAAAAGTGCCAATGACGATGTACTGAAAAGAAATGAAGGACGACGCTCGGAAAATGAATTCAAAGAAAGCGCGGATAGTAGTACAAGGGATAGGACCGGGAGAGTGAAATAAGGCTTGCGATCGTGTCTGTCCACAAAGTGTCCTTTCACTCGCCATATGCATGTTTCTAAACAGGTCGATACTTCGAGCCGTCATGGTCAAATGAATTCTAAACAACTTTGAAATCTGAACTGCGCTCCGTAATACTCAAGCATTTCTCAATGAGTGTCTTTTAGTCATCAACCATGATCAAAGATTAACCAATGACTTGAAATCAACCTTGGGATAAAGAGACACTTAACGAGAGAAATAACAACATCTTTCATGTCGAGACGCAGGAGAAACAGAGGAGCGTTAGATAAACTGCATTCAGGCTATCCACACGCGCACGAAAGGAAGTCGAGAACCACGTACAACCTTCGGTATTCAATGAGGAATAATAGGACAGACCAACAGTAGTCAAACAGCAATATGCCACGGTCCACTGATCAAGCATGTGCAGGAAATCCCGGCAAAGGCACTTTCACAGTCAACTTCAGAGCGGAACGGCCTTGCTGAACGATGTCCAATTACGCGTTGTTGGGGAAAACAAAGATCCGTTCCAAGCCCATATTATACGACTGTTTTTTCGGGGAGGATATGTTTTTCTGATTGTATACTGTTCAAAAAAAGAAACGCATAGCTTGTAATATTTGGTTAATTTAGTTATATGGCTACAAGGATATCCACCAAACTGCAGAAAATGTTTATCTGGTCGTCGACCTTTCGTCCATTGCCACAAGTGAGCTCTGCACGTGACGCATGCGTTATCAGTGGCTATAATGTCAAAATTGCTCATTTGGCATGACCACTCGTCATGCTTCAGTGTAATCTCGTGAAACTCGGGGAATATTGAGCTCTCACCATGTCTTCCAAAACCCATAAAAGCGGATTGTTCGCCACAAAGAAATCAGACCACAATTCAGCGACGAAAGATGGCCCGATTGAGCAGAGAAGACCGCCGAATTGCATTGGGTCGTTTACAAGCAGGCCAAAGTCAAAGTGCAATCGCCAGGCACTTCCACGTGTCCCAGAGCACCATCAGTAGACTGTGGGTCAGGTTTCAAGCCACTGGCTCCGTTGCTGACTTGCCACGAGCGGAAAGACCAAGGGCGACAACTGCTGCTCACGACCGCTTCATACGGCTCCGCCACCTCCGGAATCGTTTCCTGTCGGCCTCATCTTCTGTCCAGGCTCTCCCCGGGCCACACCGATTATCGGACCAGACCGTGCGGAACCGCCTGCATGAAGCTGGTTTGAGAGCTCGCAGACCTCACAGAGGAGCTGTCCTCACCCGCCGCCATCGCCAGAACCGAGTGCAGTGGGGCAACCAGCACCTTCGCTGGACCTTCCGGAATCACTGGAGACACGTGTGGTTCAGCGGCGAGTCCTACTTCCTGCTCCAGCGACATGATGGTCGGAGGAGGGTCTACCGGAGAGTAAACGAACGTTACGCGCCCAACTGTGTGGATGAGGCACCCGTTCATGGTGGTGGAGGCGTCATGGTGTGGGGGGCGATCAATACCGCTGGAAGGAGCACCCTGGTGCACGTCCAAGGGCGCATAACTGCCCAGCGCTACGTGGAGGAAATTCTGCGCCCACACGCCCTTCCTCTTCTGGCTGACCAGGATGCCATATTCCAGCAGGACAACGCTCGCCCGCACACAGCACGACTCACCACCCAGTTCCTCACCGACCACCATGTCCAGGTGCTTCCCTGGCCATCCATGTCGCCAGACATGAACCCGATAGAACACCTCTGGGGTGAATTGGACAGACGTGTGCGCAGGCGAGAAGAAGCGCCGGCAAATCACCGCGATCTATTGCAGGCACTTCAGGAGGAGTGGGACACCATCCCACAGCAAGATATCCGGCATCTGATCCAGTCCATGCCCAGAAGGTGCCGGGCAGTTGTTGCTGCTCAAGGCAGTCACACCCCCTACTGACTTGACAGCCTCGGCACCCAATCGTATTGATTGACTGATTGATTTGAAGATGCAAATGAACTGTGTGTGCATTCAACTGTGTCCATACCAAATTTCAAACAAATAATCTAAATATTGGATTTTCTGTTAATTTTTTCGACAAATAAAACAAATTTGGCAAGTAGCAACTATGCGTTTCTTTTTTTGAACAGTATACATCAAAGATTGGCCATGGGAATTTTGTTTCGCCACGTTTGTGACTAACAAAAGAAACAGACGGCCCGGTATGCAAAACTCTCGGCTCGTTGTGTGAATACTTTAAATTGGCCATTGTACCCAAGTTGTCCATTGGTATTTTCAACACAGGAAGCCTTTTGTATGCATCAAATCACTGTGACCCTGGCATTTGCTCAGCACAAAATTGAAAAAAAGAACAGAATACAACAGGGAGACGGACGAGCAAGACTTTTTTCCTTTGTCTGTATGTGGGTTTGTCTGCCCCTCTCTCTCTCTCTCTCTCTCTTTCTTTCTCCCCACTCTCTCTCTTTCTCCCCACTCTCTTTCTCCCCACTCTCTCTCTCTCTCTCTCTTTCTCCCCACTCTCTCTCTTTCTCCCCACTCTCTTTCTCCCCACTCTCTCTCTCTCTCTTTCTTTCTCCCCACTCTCTCTCTCTCTCTCTTTCTCCCCACTCTCTCTCTTTCTCCCCACTCTCTTTCTCCCCACTCTCTCTCTCTCTCTTTCTTTCTCCCCACTCTCTCTCTCTCTCTCTTTCTCCCCACTCTCTTTCTCCCCACTCTCTCTCTCTCTCTTTCTTTCTCCCCACTCTCTCTCTCTCTCTCTTTCTCCCCACTCTCTTTCTCCCCACTCTCTTTCTCCCCACTCTCTTTCTCCCCACTCTCTCTCTCTCTCTCTTTCTTTCTCCCCACTCTCTCTCTCTCTCTTTCTCCCCACTCTCTCTCTCTTTCTTTCTTTCTCCCCACTCTCTCTCTCTCTCTTTCTTTCTCCCCACTCTCTCTCTCTTTCTTTCTCCCCACTCTCTCTCTCTCTCTCTCTCTCTCTCTTTCTCCCCACTCTCTCTCTCTTTCTTTCTCCCCACTCTCTCTCTCTCTCTCTTTCTCCCCACTCTCTCTCTCTCTCTCTTTCTTTCTTTCTCCCCACTCTCTCTCTCTCTTTCTTTCTCCCCACTCTCTCTCTCTTTCTTTCTCCCCACTCTCTCTCTCTCTCTCTTTCTCCCCACTCTCTCTCTCTCTCTCTTTCTCCCCACTCTCTCTCTCTCTCTTTCTCCCCACTCTCTCTCTCTCTCTCTCTCTCTTTCTCCCCACTCTCTCTCTCTTTCTTTCTCCCCACTCTCTCTCTCTTTCTTTCTCCCCACTCTCTTTCTCCCCACTCTCTCTCTCTCTCTCTTTCTTTCTCCCCACTCTCTCTCTCTCTCTTTCTCCCCACTCTCTTTCTCCCCACTCTCTTTCTCCCCACTCTCTTTCTCCCCACTCTCTTTCTCCCCACTCTCTCTCTCTCTCTTTCTTTCTCCCCACTCTCTCTCTCTCTCTTTCTCCCCACTCTCTCTCTCTCTTTCTTTCTTTCTCCCCACTCTCTCTCTCTCTTTCTTTCTCCCCACTCTCTCTCTCTTTCTTTCTCCCCACTCTCTCTCTCTCTCTTTCTCCCCACTCTCTCTCTCTCTCTCTCTCTCTTTCTCCCCACTCTCTCTCTCTTTCTTTCTCCCCACTCTCTCTCTCTTTCTTTCTCCCCACTCTCTCTCTCTTTCTTTCTCCCCACTCTCTCTCTCTCTCTTTCTTTCTCCCCACTCTCTCTCTCTCTCTTTCTTTCTCCCCACTCTCTCTCTCTCTCTTTCTTTCTCCCCACTCTCTCTCTCTCTCTTTCTCCCCACTCTCTCTCTCTTTCTTTCTTTCTCCCCACTCTCTCTCTCTCTCTTTCTTTCTCCCCACTCTCTCTCTCTCTCTTTCTCCCCACTCTCTCTCTCTCTCTCTCTCTTTCTCCCCACTCTCTCTCTCTTTCTTTCTCCCCACTCTCTCTCTCTTTCTTTCTCCCCACTCTCTCTCTCTCTCTTTCTTTCTCCCCACTCTCTCTCTCTTTCTTTCTCCCCACTCTCTCTCTCTCTCTCTCTTTCTCCCCACTCTCTCTCTCTTTCTTTCTCCCCACTCTCTCTCTCTTTCTTTCTCCCCACTCTCTCTCTCTCTCTTTCTTTCTCCCCACTCTCTCTCTCTCTCTTTCTTTCTCCCCACTCTCTCTCTCTCTCTTTCTCCCCACTCTCTTTCTCCCCACTCTCTCTCTCTCTCTCTCTCTTTCTTTCTCCCCACTCTCTCTCTCTCTCTTTCTCCCCACTCTCTCTCTCTTTCTTTCTCCCCACTCTCTCTCTCTCTCTCTCTCTCTTTCTTTCTCCCCACTCTCTCTTTCTCCCCACTCTCTCTCTCTTTCTTTCTCCCCACTCTCTCTCTCTTTCTTTCTCCCCACTCTCTCTCTCTCTCTTTCTTTCTCCCCACTCTCTCTCTTTCTCCCCACTCTCTCTCTTTCTTTCTTTCTCCCCACTCTCTCTCTCTCTCTCTTTCTTTCTTTCTCCCCACTCTCTCTCTCTTTCTTTCTCCCCACTCTCTCTCTCTCTCTCTTTCTTTCTCCCCACTCTCTCTCTCTCTCTTTCTCCCCACTCTCTCTCTCTTTCTTTCTCCCCACTCTCTCTCTCTCTCTCTCTCTCTTTCTTTCTCCCCACTCTCTCTCTCTCTCTTTCTCCCCACTCTCTCTCTCTTTCTTTCTCCCCACTCTCTCTCTCTCTTTCTTTCTCCCCACTCTCTCTCTCTCTCTTTCTCCCCACTCTCTCTCTCTCTCTTTCTTTCTCCCCACTCTCTCTCTCTCTCTTTCTCCCCACTCTCTTTCTCCCCACTCTCTCTCTCTCTCTTTCTCCCCACTCTCTCTCTCTCTTTCTTTCTTTCTCCCCACTCTCTCTCTTTCTCTTTCTCCCCACTCTCTTTCTCCCCACTCTCTCTCTCTCTCTCTCTCTCTTTCTTTCTCCCCACTCTCTCTCTCTCTCTTTCTCCCCACTCTCTTTCTCCCCTCTCTCTCTCTCTCTCTCTCTTTCTTTCTCCCCACTCTCTCTCTCTCTCTCTTTCTCCCCACTCTCTTTCTCCCCACTCTCTTTCTCCCCACTCTCTTTCTCCCCACTCTCTTTCTCCCCACTCTCTTTCTCCCCACTCTCTCTTTCTCTCTCTTTCTCCCCACTCTCTCTCTCTCTCTCTTTCTCCCCACTCTCTTTCTCCCCACTCTCTTTCTCCCCACTCTCTCTTTCTCTCTCTTTCTCCCCACTCTCTCTCTCTCTCTTTCTTTCTCCCCACTCTCTCTCTCTCTCTTTCTCCCCACTCTCTTTCTCCCCACTCTCTTTCTCCCCACTCTCTTTCTCCCCACTCTCTCTCTCTCTCTTTCTCCCCACTCTCTTTCTCCCCACTCTCTTTCTCCCCACTCTCTCTCTCTCTCTCTTTCTCCCCACTCTCTTTCTCCCCACTCTCTTTCTCCCCACTCTCTCTTTCTCTCTCTTTCTCCCCACTCTCTCTCTCTCTCTTTCTTTCTCCCCACTCTCTCTCTCTCTCTCTTTCTCCCCACTCTCTCTCTCCCCACTCTTTCTCCCCACTCTCTCTCTCTCTCTCTTTCTCCCCACTCTCTCTCTCTCTCTCTCTTTCTTTCTCCCCACTCTCTCTCTCTCTCTTTCTCCCCACTCTCTTTCTCCCCACTCTCTCTCTCTCTCTCTCTCTCTCTCTCTCTCTCTCTCTCTCTCTCTCGTGTGTAGAAAGCGAGTGGGGGTGGGGGGTTTGATTCGGTTAGGGAGGCTGTGCAAACTAAGATCCACAAGTACCCCGCAAAAGATCACATGCAGACGTGCGTTTGATGGACTAAAGACGTTGTTTGTGGAGCGTCTGGGTTTATCTGAGTGTCATATCTTTTGTTCTACAGACAGCTTAACGATAGAGTTTAACGCTGCCTGTGCAAACACTTACGTCTGATACTCGTGTGTTGAAGGAGCGACTTCACTCGCTGTTTACTTAAGTGCTTCGTGATCATAAAGAAGGAGAGAGATTAATGACAGGTCTGACGTGCACATTTGCAGTGGATCCCCCCGAGGTTGTTTGATGATATGCTGTTTGTCCTGCCACTCTCCGTACACTTCAGAAAATTTATGTTTTCTTCTCTATAAAACAGAATATTGTATTCTTTAGGTTCTGAATTCATCCTGATGTAGCGGTTAGAGATTAGGGATCGATTCAAACCATACACACTACACAACAAGTGTATCGATTGTAAGCCGGTGGACACTCACAAAACAGAGACTAAACACAAATACCTGCACATTTGTTTGCAAATCTCTCTTCTTTTTCTTCTTCTTGTTTTCTTCTCCAACATTGTATACAGCAGTCTCTACATTTAAAACATGCGAAACGTGGGAGCTTTCATCTCAGGCATAAGAATACTTCTTTATAACAGAAGCCAGTGTAGCTGTAATGAATCAGCCAAACATATGCTCCTGATAATGAAATATATTATTAACATCGTCCAGTCTGCTGTGTTCAGAAACTAACAAGTAGCGGTCTCGGACCTAAATTCAGAGACTCTACATTCTCTCGAAACCAAGTCCGCGAGCCCAGCCCACTCACTGCCTTTTACTGGCGAACGAGCAGGCACCGACTTATATCTCATTACCCTCCACACAAGTTTCAATCTGAGAATTCTTACCGCCATGGAAATGCAATACAAAGAGCACTTTGCCTGCAATTCTCGACTACAGTCGAACAACAGGCAACTGTTTTGTGTTGGAAGTGAGAAGTTTTGGCACTGGGGGATTGAGTGTATTGTCCGTTATTGTAGCATTGTAATTACCGTTTCGTTCTGTAGTCTGGTATTTATGACGCCAGACAGGGTCGGGGTTAAAAGAACGTGTCGAAAAACAGTAAGCGTGATTAATCTCCATTGGTCTTTATGTGGTGCGTGACGCCGCTGCTGAAATGGCCAGGGATATCAATGAAAACAGTTTCAAGTTCGTGTATGAAATGTCAAGACACAAAAGAAACTGTATGTTCGAAACAGACCGTAAAAATTAGCGCCCGAGAGAGAGAGAGAGAGAGAGAGAGAGAGAGAGAGAGAGAGAGAGAGAGAGAGAGAGAGAGAGAGAGAGAGAGAGAGAGAGAGAGAGAGAGAGAGAGAGAGAGAGAGAGAGAGAGAGAGAGAGAAGAGAGAGAGAGAGAGAGAGAGGGAGAGAGAGAGAGAGAGAGAGAGAGAGAGAGAGAGAGACTCACAGATAGACAGACAGAGAGACAGACAGGCAGGTAGGCAGGCTGGCAAGCAGGCAGGCAGACAGACAGACAGAAAGACAGAAAGACAGACAGACAGACAGACAGACAGACAGGCGGGCAACCAGAATACTATAACAATTAGAATTTGTTACAAGTGAATGTTCATGCTTTTACGACTAATCAGACTGTTATTGTTTGCGTGAAGTTTATTCCGGGTGAAAGGACCCGGGGTAGCAAAAGCCTATGGCAGGTGTCATAACAGTGTCCACCCTGCTTACCCGTAATCCTACCCGTGGTCACGCGTGTGTTTCTTCCACAGCCCCCAGACTCAACAGTAACGGTATTGAACTGCATAACAAATGTCAACATACGCGCGAGAGTTGGAAAACAAAGTGAAATGGGGCGAGGAACTATAAAATCAGCTAGAAAACCACATTAAGGAAAAGGCTTTCTGCATGACTCTCTGTGTAACGGATGAAAATGTAAGAGTCATGGTTTGCCTTTATTGTAACGAATATTTTAGAATAGTTACATTTCGATAGAATCAGCATGGGGAAAATGTAGGACAGAGTATTTGGAGTGACTCTGCACTACAAATACCGGGCAGATGGAAAAACGGCCATCGCTATCGGTCGTCTGTTTCAGGAAAACAAGTTTCAGTATGATTAAATGTTAGCAAGGCAAGGCAAGGCAAAGGATTTATTCAAGAAACCCCATGGGGATACACAAAAAAACAAAATAAAAATAAAGGAAAAATAAAGAAATGCAAATGTTCCGGGTCTACGAAGACATTATTAATCGTTGTGTCTGTCTGTTATTGTAAGCAGTTCCCATGGGAACATTCGACAATGGTTTCAAGTGGTTACATTATCTATGCCGTGTACAAAATTCGTGTAAGCTGGCTTTAGATGAGTACGCTGACACCTTTTGTTGCATACACGGTTTTGGTTATGGTATTCAAGGGTGACACTTTTTATGAATGACGTGACCCGGATCTTCTCGCCTTTCTTTCTTTATTTGGTGTTTAACGTCGTTTTCAACCGTTCAAGGTTATATCGCGACGGGGAAAGGGAGGGGATGGGATAGAGCCATTTGTTAATTGTTTCTTGTTCACAAAAGCACTTTAAAAAAAAATTGCTCCAAGGGCTTGCAACGTAGTACAATATATGACCTTACTGGGAGAATGCAAGTTTCCAGTACAAAGGACTTAACATTTCTTACATACTGCTTGACTAAAATCTTTACAAACATTGACTATATTCTATACAAGAAACACTTAACAAGGGTAAAAGGAGAAACAGAATCCGTTTGTCGCCTCTTACGACATGCTGGGGAGCATCGGGTAAATTCTTCCCCCTCACCCGCGGGGGGTTCTTCTCGCCTTTTTTTCTCTCTTCAACAACGGTTGAATTTTGAATCCCCCTCCCCGTCGCGCCCATTACCGACTTTCCCGTTGAAAGTGTTCTCTCGCAATAGTCAGTGGCCCTGGCCTTGATGTAAACTTCGAAACTGTCCATTGTTTTGAAATTCTCGCAAAGCTGTACCCTTTACCCAAATCAACCCCTTTTGAAATGAACCGTTCCGTTTACTCAATACAATGTCAAAGCGTATAAAAAATAAAAAAAACACTTAAAAAACAAACAAATAAAAACAAAAAAATCGAAACTGGACATTATTTTTCATTTATCAAAGTTACAAAGATTTACGTAGGCAATACAATCTTGTACACACAGGTACCCAATTCATCGAAAAAGACTCTCCCACCTTTCTCATAATTCAGGAATAGCAAGCAGACCCCGAAGAGAGAAATATATACACTATTAAACAAGGGGAAAGTCATCATAACTATATTTACAACAAAGATATTTCAAAGAGCTAAATAAATGTAAAATATGTAGAAACCTTCGCCGGGGTTCACTTCAAAGACAAAGGGGGGCAACACAGACCATTTTTCTGACACCGTCATGGTAAGTTCACCTACGTAAGCCAGTACAAGTACGAAAATAATTAAATACAAATGATATGCTATTGGCATGGCTTTCACTAACGGAAAACGCTGGGTGTTCCAGTAAGCGTTTTCTTAATGAGTCACACAATACTGCACTCAAAACGATTAGTTAAACGCGAAATCCTTGTCAAAAGCCCTGGGAGCTTTCAAAGCTGACGATTAACGTACGGAAACGAGTGAGCAATCCTAAAAAGACCCAAGGTAAACAGTTGTACAGGAACCTGAAAAGTGCACCACTGGTGGCGAGTGAGCAAGCAGCCCGAATGTCCATGAGGGTTACCTCACAGGACTATATAAAATCTTATCCTTAGCCTTATAAGGATTCAAAGCCGCGCCTTTGACATGACTAATCAGCGAAGATTGACAAATAAAGGACACCTGGATACATTGCTCTCTCCCAACATTGTTGCTGCTTGAAAGCACAGTAAAACACCATTGCACACACACACACACACACACACACACACACACACACACACACACACACAAACACGCACACGCACACACACTCACACACACACACACACACACACACACACACACACACAAAACTTGAAAGCCCACTGATGCACCAAATTAACGTAACACTACACTAATCTTTCTATTACTCCCATCGGCCTTAAACTTTCAAATGCAAGGAGGGATAACAAAACAAATTATCTTGTTATTCAAATCTTATTTTGCTGATGGCATGCTTTTATTTGTAGTTTCATCATGCCTTGTTTTTGATTAACTCAAAAAAGGCATTTCTTGACAGTCTACAATTCTGGTACCCATTCACTCTTCCTGTGTTAATTCCTCTCTGAACTTCACTCTACGCGAACACTCAGGGATGTCTTCACTCTACGCGAACACTCAGGGATGTGTCAAAGGGAGGTGTCAAAAGATTCGTGGTAAGGCAAAACACTCTCAAACCTGACCTCACAGATGACTTCAAAACGTCTTGCTTTCACACCTCAAAATCCATGACCAAACATCTACTCCAGCCCTCACCCCCAGCGGATTTTCAAGGGACTACTTGTGCCCAATACCTTCTCCTAATCCCCCCCAGAATCGTCCTCTTCACTGCCCTTTTCGAGCACTCTTCAGCTTCGGAAAGCAGTGCCGGACCGGGGGTAGCTTGTTACGAAATGGACAAAAGTCGCGAAATACTTTTTCTGCGAGTCATAAAGGTCTCTTCAGCAAATTCCTTTACGCGACTGAGAGAGCACAAACAGTAAAGGGAATAGAAAGTCTCGCTGGAGTAAGGTCCAGTGTTTGCCCTCTTGCCAACTCAGTGGCACCTGATCGCGACACAAAGACATTGTGGACGTGCTGATGAAGTGAGGACAATGGGAGCAATAAGTGAAAAGAAGGATTATGAGACTCAGGACGGTGGACAAGTTCACGTTCTTTTTTGCCCAAGCTATGAGATCAATGGCAGTGCTGAGTTTTGTGCAAAACGAATGAAATGTAAAAGCCTATCACTCTGTTTGTCTGTCACTGTCTGTCTCATCTCGCTGTGCCTCGAACTGTTTGTCTCTCTTTCTGTCTCTCACTCTCTTTGTCTGTCTTTGTCTATCAGGCTCACTTCTCTTTGCCTGTCTCTGTTTGTCTCTCTTTCTGTCTCTCTGTATTTCTGTCACTCTCTCTGTCTGTCTCTCTGTCTGTCTCTGTCTGTGTCTCTGTATGTCTCTTTCTCTCTTTCTATATATTAGTTGTCTTTGCATGATTTATCGCTGTACTTCTCCTGAAAAAGGGGTTGTAGCCTGTTCTGAATTTCATATCTTGTTATAGCCTTCTGTCTCTCCCTTCATCTCTCTCTCTCTCTCTCTCTCTCTCCTTACGATTTCAAAAAAATAATTTCAGCATATAGTAATTCAAAACTACTAACCCCACCAACGAAACAAAAACAAAAGAGCACAGCAGATATTCAACCCAATACTAAATCCAACTAGCAAGCAAAATGGTGTCCCAAACCTCAAACAGACCATACAGAGATCAAAGGTGAAACAAAGCTTCGCCGAAGATCAACCAAGACTTAATCACTTAGGTGTGCGAGCGTAACCTTGAACATGGATACACAGCTATGCGTGTTCAAGGATTGTTGAAAATGCCGAGGCGACGGCACGTAAGTACTAGTGTCACCGGACACAGACTACAAGTGTTATGAAACTTTATAAGTTGACGGGAGGTCGAGAAAGAGTGTGAGCTTTTGTAATGTAACCTACGAAGAAGAAAATGTTGCTGTTACTTTCAGTACTGTATGTATGAACAGTAGGCTTACATTTATTAGGGTGCACGCTTCGACGCCTCGACCGGCGATATATGATTACTCCGCCAAGTTTGCCAAACTCGCTCGGTAGCGGGTTTGAAATAGCGGAGACGTTGGTTCAAGAAGAGAACGGTAGCAATTGAAAAAGAAATTTGTCGCCTGACCAAGGCATATGACAAAACCCACCACTATAGATAATAAATGCGCGTGTGTTTGTCATTTTCGTGGATTTCTAGGGAAAACTCTACGAAGCCGACCTTATCAGTTCAACCATTCCCACCCTCTCCAACAAAGACACAGACGGACAGACAGACTGAGGGACGGACGGACAGACAGAAACACAAAACAGAAAGACAGACTAACACACGCACTCCCTCTCCCTCTCTCTCTCTCTCTCTCTCTCTCTCTCTCTCTCCTCACCTCCACCTCTCTCACCCTCTTCCCTCTCTCTTTCTCCCCCTCTCTCCCGGATCCCCCTCTCTCCCCCTTACCACTCACCTGTAAAATCTGTTCCAGCATCTCCAAGGACTTGGCGATCCAGTCCGTCTGGGCAGCGAGGTCTCCATCGGTTTCTCTCGTGGCTTCAGAGCTGGAGTAGCTTGCCGAGCAGGAGGAGACAACTATGCCGCTGTCGGGGCGAGACTTACGCCCCCCTTTGCTGGTGCTGCAGCGACTGGCGGGGGTGGTGGCGTTGGTGGTGGTGGTGGTGGCGGTGGAGGAGCCTGCGATGCTTCCTTCGCTCTGAATAAAGCAAAATGCGTTTTCCGGTGTGAAGATTTCTGATGCTGTTTTGCTTTTCTTTTTTTAGTTTTTGTAGTTTCTTTGTTGTTTTCGTTATTTTACAAAGGTACGTATATCATTTTATCGTTTATTACGTTTCTTCTGTTTTCATAACTTCAAAGCGATGTTCATCATAAGAAAAACAATTACAAATGGATAACTCTTCGTCAACCTCTTCCTACCTTCTCTAATCCTCCCCCCCTCCACTTCACGCCACCACCGTACAACATCTTGAACACACACACAATTAAATTAACAGTTGAATATAATTGTTTGCCAACAAATGTAATGTGGCATCCTTTTGTAACTGGCCCAAGTACGGTGCATATCTTACAAAATGAAAAGCTTGTCCACCTACAAAACTAAAACTCTGCAGCTATCATCTAAGATAATCTCTACAAAGAAACGAACAAATTCAATGAAAAAGAAAGAAATTAGTCCCTGCAATATTAAACTATGATGACGTCACACATACGTCACACTGACTTGATGACGTCACACTGACTGACCTCAATGACGGTGTGCACTTTGCTGCCACTCAGCACGCTGGTCTCAGTGGGTGGACGGCGAGCGCTGCTTCGAGCACGTGACGAGCTCATGCTGCTAGCCAAACTTGCTGGACGTGCACTCTGAAAATAGACATAAATATGCAAATTAGAATAGCTAATATCGTATTATGTTATCCCCCTCGTCAGGTCCATGTGCTATAAGTTTCATTATCGTTTTACTGTCTTTTTTTGATAACAGGCACCAAGAACACCACTCTGAAATGTACTTTAGTTACATGCTCTGCTAGAAATCATCGACGTTTTTTTTACCAGGGCTGCTGGAGATATCGAAGTCACAATCGAAATAAAAATAAACGGCCAACAGCAAAAATGAGCAGAAACTACCCAGGAAACGTGATTTTATGTGAATACAAACAGACTTCCTGAAGAAACGCTACCTGTCAGCTCAGCTTCTACCACTAGATCATACCCGAATATTATAGGCATCAATGCTTGCACTCACAGGACAAATGTCTTGAAAAAGACAATCTTCAGTATTCAGAAGTTGTGACGATTGAGATATGTTCCTCACAGACCGAATAAGCATCACATCTGGCACTTACAGGAAAACATCTTAAAAACAGACAACTATCCCTGCACAGAAGTAGTGACGATTTTAAGGAGTTTGTTCTTTATGAAACATTTGTGACGAGGGTCCTCAGTACAAATAAGCATCAACGCTCGCACTCTCAGCACTTGATTCTACCACTAGATCATACCCTAATAGTATAGGCATCAACGCTCGCACTCACAGAACAACTGTCTTGAAAAAGACAATCCTCCCTATTCAGAAGTTGTGACGATTGAAATAGGGTCCCCACATAACGAATAAACATCAACGCTGGCGCTTACAAGGCAAACATCTTAAAAACCGACAACTACCCCTGCACAGAAGTTGTGACGATTTAAGGAGTTTCTTTTTTTATGAAACATTTGTGACAATTGCGAGAGGGTCCTCAGTACGAATAAGCATCGACGCTCGCACTCACAGAACAAATGTCTTGAAAGAGACAATCTTGTCTGTATTCAGAAGTTGTGACGATTGAGATGGGGGTCCTCACATACCGAATAAACATCAACGCTGGCGCTTACAGAACAACATCTTCAAAACAGACAACTATCCCTGCACAGACGTTCTGACGATTTAGGGTGTGTCCTCGGTACGAAGGACATGCATTATGCCACTCGTACGTCGACCTAAAGAAAAAAGAGAGAAAACTATCAAGCGACTTGAAATAATCCTCCCTCAAACTGCCTCCACGATTCTCCTCACTCCCTCCCTCGAAGTGTACGTGATACGTTTACCTGCTTCGCACTTATCTCAGCTTCGTGGAGGGCCAGTTTTAATCAACAGTCGGACATGGCATCATAAATCATATAACCCCCTTCAAGCCTTGTTTTGCAGGCATAACAAAACAAAGTGCTCATCGAAAGGCTGTGAAGTATATGATTCGCTTATCATCCCATGTGCTTCAATCCATGTTCACTCAATAAATCAGTGACAGACTATGAGCTCGAGCAGTAAATCCTTTTTTTTTGTTTTTTTAAATCGATCAATTTTATCAAAAGTTGTTATTTTTTTATATTTAGTCAAGTTTTGACTAAATATTTTAACATCGAGGGGGAATCGAAACGAGGGTCGTGGTGTATGTGCGTGTGTGTGTGTGTGTGTGTGTGTCTCTGTGTGTGTGTGTGTGTGTGTGTAGAGCGATTCAGACTAAACTACTGGACCGATCTTTATGAAATTTGACATGAGAGTTCCTGGGTATGAAATCCCCGAATGTTTTTTTCATTTTTTTTATAAATGTCTTTGATGACGTCATATCCGGCTTTTCGTGAAAGTTGAGGCGGCACTGTCACGCCCTCATTTTTCAACCAAATTGGTTCAAATTTTGGTCAAGTAATCTTCGACGAAGCCCGGACTTCGGTATTGCATTTCAGCTTGGTGGCTTAAAAATTAATTAATGACTTTGGTCATTAAAAATCTGAAAATTGTAAAAAAAAATAACAATTTATAAAACGATCCAAATTTACGTTTATCTTATTCTCCATCATTTGCTGATTCCAAAAACATATAAATATGTTATATTTGGATTAAAAACAAGCTCTGAAAATTAAATATATAAAAATTATTATCAAAATTAAATTGTCCAAATCAATTTAAAAACACTTTCATCTTATTCCTTGTCGGTTCCTGATTCCAAAAACATATAGATATGATATGTTTGGATTAAAAACACGCTCAGAAAGTTAAAACAAAGAGAGGTACAGAAAAGCGTGCTATCCTTCTTAGCGCAACTACTACCCCGCTCTTCTTGTCAATTTCACTGCCTTTGCCACGAGCGGTGGACTGACGATGCTACGAGTATACGGTCTTGCTGAAAAATGGCATTGCGTTCAGTTTCATTCTGTGAGTTCGACAGCTACTTGACTAAATATTGTATTTTCGCCTTACGCGACTTGTTTCTTTTTCAGTGCGATGAAAAGGACAATCTGGCTTAAAGAGAAAACGAACAGGATGTTGCCATTTAACAAAATCCAACAACGAAATCTACGAGGGGAATATATAACACTGAACAATGAGAGCACTAATGTTTGCTGTTCACAAAGTATTATTTTACGTGTCTCCTCGCGCTTGACCGAGAGAAAAGAGTAACGGTTGACAAAAATAACCAGAAATTTGAAAGAAAAAAAGGTAACGGACAACACTAAAAATTAACTCTCGTTCTTGATCCCAAACAGAATCTGATTAATAAGCGCTCTACATGCTTACGACATGTGTACTAGAGAAGATTCCCCCCGCGGGTTAGGGGGAAGAATTTACCCGATGCTCCCCAGCATGTCGTAAGAGGCGACTAACGGATTCTGTTTCTCTTTTTACACCCCCGGTATAGGGGTGTGTATAGGTTTCGGTCGATGTGTTTGTTTGTTTGTGTGTTTGTTTGTTTGTATGTTTGTGTGTTTGTTTGTGTTCGCAAGTAGATCTCAAGAATGAACGGACCGATCGTCACCAAACTTGGTGAACAGGTTCTATACATTCCTGAGACGGTCCTTACAAAAATTGGGACCAGTCAAACACACGGTTAGGGAGTTATTGGTGGATTTTGTTTTTTTTTGGGGATCAACTACGGCATAACTCTTCCTTATCTTCTCCATGTTTTCAGCGTTTACCTCCCTTCCTTCGTATGGTGCACTATAGTATGAGGGGGCATCTTCGGATATTCCCGGCGTTCTGTTACTATTTTTAGAAGGTCACCGCAGTGTCCAGAACGTAAATTGGACCCGTAAATTATCCTCACTGTAAAAGTGCAAAGGTCGAATCAATTTATAGCCACGCGAAAAATACACTGTCATCTATCTCTCTATATATACGGCTTCTCTGTGTTTGTGTGTGTGTGTGTGTGTGTGTGTGTGTGTGTGTGTGTGTGTGTGTGTGTGTGTGTGTGTGTGTGTGTGTCTATGTGGGCAACACCTGTGGATTGTTCAGTTCTGTTTGTGATGTGGTCTGGCGGCTTTTGTGTATTTGTATGCTCACTCAGTTTTTCAACCTATGCTGGTTAAAGGATACTATCCCCGCAGCGTGGTCAGACTCACAAGTAGTAGCAGTATTGAAGAGCGGAAAACCGGGCAATCTACCTGGCAGTTACCGCCCCATATCACTAACCCCCCACCTCAGCAAGATCTTTGAGCGTGTGGTGAACCAGAGGCTGGAGTTCCACCTCAATAAACACAATATCATTCCTACATGCCAGGCAGGTTTTAGGCAAGGTCGTTCGTGTGCGGACCACATTGTGCACGTCACTGAAAAAATCAAAAAGACCTTGGCACATAGTAATAATTCTCTTCTTGGAACCTTCTTTGATATTAAATCTGCGTACGACAGCGTCTGGCATGCTCGTCTACTCCTAAAACTCGGCAGAATCGGTGTCTCTGGCCACATGTACCAATTCATCAAAAACTTCATCAGCAATCGCAAGATGTCTGTCCGAGTGGGCTCTTCGGTGTCCGAAACCCATGCGCTGGACATGGGGGTTCCCCAGGGCAGTATCATCGCGCCAAACTTATTCAGCATCATGCTCTATGACATTACTTCTGTTAAGGTTGACGGTGCCAGTGTACTTCTGTATGCGGACGACCTCGCCTTAATAGACACTAATAGACCACGCCATAACAGAGTTACCAACACTGTTGACTTATCTTCTTACCAAACTAAAATCGACAACCTCTGTCAATATATGTACACCAACGGCTTCCAACTAGCCTCAAATAAAACAGTCTTTCTTGTTGTCTCCCGTAGACAACTGTACAGGAACTGCAGTATAAAGATAGGTTGTGATATTATCAAACCGAGCTCAGAAGTTAAGTTCCTCGGCGTTATCATCGATACCCGACTTAACTGGACCAGTCATATCGAACATCTGATCAATAAGGCCAACAAGGATCTTTATATCATACGCTACCTGGCGTCCCAATCCTGGGCCAGAGGACGTAAGTGTGTCACAGAGGTAGTGCGGGCATTAATTCGCTCCCGCCTCCTTTACGGGTGCGAAGCTTATTTCGCGACGCGCCCGGCGCTCATGAAAAAACTGGCTATTATAGAGTGCAGGGCGCTCAAAATAGCTCTGGGACTCTCCCAACAAGCGAGTAAGAGTCGAGTCTACAGCGAGTGTGGGTGGCTGCCCCTTGTGGATGAGATAAAACTCCGTTCAGCTCAGTATGCTGTCAGAGCCCACGCGGTAGAGAACTCTGCCTGCGAGGTCCTGACTGACTTTTTTCCTCAGCACCAAAATTATGAGGCCAACACCAAACATAGCACTCAACTCTTGGCCAAAACGCTACCCTTATCCGACACAGTAAACCGCATTCTAGCCGATAGCGGGGTGAAGGTCAGTGAGCTGGCCAGGGTCCCCCCGCCCTCCTACCCGCCTTGGCTTGAGGAAACCCCTACTATCATATACGACAGTGAAGATAATACTACCAAAAAAGATAACCCCGTCTACCTAGCTACTGTTACAAAAGAAACCCTAAACTACAAATTCTCGGAGCATTTAAAAGTCTTTACTGACGGATCCAAATTTGCAGACGGCAGCGTTGGCTGCGCCTTTGTGATCCCAGATCTCAAAATCTCAAGGAAATATACTCTTAATAAAGACATCTCCATATTCTCAGCCGAGCTATTTGCCTTGCTCATGGCATGCACTTTTATAAATGACCTCCCAGTCACACCGCGTGCGGTAGTTTTCTGCTCTGACTCGCGCTCTTCATTACAAGCTCTGCATCGAAACACATCAAATCGGGCAGAGCTACAAAGAGAAATCCTCTTTATATGTCACCAGTTAATCTCATCCGGCACATCCGTATCATTTCTCTGGGTCCCCTCTCACGTAGGGGTCCGGGGAAATGAACTGGCGGATGTCGCTGCCAAAGAAGCGGCAGAATCTAGCCCAGCTAACACTAACATCGGCTACTCAGTAACCGAGTTCTACAGTAAAATCCGTAAACTCATTCGAAGTCAGTACGTAACATCTCTGTCCTATCAACCCATTGATATGAACGATCTACACCCCGATCTCCCAACAAACCTCCTCACTATCTTCAGACGCCTCCGTGCCGGCGGCTGCCGCTTCCATATCTTTAACAAGTCCTGCCATTGTGGAGAACCCTATTCATTTCAACACATTTTCGCTCCATGCGCTACAAAT
This sequence comes from Littorina saxatilis, assembly GCF_037325665.1. Taxonomy (NCBI): domain Eukaryota; kingdom Metazoa; phylum Mollusca; class Gastropoda; order Littorinimorpha; family Littorinidae; genus Littorina; species Littorina saxatilis. The sequence continues at coordinate 10,840,930 of NC_090248.1, forward strand.
AGAATTACCTTTAAAACCTTATATGACCATATGCAGCTCCATGGTCTGAGTCCCCAGGATTATCTGCGCAGTAGCAGTTCTCTAGGCTGGTCACACAGCTTGCTGCTGTGCCGACTGGTCAGGGACTCGGACATGGGGCTGTGGGTATAACTAAGCCCAGATTATCACATCAGCGTGTTTCAGTTTGAGGTCGAGTGGCTCCCGCCATCCCTCCTGATTCCAGCGACTACCTTCTAGACAACATATCCTCACCCAAGGCCCACTAGTCGCCAAACTGTACATATTGTTTTTATTACCACGGCCTTCGTGGCTTACATCTTAATCCTTTTATTTGTAAAAAGTTTTGAGATTTATTGTTCGTGTTCCTCTTACTTGCTCATCTATTTGGTTTTATTGGTGATCCTGAAAGGTTCCACTTTTTAACTCGATTTGAAATAAAAAAAAATAATATTACAAGCCCGTTATTCAAGATATAGAATACAGACTTATAATTCTTACCAAGAAACATCTTAACTACTTTTCATTTTAACAAATTCCACAGAGCATTATCAACTCAACCCCACCCCCTGCCCTCCTCTCCTTATTTTTTGTTTCTTTCTTTCCTCTTTTTGAAAGCGGACAAACACTCAAGTCCTTAATGGCTCAAAACCGTAGGACTTTTAATATTAATTTTAACGTATTTGTATGTACTGGCCTTCCTTTGAGAAGCCAGAACAGTTCAAAAGGGCTTAGAGATAAGCTCTAAATTGCTCAATCCTGAGCAGTGAGAATGGTTATTTCCCTTTGACCAACGTGGGTGTTTTTCCTATCGGAGGAATTTCTTGTTACCCTTGTTAAGTGTTTCTTGTATAGAATATAGTCAATTTTTGTAAAGATTTTAGTCAAGCAGTATGTAAGAAATGTTAAGTCCTTTGTACTGGAAACTTGCATTCTCCCAGTAAGGTAATACATTGTACTACGTTGCAAGCCCCTGGAGCAAATTTTTGATTAGTGCTTTTGTGAACAAGAAACAATTGACAAGTGGCTCTATCCCATCTCCCCCCTTTCCCCGTCAGGATATAACCTTCGTGGTTGAAAACGACGTTAAACACCAAATAAAGAAAGAAAGACTAGAGAAGATGAGAATTATGAGGAACCAGTCTCCTGGCACCTAAGAGAATGACAAGCACTGAAATGGACAAGCAACTTTTTATCCCAGACAGCAGCAAAATGTTGAAAGCCACAGACAAAGCAAGCATCAATCAAAGCCAGACTAGTCAGTATGACAGTAGAGCGACGTGCAAGAGCTCGTTGTCGCTACTCGTTGCCAGGGACTCACGGCAGTTTACGTCTGCTTTACTTATGCAAGTTTGAGTAATAGCGGAGAAAGATATGGTCGAAGATACGGCTGGAGAATCAACCGGGATTTTCTGGTAGCGTTATCTGCATAATGTGATCTCAACTGGACCAGAGGTCTCTTCTTTTAATGAAGTGTCCGATAAGACCGGACAGTGAATACCATCCGTGACAACTGAGGTATTGGCCACCGTTTGTCCGCACATTTTCACATTAGAGGTGTTTGGTGTTACAGAAAGTGCAGTTGAAACGTCTGGTTCATCTAAACACGTATGTTAAATGAATGCACGTGCACCATGACGCACTTAGGGGTCATGTTCTCATTCATCGTAAGTTTACGTTACCACTGCATTTTTCCCAACTTTCATTTTCCGATCTAACATTCACATTTTCTTGTAGTTATTATATTAAACAATGCAGACTTAGCTTTTTTTTTTAAAGTTCGATGCGAGTATCTTCAAATAATTTTTTTTCTCAATGAGTTGAATTGACAGCCGCCAGTCAAAGCAATTTTTGTAGTAAGAAATAAATTTGTAAATATATAGGTTTTTATATGCAAAACATTTTGTGTGAATCATTCTGTTACGCCTACTCACATGGTGGATAACACATTTCTGTAGCTCAAATGTTCTAACAACGAACAAAAAAGACCAATTTCCACAGAGAGCCATACGTTATCTGAGAGTCCGCTTTCTATAGAATGCCACCATTCGTCTAGGATTCCATACCGCTGTTCTTTCCTCACAGGCCAGTGAGGGCAGTTTCGCTTCGGTAACGGTTATGAGTAGATCTATTCACGCACAAATGGCACATCATCGAGTACAGATTTTTCTGATAGCACCATTTATTCATCTGTTTTAAATGTGCATAGTTTTCGTCATATCGTGTAACTGCGGTACTGACATCCATATATATACGCTGACAAGTCAGTAAAACGCCGACTTTATCGGGAAGATCATTTCCAGAAGAGTGAAGAAGCTCATTTTGATAGTGTCATCATTCATTGGTAATAGTCTTTGTCAATCCATTCAATGCCCAGCACCCCTCAGTTTACAATTTCGTAAAAAGTCGGAATTTATTAATACCTCAGAGGAGATTATTCATTTATTGAAGAGCACATAAAAGGAACTTGATCCTAGCTCCTTTTCAAGGCATAAAATCAGAAATAGTTTTACCCACAACCACTAGTTGCCACCACCATATAAACCACCACTCCCAAATACACGGGGGGCCCGGGTAGCTCAGGTGGTAGAGCACTGGACTTGCGATCGAGAGGTCGCTGGTTCGAATCCGGGCCGGGACGGACACGGGTCAACTTTATGTGCAGACCCAGAGACGGTATCCATCTCCCACCCCCGTGTCACCACAATGGCACGTTAAAGATCTTGGTCATTCTACCATAAGTGCAGATGGCTGATACCACCTAAACACGCATACATCAAAAAGCCGTGAGGGCGTAAAACTCGAATCGTATAAACCAATTCATGTCCAATATAGGCAATTAAGACCTGACGGACAATAAGCCCCTTCAAATTTACTTACTTACTACACGGCGCTTTTTGTTTTAGCGTATCATCAACTCATGTCCCCAAAAAGGAAAATGTCCTGTGAGGACGTTAGTTAGGTTTGTCTTTTGCTCCATAACGTTTTTTTCCATTACCATTTCCTTTCTATTTTGATTATGCCTATGAAAATTTGAAACGAAGACGTAGAGCTACAGGATCAGGGAAGGTGAAAAAAAGAAGAAGAGAAAAGAAAAAAGATGAACACTTTGTCAAAATCATGAACAGGATCAATACCTTACTGTTGCTTACACCACCATATGTCTCAACACTGCACAAACGCTCCACAGCACAACGAAATACACAAAAGTATACCACCAACCCAAGGCAAGCGATCATACAGTAAGTAGTAAGGAAGCACAAGTAAATCGTTTAGAGAGCAATAAGTCCAAGGAACATAAGCCATCTAATGAGCGTGAGTGTATGTACTATGTGAAGACAAATATTTTTTATTTTTTTATTTTTTTTTTATTTTTTTTTAAGGATAGAGAACCTAATACATTCGAACTATCGCTGCTCTCCGCTCATGTCTAACGAGCGCTTATAGTACCTGATGTTCACATTACTAATTACTTTACACATGATAAACACCTGCACGAGAAAAGTAAGGTGCATCGTGAACTTGTGAAACTTCGTGTGCTCCTTCTTTTTCCCTCGTTAAACTCTTCCCCCATTGACCTCCTCACAAAGACTAGCAGAAGTAAAAACAGTCCTATCTCATACTGTTTAATATTGGACTGATTCCAGAGCGGACAGAGAAATAACAGTATACGCTCAAGTCCTTAAAGGCTGTCCCGAATAGCGCTCAAATTTGTCATTGCAAAGATTTTGCAAAGTCTTTTTTTCCGAAAATTTAGTGCCAAAGCCTTGTGCAACGAGCTTCGCAAAATAAACTTCGAGAAGTCGACTTACCTCATTTAACATCAAGCTTGATGAACGCTGAAAACTTTAGCATTAATTAGAAAAATATTCTCTCCGATGGCACAAGATGTATCTGAAGGGCCAGATATCCATTAGTCAGTACTAAACAGTATGCATTCCTTTTTATAACAGCAGCAAAAGTAGGCAGACGCGTTCCATGGCATCTTGGCATAAAGTAAAAGAAAACCATGTCGACCTTTTTTTCTGTCCACAGATTTGTACTCGATTTTCTGTATAAGATAACAGTGAACATGTACTTATAGAGGTGAGTAATGTACTTACAGGGTGGGCCATAAAAAGTGTCCACATTTAATTTGTTAATATTTTTCCTGCAAAGTGATATTTTCTTTTCTGTTTCAGATAGAATTTGAGACAAGCATCTTAGAATTCTTTTAAAGCCTGAATGGATCGCATTCCAGTACAGGAAAGGACCAAAATCGTTGAACTTTACTTTGCTACCAATTCTGTAGTTCTCGCCCAGCGCGCTTTTCGGAGAGAGTTCCCTGGCACACACTGTCCATGTGCGAGAACTGTGAAGCGCCTCGTGGATAAATTCAGGAACACTGGTAGTCTCGCAGATAACAATAAAGGACATAACCCTGAATTTATCCACGAGGCGCTTCACAGTTCTCGCACATGGACAGTGTGTGCCAGGGAACTCTCTCCAAAAAGCGCGCTGGGCGAGAACTACAGAATTGGTAGCAAAGTAAAGTTCAACGATTTTGGTCCTTTCCTGTACTGGAATGCGATCCATTCAGGCTTTAAAAGAATTCTAAGATGCTTGTCTCAAATTCTATCTGAAACAGAAAAGAAAATATCACTTTACAGGAAAAATATTAACAAATTAAATGTGGACACTTTTTATGGCCCACCCTGTATATAGGTGAGTACATTTTCACTGTTATCTTGTTTTCCTCACCTGCAGTCTCTTGTTCCTATTTCGATTTTTGATGTCAACAAGTCAGCTGACACCTATGACACCCCAAAGAGTCACGTACCTGACCTAAAAGCAGAACGGCTTCACAGTTCGAACATTTCCAACCCTCACCAAAACACTCCAGTGGAAATCAATTCCCAGAGCCAAGTTCCAAGTCAAAACATTAATTCGTCCAATACTGCTCACTCCAGCAGCACTGAGCAACGCACATACGGCCGAAAGCTCTTTTAAATACCGAGCGCCAAAAACACACTCGATAGCTAGACTAATCCTTCCCGACAAGAACACTCGAAATCCGTACCTCATTTACATGATCACCACCGATTTCTGCGTTCTGATCTGCGGGGCTTCCAGTCGCACCTCTCACCCTCAACCCACGACCGTCTCGCGTCAAATATTTCGCAGAAATGAAATACCTGCTATCGCTGATATATATATATATATATATATATATATATATATATATATATATATATATATTATATATATACCTCACCCCTTGCCCGTTTTAATCGCTCGGCGCGCTGAGAGGTCGCTATAATAATAACACGTCAGCCGTAAAAGAAAAGGAGGGTCTTCTCCCCTTTCGCCTATCAATGGACGGTAATCGCCCTTGGTGAAGAGCTCTTGTCTGCTAAAGAGTGGAGAGAGTTCATATAAACGTGCGATTGTGTGTTCACCTTTGCTCTTGGCGCCGCTGTCAATAGCCAGGACAGGCCAGTGAGTACATTCTGATACGTTACTGTTACTGGATAGCGCTTCTTCTTGACAGTTGCTATATGTCTGCTATAGAATAAGATAGACAAGCAAGAAGGGTCACAAAAGAAGGATCTAGCATGCATCCTGCCAAAGAGGACCCGGTGAAAGCAATATGGGCGATAGGCGTGCAATGACTCTACCAGTATCGATGTATCATTTGTTTCTCAAAACTTATCCAACGCATGAAGCTCAAATTTAAAGAGGGAAGGAATTATTTTTTCAATGAAAATAACATCTGCAAGAAACACTTCCACCGCGACTGAAAAATATAAGAACAAATCAAATAAGAATAACAAAACAAAGTTTGTGTTTTGTATATTCAAAAATTGAAAAAAAATGAAAATAGTAATCCTGAAGAGGAGGGCGTAAGAACTAGCAAATTCTATTCAATCCGTTCAAGACGATGACGCCACCAGTTCCACCTCTCGCACACTTCTCTATCAAGTTGTTCCCCATCAGACCTGTTTCCTGACCCCTCCAAACCATTAGCGCCAACATTTATAAAGAATCGAGCCCGCTTTAGTCAACACAGCACGCTTTCATAACACAAGCGGGTTGCCAAATATACCAAGCCTGGTGCATAATTAATTACCCATGGTAAATGTCTTCACATGATTGTAAATGCCTTTTTTCCCCTTTACATTTCACGAATGAGAGACAGAGAGAGAATGAGACAAACATAGAATGATACAGACAGGTCCTATAATTTGACCTTTGCAGTTGCAAAAGACTAACACGAGAAAGCAAGGTCCCCGTTTCACGAGAAATAATCTAAATGAAAGAAATATTACAGAAAATCAAGAAAGGGAATACGATAGCATCTTATTTACAGAAGACTGCGCGTGTGGGAAAAAAATTACCATAACGGACTGTCAAGTCAACTCATATGTCAGAAGGTAAATGAGCCATAGACAGACAAACAGAAAAATACTTTCTGTTCAAGTTTTTGATAAGGCCAAAAAAAGAGAGGTCTGTTTACGGTAACATAGGCCCAAAAAAAAAGGGTCGGTAGGTCGGGATTTTTTTTAATTTTTTTTTCCCCTCCAAAAACCATATTCTTACGTTATTTTGCAAAAAAAACAAGATTTTTTTTCCCCCCCCCAAATGCCAAAAAAAGTCTAGGGTCGCGCAAAAAAAATAGGGTCGGTCGGGTTACCCTAAACAGACTATTTTATTTTTTGGCCTAAGCAGGGTACTAAAAAAAAGAGTCCAGTATGCATATGCAAATAGACCATAGGTCGCAGTACGAGTCGCACTACACATGAATGAATGAATGAATGAATGAATGAATGAATCAATCAATTAACCAATCAGTTAATGAATCAATGAATCAATCAATTAACCAATCAGTTAATTAATCAATCAATCAATCAATGGAAAAAAAGAAGAGGGAGAGAGCAGAAGAAAAACAACAGGTGTCGAGGTCGGTGCAGGTAAAATTCTGTTCACCAAGACCATGTTTTCTATCATGAAAAGTGGAATGCATACAAAGACGTACGTGACACTTTCAAAAAGTAGAGCCTGTAAGAAAGTCAGACACAGTAAACGTATTGTTATTGTGTTGATCTCAGCGAAAAAGCGTTGAACCAGCAATTGGACACGAGAACTCGTAAGTCAAGGTCTTTGTTTGTCAAAAGCAAAGTAACATGATGCCTCTGGTTCCCAGTTTCAGGCACCATAAAGCTCAAATGATTCCGTTGACATACAGCACTCATTCGATAGTTCATGTCCAGTCCAGTCACAGAGGGGAAATAGTGTATAATGACACTATAATAGAATTAATGCTGAGCGGAAAATCGATAGATTATTGGGCAAAAGTTTTAGTCAGGGCTCAAGGGAAGCTTGTAAGAGAATAGTGTGCAAATTAAGTTTGTCCAGGGAAGAAAACCAAGAAAACAAGAACGAGAAGTTAATGGAGCGTTTAGTTATAGACAAAACGAAACCGTTCACAAAACGATAACATTTAAGCTCAGAAAAATGTCATTTCTTCAGTTCATTGAAAGATCAAAGTCTTGAGTTCCGGAAGAGACACACGCGCGGAGGTAATTTTAAATTCAGTTGAAGACTCACACACGGAGTGAATTTTCCACGGACAATTAATACCAGCAAAGTCACAGGCATACCCCCCTGCAGGAAAAGACACGCTTTTTAGCAGAAGTTTTTGACACCGGGTAGATCGTTGTTTTCTAACAAGGATTATGGCGCGCATAAAAGGGCTCAGTGAAAAGCAGCGATCTCCCAACACAAGCTTATATGAATAATTCACGCGTACAAAGCTGTCATTTAAATGTCATACGTGTTTGTGCAAAAGAGTTGGGGGTAACTCGTGTCAGACTTTGCGATAAGACGTCGGCATTCGACACAACTTGATCTTTGACTTTCTTGCGATCTGATTGACTTGCTTAGTACATGTCCATGTCGATTGCAAGGTCAATGGTAGATTCTTCACGAGAGAACGTCACGGTGATTATGCATAATTTTTTCGTGTATTTCCATCCTACCAAGTAGCTCCTTAACCCCCCTCCCCTCCCACACACACACACACCCTTCAGCACAAAGACTACTCCTCCCTACCCCCTATCTTTGGTAATAAGAATAGAAACGACACAAGGACAGCAGTTACAGAGTGTCATGCTTTCTTTGTAGAATCGGCAATACAGCTATTCTAAAAAATATTGCGGAGATAGAACGACAGAGAGAGAGAGAGAGAGAGAGAGAGAGAGAGAGAGAGAGAGAGAGAGAGAGAGAGAGAGAGAGAGAGAGAGAATTGAATTGAACTTTATTTTACAAGGATTTAGATTTAAGGCTACGCCTTTTCTTACAATCTGTCCTTGGGACGCATAGACAGACAGAGAGACAGAGAGAGAGAGACAGAGACAGATAGACAGACAAACAAACTAAAATGATTAATGAAATGAGATCGAGACAAAAAGACTGACAGAGCGAACAAAAGGCACACAGAAAGAACGAAAGCAAGAAGAAAAGAAAAGAAAGACCACAGTTTCAATGCAGGAAGAGCAAATACATAAAAGTGGGATCCGGGAAACAACCACAGGAAAACATACCTTGCAAGACGCTCTTGGCGGAAGTGACGACAAAGATGGTGCGTCTCCCGCGTCCTTCATCACGTGACCGTCATGGCTAACTCCAGCTTTATCAGCCTCTCCCTCACAGTCAAAGTCGTTTACTCCTGGCCCTTGTAAATCCTGTAACATAGGACATTCCATGCAATTCAATTATGAACCAGACAACGAAGTATGACTCCAACTTGATGCATTAACAATTTACTAACAAACAAACAAACAAACAAACAAGCTGTCAGTCACAGCTTTCAGATAGAGAAGATCGTATCGCATAGAGGGACACTTCCAACCCGAAGAGGAGAGAACAGAGATGAATCACAAAACCTACAAGTTTTGAATGAGACATTTTTTGGCAAACTCTCGCTGAAGGTTCCGAAGTGAAAGACAGCGCAACCATTACTACAGCCCCTTTATACACACAGGTGCAGCAACTTCTGCAGCATCAGACTGTAAAACGGTTACTTTTGTTATCGTTAAATCACCAACAGACTTTTTTTTGAATCAGAAAAAAATATACCACAGTGGCTTGACTCGAACAAAAGCTGTGCATGTTAACATGTCAAGAATTTCCCGTCACATTTTTCATCGCCTCATCAAAACAATCTAAACGTCTGTTATGGCAAAGCGATCTACATGTCTACGCGAAGTCTTTTGACCAGAAAGCAAGAGAAGGCATGTTTTGTGACAACATCAGCCATTGTGTCTTCATTCTTTGCAGTAGATTGCCGCACTATTTGACACGTGCCTGCTCAATGCAAAAGTGCACCCCCAACCAAGATCCGTTGAAGACCAGCACGTTTGACACACAACCCATTCTGCACCATCTTTCACATTACGCAGATACGAGTGTGAACGTTCGTGATGGTACGCTGAAGTCTTCGTTTTGCTCGACGCCTCGTTTGTTAGATCAGAGCATGGGACGAGATGATTATCTCACCTGGTAGGTGAAACTCAGGTGTGTGGGATTTCTTTGGAAGGAAATAAGACCGGAGATCAAGGCAGACTGACGGATTCCAGCGCGCGCGCGCGCGTGTGTGTGTGTGTGTGTAAGTGCATGCGTCACATGTAGACAGAGAGAGAGAGAGAGAGAGAGAGAGAGAGAGAGAGAGAGAGAGAGAGAGAGAGAGAGGGAAAAGGGGGGAAGGGGGGCGGGGGAGAGAGTTCATCTGCACTAAACGTGAATAATAATACCCCCCCCCCCCCAAACGAAACAAAGCAAAAGCACGGACACACACACACACACACACACACACACACACACACACACACACACACCCCCGCATATAGTTCTTAAAATACACGACTAGCCAACCTGTGACAAAAGCTTCTGTCAGAACCAATTAAAATGTCCCTTTGAAAGCTCCATGCAGAGTGTAAATACGACAAAAACCGAACACAGCATCACGATTTTCTTTATATCGAGTGAAGAATAAAGGTTGCAAACTGGGCCGCCAATAATTGTGCCTATGCATCGCACATCCTCTTGTTGTTTACTCTTTCCACTTCTGAAATTTACTTCACAAACAAGTTCGACGACAGTCTAAAATGTCAAATGCGTGGACACAAAAGATTATGGAACGCATTGTGGATATCTGCAAAAAAGGTTTCTTCCTTTTTCCCCGTTGCATAATTTAAAATCAACAGATAATCTTCATTCCCCTCTACAACAACTACCCCCCCCCCCCCCCACCCCCCTCCGCCTTCATCCTCCCTCTTCGTTTCTTTTGAATACCGAATCGTTGATAAGAGTGTGATGGCGACAAAGACAAAAATCTCTTTCATCGATCGTCCGCGTCATCCAATAGAAGTCATCAAACAATTCCTTTCTTCAAAAGGCGAACTGACAGGTACACACACTGGACGAATAGACACTAATACAAACACATGTTCAAACATATTCTTAGTTGTTTTGTTTATCTAACTTTTCCTTTGATATCAAGCCTTTCTTTCGCCTCTTTCTCTTTTAGTGCGTCTTAGACATTTGCTACTGAACCGTTATATTCAGCAATTCGGTCTGGCAATATTGTGCAATGAACCACGTCGGCGACTCGGACGACACCTACGTACTTCCACACAGAATAGCCGCCCTTCACTGATAAAAGTGACTTCGATTCTGGACAATTTTTATGAGCAAATGTGACGTCTGTTTGTAAAGTACAATCCGAGCAGAAACAAACGGCGAGGCAAATGACCTCTTTAATCACCAGCAGTGATGTACATTTTTCTAGCAGCCTTTAGGACAATATTGTCCTGAAGACTGAAAATCAATAGGACACAGTGTCCTGAGATTGCAATTTCAATAGGACAAAAACACGACTCGTAAAACCGCATTTAAAAAGATTTTTCAGTTTAAATTCTTCCACCTTCCGCGACTCTCATGACTAGATACTCAAAGGATTGAATCACATTTCAAAGTTATTTGAACAGTTGTCGGTTTTTTTTCACTGCCCATCTGTCGACAATGTTTTTCAGGTAGGCATCTGACCGTTCTGCGGGTCCCTCAAGTTTTGCTTTCAGGATCATGTCCTGGGTTTTGACACACAATCGGTTTCTTCGAGCCGTACACACCAATTTCTGTGCACTGAATCCTCTCTCAACGATTTATTGCTGAGCCAATGAATGCACTCGAGGCACCATATGGGTTCGGTTTTCTTTTTTTCTTCTTGATCCAACTTGAGGATAAATTAATTCAAAGAATCAGATCCCATATGGTGCCTCGTTCACTCAACAAACTGGTCACACGCAGTGCATACTTTCGCTTGGCAAAACCGAAACCATCTTTCCTCACGCAGTGTTTACTTTCGCTTGGCAAAACCGAAACAAGCTTTCCTCTTGAAAATTGAACAGTCCGCATGTCCGCTTAATTGTCAAAAACGATCGGACCCTTGGCCACTTCTTCTGTAGGTTAATCGGACCTGTGTCCTGCTGGGGTTAAAGCTATAGGTCCTGGGGAAATTGGATCGGTCAGAGACCGGAGACCGACTAAAATGTACATCACTGCACCAGAAAGTAATTGAATATTCGGAAAGAATTACTTCTGACAACTGGCATGGAAGAATTATACACAATGCATGACTTTCATCAAACACCGATACCGGATCGAAGCGATCACTCATTCCTTGGTACTATATGTCCTTCGAATATATGTGGACATGTATATATATATACGGTATTGGTCACATGTTTACACTTAACCAACGTTATTGTGGTTGTTTGTCTTTAGAAAGCTAGGAAAAAATTGTGTTTTGCTGTTGTTATTTTCAAGGTAAACAATAAAAAAGATAGACGAATCAAAGTTTATTAAGTCAGCGTTTTTAGCACTGGTGCAAAACTCGGATTGAACCAAAAACTTTGTTCAATTTTTTCTTTTTGGGGTTCCAATATCGTGCAAAATTATTTCATTATAAAGTTACAAAAAAAGTCTATGACCTTCGTTCCAAAGCTGGACATAAGCAGTTAAAACAACACTCTCAAGGGCGGGGATGTAGCTCAGTCGGTAGCGCGCTGGATTTGTATCCAGTTGGCCGCTGTCAGCGTGAGTTCGTCCCCACGTTCGGCGAGAGATTTATTTCTCAGAGTCAACTTTGTGTGCAGACTCTCCTCGGTGTCCGAACACCCCCGTGTGTACACGCAAGCACAAGACCAAGTGCGCACGAAAAAGATCCTGTAATCCATGTCAGAGTTCGGTGGGTTATAGAAACACGAAAATACCCAGCATGCTTCCTCCGAAAGCGGCGTATGGCTGCCTAAATTGCGGGGTAAAAACGGTCATACACGTAAAAGCCGTGGGAGTTTCACCCCATGAACGAACAAACAAACAAACACTCTAAACAATGAGCAACGCGATCGACTTTCAAACAGAACATGCAACAACAATCAATAATTCACGCTTCAAAGAACACCAAAAAAGAACACCAAAACAAGAGGTACACGCAACTATGTCAATAATCATCATAATTATAAGATACGCTTCAGTGATAACAGGAAATGTTTGTTTGTTTGTTTGTTTGCTTAACGCCCAGCCGACCACGAAGGGCCGTATCAGGGCGGTGCTGCTTTGACATATCACGTGCGCCACACACAAGACAGAAGTCGCAGCACAGGCTTCATGTCTCACCCAGTCACATTATTCTGACACCGGACCAACCAGTCCTAGCACTAACCCCATAATGCCAGACGCCAGGCGGAGCAGCCACTAGATTGCCAATTTTAAAGTCTTAGGTATGACCCGGCCGGGGTTCCAACCCACGACCTCCCGATTACGGGGCGGACGTCTTACCACTAGGCCAACCGTGCCGGTAACAGGAAATGGCAAATACTGGTTCTTGGTCAAGGCGAACGGCAACGACCTGTGCAAAACGCTCAGCAGTACAGAGATGTGAAATATGAAAGAGAAGTGACGTACTTGCCTTCGTTAGATAAATAACACGTGTTCTGTCATGCGACGTAAACGAAGAAATGGAAAACCCGCCGGGCACACGTCAAACACAATAAAAGTCTACAGGCTAAGACTATGCGCCACAGCACTTTCTGCGGAACAGGAAATTACTGCAACAACACAGCACAATTGCCAGAGCAAATCGAAAACACAGTAATCCTGCAGATGATCAAAAGTGCAAATGTACAGCGCGCACTCAAAGGAAAATCAGCCGAAGCAAAAATAGCAATCCTTTATTCTAAATTAAAAAAAAAATCTATTTAATGCAGAAGAAAACGAAAATCTTAAAAAAAAAAAAATCGAGAATATTCTCTCTTTTCTGTTTACGATATATAAGCATACTTTAACTTATGGATATTCCGGTTCTAATCCTTACAATATTCTCTTTTTACATTTAGTCAAGTTATGACTAAATGTTTTAACATCGAGGGGGGAATCGAGACGAGGGTCGTGGTGTATGTGTGTGTGTATGTGTGTGTGTGTGTGTGTGTGTGTGTGTGTGTGTGTGTGTGTGTGTGTGTGTGTGTGTGTGTGTGCGTGCGTGTAGAGCGATTCAGACCAAACTACTGGACCGATCTTTATGAAATTTGACATGAAAGTTCCTGGGTATGATATCCCCATACGGTTTTTTTTCCATTTTTTGGATAAATGTCTTTGATGACGTCATATCCGGCTTTTCGTGAAAGTTGAGGCGGCTCTGCCCAAATACTGTCATGGTAAACTTACGATCATAAAACCGCTGTCACCAAAAACATCATCATCGTCCTCGTCGATCTGAAAATTGCACGTGAACTTGTAGCTGGAGGTTTTGGACGGTCTACTTCCCTTTGAACTCTGAATGTCTCTTTTCTTTCCTGAAATCCGAACATTCCATCTGCTCTACCATCTGCGGGAAGACTGCTTGGTCGCCCGGAAGACTGCTTGGACGCCCGGAAGACTGCTTTGTCGCCCGGAAGACTGCTTGGTCGCCCGGAAGACTGCTTGGTCGCCCGGAAGACTGCTTGGTCGCCCGGAAGACCGAAGAGCTGCTAGCTTTTCAGACATCTTTTTGTTTCTAAACTAAAATTGCCGACCACAGCGGGCAAGTGTTTCAGAATTCTTCCGACCCATGGAGAGCCTCCGGCGTACAGCAGCCTTCATCAGGGCCTCCGGAGTTGCTGTCTGAGCGAACGACGAAGAAGAAGAAGAATTCTTCCAAGACGCACTAGCAACTTTTGTAAGAAGAGAAGGCGTTGCGCTGTCCTACCTACCAACAGTCTAGCACTCTGACATAATTATTATTTCGCTTTTTTTTTTATCACAGAAATCAATCACTACATCGGTTTGAAATCTGTGTGCAATACAGTTTCCTAGATTTTCAGGAATGACTGATGCTTGGCTTTCGTTGTTATCTGTGGTTAATGCACGTGCTGGTATTTCGAGTTCATTTCGATATAACGCTGGCTACATCGTGGATTGGCTGAATAGCCAGAAGAGTTTGCATTTCTTTTTGGTACACTTGTATACAGAGACTCTGACGCTTAAAAATGTATCTGGTATTTTGTTTTGTGTGGTTGGTATAAATTTGACACAAATATCACGAACAGACGACTCCACGAACTCTAATAGAATGATGCTTCAAGTCTTGATAGTATTGTTGCCACAACAGACGCAGGTATAGACACCACAATTAGGTGAATTGGTTCAGTGTGTCAGGCACGCATGCAGTCACACACACGCACACACACACACAGTGTGTCAGGTTCCTTGATCTGGCGTGGAATCCGGAAGGAACAAGAAAAGAAACCTTTAAAACTGCAAATCATACAGATTCCACGTCTGTGCCACCATAAAAGTCAAAACACTTCACTGGACTTTAGGACAGGGCTTGATCCTATGTCCACCACCGTCACAACTATAGCACAGCTATTAACAAAACTCTACGGCTTCAGCCACCTACATGAAACGACAATAAGGAAATCCCCACCAGTTCTTTTGTGACGCAAACTGAGAGAGTAAAGGGACTTGAACAAAGCAGTGCAATGCCTGATCCAGCCAGACGTACCGTGATTATGGGCAAGTGATCAACCTGACCCCTCACCACGAGGTCAGCACAGCTGGGGTCAATGCTAGACGGGGAGGGGCGGTGGAACGCGTTCAGATTACTCCCGACTTTAGATTTCTCATTTTATATACTCGAGACCTGCTCTAAAGTCCAGTGAAGTGTTTTTACATTTAGTCAAGTTTTGACTAAATGTTTTAACGTAGAGGGGGGGAATCGAGACGAGGGTCGTGGTGTATGTGCGTGCGTGTGTGTGTGCGTGTGTGTGTGTGTGTGTGTGTGTGTGTGTGTGTCTGTGTGTGTGTGTAGAGCGATTCAGACTAAACTACTGGACCGATCTTTATGAAATTTGACATGAGAGTTCCTAGGTATGAAATCCCCGAACGTTTTTTTCATTTTTTTGATAAATGTCTTTGATGACGTCATATCCGGCTTTTCGTGAAAGTTGAGGCAGCACTGTCACGCCCTCATTTTTCAACCAAATTGGTTGAAATTTTGGTCAAGTAATCTTCGACAAAGCTCGGACTTCGGTATTGCATTTCAGCTTGGTGGCTTAAAAATTAATTAATGACTTTGGTCATTAAAAATCTGAAAATTGTAAAAAAAAAATAAAAATTTATAAAACGATCCCAATTTACGTTCATCTTATTCTCCATCATTTTCTGATTCCAAAAACATATAAATATGTTATATTTGGATTAAAAACAAGCTCTGAAAATTAAATATATAAAAATTATTATCACAAGAAGAGCAAACGCTCGATCGAGTCACTTTCGCAGTTCTGAATATTATATGAGGCATCAGATGGACAGGAAGAAATTGCTATTCACAACACAATGAGTCACGTTCACATAAAATTTGAGCCCGGTCACTTTTATAGTTTCCGAGAAAAGCCCAACGTTAAGTTGTGTGTTGCCGAACAGAAAAGGCTAGTTATCTCCCTTGTTTTTCTGATAACGTTCGTAAAAGGCTACAGATGTAAATACTTTGATGTAAAGAATAATCCTACAAAGTTTCAATCACATCCGATGAACTTTGTCAAAGATATAAAATGTCTAATTTTTCCTTTGACGCTGACCTGTGACCTTGAAAAAGGTCAAAGGTCAACGAAACCATCGTTAAAGTGTAGAGGTCATTGGAGGTCACGACTAAGCAAAATATGAGCCCGATCGCTTTGATAGTTTCCGAGAAAAGTCCAACGTTAAGGTGGTGTCTACGGACGGCCGGCCGGACGGCCGGCCGGACAGACTAACTCTGACCGATTACATAGAGTCACTTTTTCTCAAGTGACTCAAAAATTAAATTGTCGAAATCAATTTAAAAACACTTTCATCTTATTCCTTGTCGGTTCCTGATTCCAAAAACATATAGATATGATATGTTTGGATTAAAAACACGCTCAGAAAGTTAAAACGAAGAGAGGTACAGAAAAGCGTGCTATCCTTCTTAGCGCAACTACAGGGTGACCCAAAAAAAAGAGTACCCGAACAAAACGTCATAAATTGAACAAAAATAAAGCAATCTTCATAAAATTTATTTACACACACAAGTAGCCTCTGCATGATTCCCGCAGTGGGGCACTGCGGTTATGAAATTAAAGGCCCCTCCTGTTTTTGGAACCGCAGGAGCTTTCTAGTTTGCTGTTAGGTAGATTTTTGGTTCCTCTTTCCTGTCATGCTCTCTTTTTCTTCATGAATTCTTTTCTTTTTTCTGCCTTCTTGCTCATTCACCTGTATTTTTTCCAAAAAATCTCTTCTCTTGCCGCTTGTCTCGCGATTCATGTATAGTTTAATCTGTTAGTGTTCTGATGTAAGTCCAGCAGTAGATAGGTTAAGCCTATTTTAACATACTGGAAACTGGTAATCTTCCAGTAGGTATTAATTTAGTTTTACTAAAGCCTGCTGGGACACAAGTAATGGGTTAGTGCATTTGTAAACAGGAATCGCTTGACAAGTGGCCCCCTTCATCCCCCCCTTCCTCGTCCTGATATGGCTCTGCGTAGTCGGCTGGACGTTAAGCAACAAATAAACAAACAAACAAACAAACTCTGCATGATTTCAACAGAAAATGTTAGCGTTCTAGCTTGTCTTTCAGGAAAGTAATGCTCATTCTACAGAACATGCTCCAAATGGCCTCCCCCGGATTTAAATCCCCCAGGATTCTATCTTTGGGGGTTCCTGAAAGACAACGTCTACAGGAACAACCCACAGACAATCGCAGAACTCAAGCGAGCCATCACAACAACCATTCGCGGAATCTCGCAACAGGAGTGTGTGCGGGTGATTGATAACTTTGCGCGGCGAGTTCAAGTTTGCCTGAATCGGCGCGGAGGCCATTTGGAGCATGTTCTGTAGAATGAGCATAACTTTCCTGAAAGACAAGCTAGAACGCTAAAATTTTCTGTTGAAATCATGCAGAGGCTATTTGTGTGTGTAAATACATTTTATGAAGATTGCTTTATTTTTGTTCAATTTATGACGTTTTGTTTGGGTACTCCTTTTTTTGGGTCACCCTGTACTACCCCGCTCTTCTTGTCAATTTCACTGCCTTTGCCATGAGCGGTGGACTGACGATGCTACGAGTATACGGTCTTGCTGAAAAATGGCATTGCGTTCAGTTTCATTCTGTGAGTTCGACAGCTACTTGACTAAATGTTGTATTTTCACCTTACGCGACTTGTTTACTTTTATGGTGGCACAGACGTGGAATCTGTATGATTTGCAGTTTAAAAGGTTTCTTTTCTTGTTGTTTTCTGTTGAAACTAACGAAGTACACTTATATAAGAGAGAAAAGCATGTCAGTTTCTTGCAAGTGAAGGAAATCGGTGGTGAAATTTAATAGATTACACCCAAAAGTCGATTTCTTCGAAAACGTGCACTGAGTGGTTCAGTCCCTTGAAATGAGAAGGGAAGGATTTTAGGTTGACGCACATTGTCTAAGTTTAAATTGAAAAAAAAATGGTTGAACGAATTTGACACCATGAATGTAAATTGCCAAAGCTCGATCATCAGTACTATGGAAGGCAGGTGGGCTTTTCAGTGTGGAGTTAATACAAGATCAACGAGGCCGAATGAGAATCTGCAGTCGGGAGTAATCTGAACGCGTTACTGCGGTCTGAGGCTAAAAACTGACCCGTTGTGAAAGGTGGCAAACAGGGCTGGGCATTGTGCTGTGTTTCGGTCTGGCTGTTCGGTAACACTGGGAGAGTTTCGATTTTGACACCGCCTGGGATGTTTGTCTTCCTTGCACGTCCTAAGTGTTGACTTAAACCCCTGCTAAGCCAAACTGGAACGCAAGGTTTGTGTGCCGCACAGGTAGCTTTTTGTTGGATGAAATATTTCAAGTACAACATCTTTTGTTTTCGATTGCATAATTGTGAGATACATTACACACACACACACACACACAAAAGAAATAACAAGTCGCGTAAGGCGAAATTACTACATTTAGTCAAGCTGTGGAACTCACAGAATGAAACTGAACGTAGTCCGCCGCTAGTGCAAAAGGCAGTGAAAGTGACGAGCCTGTTTGGTGCGGTAGCGATTGCGCTGTGCTTCATAGCACGCTTTACTGTACCTCTCTTCGTTTTAACTTTCTGAGCGTGTTTTTAATCCAAACATATCATATCTATATGTTTTTGGAATCAGGAACCGACAAGGAATAAGACGAAATAGTTTTTAAAACGAGTTCGGAAATTTAATTTTGATCATAATTTTTATATTTTTAATTTTCAGAGCTTGTTTTTAATCCAAATATAACATATGTATATGTTTTTGGAATCAGAAAAAGACGAAGAATAAGATGAAATTGTTTTTGGATCGTTTAGAAAAAAAAATTTAATTACCAGTTTCCGATTTTTAATGACCAAACTCACTCATTAGTTTGTAAGCCACCAAGCTGAAATGCAATACCAAACTCCGGGCTTCGTCGAAGATTGCTTTGCCAAAATTTCAATCAATTTGATTGAAAAATGAGGATGCGACAGTGCCGCCTCAACTTTTACAAAAAGCCGGATATGATGTCATCAAAGGTATTTATCGAAAAAATGAAAAAAACGTCCGGGGATATCATACCCAGAAACTCTCATGTCAAATTTCATAAAGATCGGCCCAGTAGTTTAGTCTGAATCGCTCTACACACACACAGAGACAGACAGACAGACAGACACACACACACACACATACACCACGACCCTCGTCTCGATTCCCCCCTCTATGTTAAAACATTTAGTCAAAACTTGACTAAATGTAAAAAGATAGAGAGAAAAAATACGGCACAATGTTTTGATTATGTATCAACAATAATTTAAACTTTCCCTTTTACCAACACCAAAGACAGGTATAATAAGGGACTGATGACGACAAAAACTGCGTTTGTCTTTAAAAATCATTTGTTTTCAGTTTAATAAAGTGACAATAATGTTGCCTTTATTTAAGGCGCTTACGTTGTGTATTGTTGCTGTTATTAAGATGATTATATGTAAGATTGTAAGGCGCTTAGAACTATTTTAGGATTTGCGCCCTATAAATACCCTTGTTATTATTATTATTATTATTATCATTATTATTATTATTATTATTATTATTATTATTTCTCACAGTTAAAGCTAAACCATATAGTAAAAACATCTTTTGGTGAGTTAAATGCAACGGACAACTTTGCAGCTACTTAGTCAGGCTTTGGCATTTTGTTGTGACGAACATAAGAACAAAACTACATTTGATCTTGGTCTATTTCGACCCCACACACCCTCTAACATCACCCCATCCCCCCCACACACACACAAACACAGACAGACAGACAGACACACACACACACACACAGACAGACAGACAGACAGACAGACAGACAGACAGACAGACAGACACACACAGACACACACAAACACAGACAGAACAAGAAATTCCTCCGAGGTAGGAAAGACACCCCCGCCAAAGGGAAATAACCTTCTCAGTTGGTGGCAGTGACTGAGTGAGAATGGTTATTTCCCTTTGACCATTAAGATGTCCCTGTATAAGTCCTTGTATAATTTTAATCCACCAATAACTCCCTAACCGTGTGTTTGACTGGTCCCAATTTTTGTAAGGACCGTCTCAGGAATGTATAGAACCTGTTCACCAAGTTTGGTGACGATCGGTCCGTTCATTCTTGAGATCTATATGCGAACACAAACAAACAAACAAACACATCGAGCGAAACCTATACACACCCCTATACCGGGGGTGTAAAGACAGACACACACACACACACACAGACAGACAGACACACACATACACACACACACACACACACACGCACACCAAACACCTAACACCAACACCACCCCCACCCCGAACCAACACACACCCCCCCCCCTCACCACAACCACCCTCCCCCAGTCCAACCTCCCCCACCTCACCCACCAAACACCACCACCCCACCCAAAATCCCCTTCCCACAAATCTTACCTCTTCAGCAGAGTCCGACTCATCCTCCACGCCCGACTCGTCCCACAAGGCCTGCTGGCGGTCAGCCGGCATGACCAAGGGGCGGATGGGGCCCACAGGGAGGAAGGCCTCTCGCTCACACAGCTCCTCCAGGTCCTGAAGATGCTGGGTCACCAGGGGGCCCAGCTCCCACAGGCCCGAAGAGTCCCCCGCCATCTCCATCACTCGCTGGGCCAGGTACTCTTCCAGCTGAACGATGTGCTGTTTGAAGGGAAAGAGTGAAAGGTGTTAGACGATGGGTATTGACCAACTATTTCACCAACTTTTAAAATCACTCACACACTTACTCACTATAACAATGGCTGGACACCAAACCTCACTCTCTCTCTCTCTCTCTCTCTCTCTCTCTCTCTCTCTCTCTCTCTTTCTCTCACTCACACACACACTTCTCTTCTTTGCCTCTCTCGGCCCCCCCCCACTCACACACACTCTCTCTCTCTCTTTCTCCCTCTCCCCCTCCCCCCTAATGTTGCACGCACAACTTCTTTAATACTACCTACAGAAAGTATACAGTCTACACAAGTTTGCATACACAGCGTTATAGCTCAGACCTGGCATTCCAGTGGAAGTCGCCCAAGCACCTCCCCGGACGCCATTTTGAAATCGCCCAGAAGGCGCAGGAAGCGGGGACGAAGTGACATCACTGCGTGATAGTAATCTTCTCGCGTCACTTCCTCTTTAGCACACAAGGTCAGGGTCGCTGCTCGCAAGTCTTGTTCAATTTCTTGCAAGCACTGTAGACACAAAACCCCAAACAAGTTAATTAAGGTTTGTTAGTTGTCTCATGAAACAAGCAATACTACGTCTAATCACTACGATAAAAAAATATTCTAATACAACAACAATATGTGTTAGAATTATACTTGAATGTTCGAACTCAGTTTTTTGTTTTAAGTTGAAACCTGAATCGTTGTTAGGTATCAACGGAAAGAGGGAAAATTGGCCACCAACTTTACATGACAGTAATTTAAGTTATTAATTGATACATTACTAGAGTACTAATTGTCATTAATACAGTACTAGCGTCATGAACTCAGGTTACGAGTACGACGAAAGAGGTATTGATAGGGGACATTTCTTGAATTTACAGGTTTAAAATTGTTCCAAATAGGCCCTACAGGTTAGCTAGAACTCAATTCATGTTTTCAACATTTAAAAATCATCATTATTCTTAAAAATAAATAAACAAGCGCACATAAAAAATAAAAAACCCAAATCATAATGTATGCATAAGTCAAAGCATTAGAGACGGGGGTGGGGTGTGTGTGTGTGGGGGGGGGGGGGGGGGGGGGAATCCGGCTCCCTTCGCCTCAAGCGTGCCTCTTTTAAACACGCCCTGCACAATCAGAGAAAAATACCTTTGTCCAAAGCGTTAATTATAAGCGTCAAGTGTACAGCTTAAAAATGCGCCACAAGAAAATGACAAGCAAGTAATGTCGTCACAGCAGAGTTATTTCCGTAGAAAAGATATCTTCAAGAGTGTGGATTGTGCTCGAAACATGAGAGAGGAAAAGAGGGCACCGTTGTACGTGTGACCCAATTTTCACAAGTGACAGTCGTGACCTAGTTTGACATTGCAATTTTGCACGTGAGTCTCACGCGCTTAAGATGTCGGTTGATGCCACAGTTCCAAGCGTGTCGTGCCTGCAACACCGTAAAACATCGACACGGATAACGAGGAGGCGAGCATCTTTAAACATCTAAAATGCAGTAGACCTAAAACTAATGATAAGCAGCTCGTGGATTCAACAGAAGTCTGAAATAGAGGTGTATGCATTTTTTTTTTTTTTTTTTTTTGTAGTTTGTGCTGTGCTTTGCTCTTCAAGGCTTATGTCGTTATTCTTTTTTTCTGTCCTTTCTTTTTTTTCTTTCTGTCTTTTTTTTCTTTCTTTCTTTCTCTTTTTTTCCGTCTTTCTTTCTTTAGTTCTTTCTTTCTTTAGTTCTTTCTTTCTTTCTTTGCGCCTATAGTTATTTATTTAATTTATTAGTTCTTTTTTGTTTATCTATACATTTATGTATGTATATATTTATTCTTGTTTTCATTCATTTGTTTTGTTTTTATTTATATGTATGTATGGATGTACTTATTTTATTCAATCATTTGTTGATTCATAACATTACTTATTCACGCCAAAATTTATTACAG
Source organism: Littorina saxatilis (assembly GCF_037325665.1). Classification (NCBI taxonomy): domain Eukaryota; kingdom Metazoa; phylum Mollusca; class Gastropoda; order Littorinimorpha; family Littorinidae; genus Littorina; species Littorina saxatilis. Next base: position 10,863,638 of record NC_090248.1, read on the forward strand.
CTCTAAACCATTTTTTTGCTCAAAAGACAGAACATCCACGCCGCTTTCTTTCTTCCCTTTAGTTTCTGTGGATTTTGTAAATAATTTACGGGGTTCACTAAGAACTAACGACGGCTAAGAAGTTAATGTATTCTGTTTCATGTTTTGTTTGATTGGACACTCAGTCATCTTGATGTAATGTACTGCGAGACCAACCGGCACGGTTGGCCTAGTGGTAAGACGTCCGCCCCGTAATCGGGAGGTCGTGGGTTGGAACCCCGGCCGGGTCATACCTAAGACTTTAAAATTGGCAATCTAGTGGCTGCTCCGCCTGGCGTCTGGCATTATGGGGTTAGTGCTAGGACTGGTTGGTCCGGTGTCAGAATAATGTGACTGGGTGAGACATGAAGCCTGTGCTGCGACTTCTGTCTTGTGTGTGGCGCACGTTAAATGTCAAAGCAGCACCGCCCTGATATGGCCCTTCGTGGTCGGCTGGGCGTTAAGCAAACAAACAAACAAACAAACTGCGAGACCAGGAAATGTATTTTAAAGACATTTAACTCGTTTAGAGGAGCTTTAGTCGAATCTTTTATTCATATAAAAGTCCTTTCGTGACTTCAGTTTGTCGTCAAATCTCCCAGTATCTAAACACAAGCCCAAACCCGTAAAAGGAAATCAAGCGTTTGGACGTTTTTGTACCATCTTCTTTCTTCTCGGTGGGAGACTTTTTCCCCCATTTCATGTTCGCTTGACCGATTTGTTGAAAGCTTTTTGAAATCATCAAATCACTGGCAAAACAAGAAGAGCAAACGCTCGATCGAGTCACTTTCGCAGTTCTGAATATTATATGAGGCATCAGATGGACAGGAAGAAATTGCTATTCACAACACAATACAGATGTAAATAATTTGATGTAAAGAATAATCCTATAAAGTTTGAATCAAATCCGATGAATAGTTTCAGAGATATGATATTTCAATTTTTTTCCTTCAAGACATACCTGTGACCTTGAAAAAGGTCAAAGGTCACCAAAGCAGACGTCAAAGTGTAGAGGTCACTGGGAGTCACGTTCACATAAAATTTGAGCCCGGTCACTTTTATAGTTTCCGAGAAAAGCCCAACGTTAAGTTGTGTGTTGCCGAACAGAAAAGGCTAGTTATCTCCCTTGTTTTTCTGATAACGTTCGTAAAAGGCTACAGATGTAAATACTTTGATGTAAAGAATAATCCTACAAAGTTTCAATCACATCCGATGAACTTTGTCAAAGATATAAAATGTCTAATTTTTCCTTTGACGCTGACCTGTGACCTTGAAAAAGGTCAAAGGTCAACGAAACCATCGTTAAAGTGTAGAGGTCATTGGAGGTCACGACTAAACAAAATATGAGCCGGATCGCTTTGATAGTTTCCGAGAAAAGTCCAACGTTAAGGTGGTGTCTACGGACGGCCGGCCGGCCGGCCGGACAGACTAACACTGACCGATTACATAGAGTCACTTTTTCTCAAGTGACTCAATAAAACGAAAGAAACGGGTTCACGTCAAACTATGTTTTAACGTTTTTATTAGTTTGAGCGTAATTTACGTTCATGTTCGAGGTTTAAAGCCCTGGCTGTTGTAGAAAACGACCTCTTTCAACCTATTAACCCTGAATATAAACCACACATTAACTTCGTAAAGGGACTAATATGGAACCAATCTAAAGAACTGTCAAGGCAATAGAATAGTCTGCTATTAAACTTTCAAACGTACGTGTATGAGTAGTAAAACGTCGCCTACTGTACACTGTTGTTTCATAACCTAGCTCTCTTCGTCAGAGCTAACGAAATTCTTCGCAGAACAAAAATGCGTTGAAAATGTTTGCAAAGGGAAAATTGTAAGAGCTGAAAGTAAACCAAAAGAGGTGTATTTTTTGAAAAGACGGAGAAACGAATCATTCCCAAAAAAGGTTCAAGAAGTTAAACGGTTCTGAAAAGACCTACTATTTTCAATCGCTGTCGGTGAATTGATTAGACGTTTGACTTCTTCACACTTCGGTGTAGTAGTAAAGGTTCTGACACAAAACGGGTTGATCTAATAACAAAATACTATGGCTGACTCGTGAAATAATATGCGACTCCGAACTCAAGACTGGGTTAACAGGGCTAATGACATAAAGACGCCGCCTCTTTCAGTTAAAGGACACAGATTAGATTGCTATTGATGGAAATCGGACAGGCGGGAAACACCCCCATAGACTGCGAAAGAGATTGCCGAGAAGCAACCTAAAGGGTTATAAAAAGATTTACGGGGGGAAATAGTCCTGCATTTTGACCTGGATACATCAACTAAATTTTCTATCACCTCTGTAAAAAAAACAAGGGCTTGAACGCTTTACCCTCAACTGAAATATCCCATTTAAAATCCACAAAGACAACAATCCTAATAGAGAAATATGAAACTTTGCAACACTCCGACAGGGTCGCAAAGAAATGACTAAAATGGCATTACAAACTTCTTGAACAGACATTAAATGTGAAATTAAGTTCAACTGCCTGGCATTCAGAGACCTTTACTGGGTGCAAATACAGGTAGTAGAGCAAATAACAGGCAGTTTAACCGTAGCCTACCCATTTACCATGAAACATTGTAAGCCGCCAATTTGCCGACTTGTCACTAAACACGATTTACTCTAATTGTTTAAACATGCGCTCTCTCACTCTGTCTGTCTGTCTGTCTGTCTGTCTGTCTGTCTGTCTCTCCGTCTGTCTCTCTCTTTCTCTCTCGCTCTCTGTTTCTCTCTCTCTCTCTCTCTCTCTCTCTCTCTCTCTCTCTCTCTCTCTCTCTCTCTCTCTCTCTCTCTCTCTCTCTCTCTCTCTCTCTCAAGGACAGATTGTAAGAAAAGGCCCAGCCTTCAATCTTGATCCTCGTAAAATAAAGTTCAGTTTAGTTCAGTCAGAGACATAGATCAGTTCTCTCCGTCTCTCTGTCTCTGTCTCTGTCTCTGTCTCTCTCTCTCTCTCTTTCTTCCCCCCCCCCCCTTTCTGAAAACACCCACCCGAAATGGTCTTATCGCCGTACAACGTCTTTTAGCACATTCGTATTTAATCAAATTCCTCTTCAAACACTGGACTTTTAAGTCAGTTTGCGAATGAACTTCGGGCTAGCCCACACAGGGGGAGAAAAGAGATTAGAAAGACTAGAACAGCTCAAGTTCAAAACAGATTTTGATAGCACTCGGCTTTATCCTCAACTACCCTTAACACGATCCTTTGTCTGGCATACCGACTGGGGCATTTAGCGAGAGCGAAACTGACAGCGTCGGTCACAGAGGTTGGAGTGGGGGGGGGCAAACAAGGAAACCTTTCTTCTCAACCGTTTTAGACCGAGTGCAAACAGAAAGTGTCATCATAGCCGTCAAGGTTTGTCTGTCTGTAAATAATGGACGCAGCAGAAAGTATAAGGTGTCAATCCCTGCGTGTTTCACCCCGTCTCTGTACCTGCTTATCTTTGACTCTGCGCCTCCTCAAACAAACCCTGACATACCGTAAGACATGAATTCCAGACAGGCTTTACTTCAGATGTTAGGTCGCGGTACTTTACTGCACATCCAGCACACAAAAAAAGTGTTTTCCTTTTATTTCCTCCTTTTTCTGTTTTATTTTTTATTCTCTTTCTTTGTTCTTTGTTCTGTTTTTTCTCCTTTCTTTCTTTCTTTCTTTTTCCCCCCATTTATTCCTTTAATCTGTTTTTGTGTGTGTGTGTCTGTCTTTCGTTTTTACTTTCTTTTTTCCCTCCTTTCTTTGTGAGCCGTTATAAAAGTGTCATTATCATCCCGTGTTAGTGCATTTCTTAACTCTTAGTAAATGTGATGTATTTTGTGTTTTAAACTATCTGACGCTGCGGGGCTTTTTTCTTGTTTTTAATAAGGACAGTAAAATCTCGAGTCTTAAAAAATGCCGCTGCATCGTGTCCACTGTTTTTTTCTGGTGCTTGTTTAAAGCCATAATAATTATGTACTCGATGACTATACACGCTAATTGCTTTACCAACAGCTGGAGACAGACTAAATTAAGTTCCCTGCAAAATATTGTGGTCTAGGACCCCTTAAATGTTGAGATATTTGAATTTTCATTTTGATCTGGATCGTCCTATTTATAGATTTGGCAACACATGTAACGTTGATGCAAGGGAGAGAACACCGCGGCTTTGTTGACATCCTCACTTTTTCAGAGGCTAGAACAAGCTGTAATGCATGTATTATGGTCCGCGCATGGTGACGTATCGTCATTATATGGTCTTATGGTGCGTTTGACATCGATTGTGGGCAAACTACACTTTGTAAACACGGGAGTGCGTTAGTATGCCTTTAACGTGGCACCATATGAATTGATAAGAAGCGTTATTCGTATTTTTGACGAAAATATGACATTTGACACAGATCGCGACAGTCAGTGTTCCTCCGAGTTAGTGCCAGAAGTCGAGGTGTAAAATGTCATATGTTGGTAAAAAATACAAATAACATTTATGTATCAATCTATCTTGGTTAGAATTCCTTTTAGTTTTTAAGATTGAACGCACACAAACATACACTCTTTTATAGCCGAGACAATCCGCCTAAATAACAGTTTTTGTCGGACTCTGACGTCACATGACTCAAAGAAGGAAAATCCCATTTTACCGACTCTTTGCTATGAACGACCTTATCCTCTTTCCACAAATCGTTGAGTTATGAAACAACCCGTTTCAGCACGTGCAATAGTGGTCAACTATAGAGACCTTTTGCACCTCCTCTGTCCATTATCTCATGACAATTTCGTGAGATTCCTGACCCCTGGAGACTCATTTCTTTCAGATGGCTTGATCACACTAGGCCGTGACAGTGACAGAGGTCAAGTTGGGGACCTTCCGAGAATCACTTATTGATATCTGGGGCACTGATGCTTAGGGAGAAAGTGTGTGATCGCTGACTAATTTATTGACAGCTTTACTGTCTGTCTGTCTGTCTGTCTGTCTGTCTGTCTCTCTCCCTCTTTCTCTCTCTCCCCCTCCCTCTTTGTCTCTACCCTTCTCTCTCTCTCTCCTATCTCTCTCTTTTCCCCCTCCAGCTCCCCTCTCTCTCTCTTTCCCTCTCCCTCCCTCTCTCTCCCCCTCTCTCTCTCCCTCTCTCTCTTCTCTTTCTCTCTCCCTCTCTCTCCCCCTCTCTCTCTCTCTCTCTCTCTCTCTCTCTCTCTCTCTCTATATATATATATATATATATATATCTCTAAACTCTCGCTCTCTCTCCCGCTTTCTCCCTCCCCCCCCTCTCTCTTTACTCGATTCGATCAAAGATCGTGTGGTGTGAACATCCAAGCGGCCGTGAAGGAGAGCCAAAGCGGAAGCCGTAAGGGCTTACATTTCATTTCTGTACTTGTTATTAAGTACCTGTCACATTTAAGTTTACTAGCATCTCGGAAATTATTCATTAGCTACCTAAAATTGTCGTACTTTCTCGAAGTTGTGTGGTTTAATTTATAAATTCTCCATGCAAAAAAACAAGTTGAACAGTTGTTTGTCTTCTCTTTAAAGGCACAGTGCAGCTCACAGCCTTCGTTTTGCGTTTTTGCTGCAGCTGAGTGCATTTACAGTTCAAAAATCCTCCTATGGTAGTAAAACAAACCCAAAACTACCCAACGACGACATCTGTGAAGCTCGACAGTTTCTTGTTCACGCGAGTGCATAAATTAACCTAGTTGTTACGTGGTGTTTGGTCGGAGTTCGATTCAACTGAGTGAATCCGGCCTCCATTTTGTTTTACACAAACTCATGATGACGTCTGACATAGTTTGCTAGTGACGTGTCTTTTTGTGCATGATGTGGTGATCTACCCGATCTAAATTTAGATCCAAAAATAGGTCAAGACCAGCCGGGTCCGAGTACGAAATTAATTCGTAAAAAAATCGCAGTTCTTGACTCTTTGGGTGCAAGTCAATGAAACTTGGTAGTTCTTCTAACGGATAGCTGCCTGAGGTATGACTAAAAGCCCCAGGGGCTCCGTGCACCTGGATTTGACAAGTTCAGTACCTTTAAAATAAGGTGCATGAATCTTGGACCATACAATGATACACACAACTTTTCGGCGCGACAATCAGTCACCAACATTGTTACCAAGTCAAGGACGATTAACCGTGTTCCTGTTTTGTTTTTAGTGATAAAATATTTGTTAGCTTTTTTCCTCAGCCATTTACGTTCGTGATTTGAGAGTAAGAAGGGATTCGCAAGGACATATTGAGACACGCAAAACGTAGAAGCAAGCAAGACAGATCACATGGCTATATATACATTAGTTACCAAAACATCTCTTTGCAGAAAATGGCATGTGAATGATGTAAAATATAAATAAATTACTGAAGAATACAATGCTATACATCCAGTACTGACCAGATAACGTGTTTGTTCAAATTTGCATGGTGAACGAGCAAATATTTATGTGGACATGTGCATTAATTTTAGTGCAGTATGTCATTTCCAATAATTATTATACAAAGTTTTCTTTTCACGATTAGGTTACATGCTCAACAAGAACAAAAGATGGTGTTCATCTCCAAAATGGCACGAATCAAAACTTGTTTCAAACATCCGAATTCAAGTTTAAATGTATGGTCAGTATAAGAGATATAGTAACAGTAGCTTCAGGTAAACGAGAATGATGAAGGAAACTTCCCAACATGCAAACACATAAGGCCAAAAAAAAAAATAGTCTGTTTACGGTAACCCGACCGACCCTATTTTTTTCGCGCGACCATAGACTTTTTTTTGGCATTTGGAAAAAAAAAAAAAAAAAAAAAAAAAAAAATCTTGGTTTTTTTGCAAAACAACGTAAAAATATGGTTTTTGGGAAAAAAAAAAAAAAAAAAAATCCCGACCTACCGACCCTATTTTTTGGGCCTATGTTACCGTAAACAGACCTATTTTTTTTGGGCCTAATAATGATAGAAACACATTACCACGTTCCAAAAGCGTGCATAAAAGCTTTCATGTACACATGAGTATGGTATAATTTCCACAGGCAAAAAAAGCTCATGCTTACCCTGCATGCTGTCAAAAATATAAATTATTTTCCGAAGGTAGGAGCCTTCGACTCGGCATGATTTGTGCAAAAATATGATAAATAAACATAGCGATAAGACACATCCACAGAAATACTAGGTCAGCTACGCAGTTCATTCTCAGAGAGTTCACTAAAACGCATTTTCTACCGCACTGTACATACTTCTGCTGTAATCGACATTGTGACATTACCCATTTTTTCAGTTTTGTTTCACCGTTTCATTACACCCCCGGTATAGGGGTGTGTATAGGTTTCGCTCGATGTGTTTGTTTGTTTGTGTTCGCATATAGATCTCAAGAATGAACGGACCGATCGTCACCAAACTTGGTGAACAGGTTCTATACATTCCTGAGACGGTCCTTACAAAAATTGGGACCAGTCAAACACACGGTTAGGGAGTTATTGGTGGATTAAGATTCTACAAGGACTTATAGAGGGACATATTAATGGTCAAAGGGAAATAACCACACTTGTTAGCAGTGCCTGCTCAGTTGGTGGCAGTGAGAATGCTAAGGACGGGGGTGTTTTTCCTACCTCGGAGGAATTTCTTGTTTTCCTTATCTTCACATTGATCGAAATCAATTGTTGAGGTAATTCGGCGTTGCTGACAAAATATGTCCATGGGTGTGTCCAAAACCAACGTGCAGGCGCAATCAATATTTAAACAAGAAGAGCAAACGCTCGATCGAGTCACTTTCGCAGTTCTGAATATTATATGAGGCATCAGATGGACAGGAAGAAATTGCTATTCACAACACAATGAGTCACGTTCACATAAAATTTGAGCCCGGTCACTTTTATAGTTTCCGAGAAAAGCCCAACGTTAAGTTGTGTGTTGCCGAACAGAAAAGGCTAGTTATCTCCCTTGTTTTTCTGATAACGTTCGTAAAAGGCTACAGATGTAAATACTTTGATGTAAAGAATAATCCTACAAAGTTTCAATCACATCCGATGAACTTTGTCAAAGATATAAAATGTCTAATTTTTCCTTTGACGCTGACCTGTGACCTTGAAAAAGGTCAAAGGTCAACGAAACCATCGTTAAAGTGTAGAGGTCATTGGAGGTCACGACTAAACAAAATATGAGCCCGATCGCTTTGATAGTTTCCGAGAAAAGATATAAAATGTCTAATTTTTCCTTTGACGCTGACCTGTGACCTTGAAAAGGGTCAAAGGTCAACGAAACCATCGTTAAAGTGTAGAGGTCATTGGAGGTCACGACTAAACAAAATATGAGCCCGATCGCTTTGATAGTTTCCGAGAAAAGTCCAACGTTAAGGTGGTGTCTACGGACGGCCGGCCGGACGGCTGGCCGGACGGCCGGCCGGCTGGCCGGCCGGACAGACTAACACTGACCGATTACATAGAGTCACTTTTTCTCAAGTGACTCAATAATCTTCGAGGACCGAATCGTTTCACGATGCAATGATATGGGATAGATACTTAATTGTATGATTTAGCTTTTTACGCATTGTTGTCAGAAATTATGAGAACCAGCAAGATCTGTTGACTGTTTGCCTTCGTGGATTGATTCTGTAACTGGACGCGAAAAAGGCAAACCCAGGTTCTGCTTAATACATCCTTTAGGCATAAAAAGCACTGATAATTACGAGCTGCTTTCTCAAAGAGTTGACTTAGTTTTTCTTGCGGTTGGGAGGCTACGGATGCCTTGTTTACTGCCTGCAATTCGGCAGCATATTGTCAGAGGTTTTAACATTTGCAGCAGCATTGTTAGATGTTTTTACATTCGCAGCAGCATTCTCAATCGCTTTTGCCCTAGCGGCGTTTCTCATCTTTCGCGTCATCGGAACTTTTTCTAGCCTTGCCGCGATCATGGCTATCCTTTGCATCCTGTAAGTTTTGGAACATTTGGTCGAGTCGGGAATGTCGGGACTGAAAGATACCTTCTTCTTCAGTCTCTGCAAGGGTTGTGGGTCGATCGCGCTCTCGGAATTGGTGGACACTAGCAAACTCTTCAGTTTCTTCTGGGCCATAGCGTTCCGAATATTCTCCGTAATACCGGCGTTGATGACGAGTGTCTAACGTCGCGATTTTCTGTTCTTTCGTAGAGCCCGCGAGCCGTCAGACTCGTCTGAGGACGTGATGCTCAGATCCTGCAACTTCTCCCCGAGCAACTGCTGCTCCGGGGTCTTCACTTCGCGAACGACAAAAAAGATCCCGCAGTTTTTGTTCCAGACACGGTTCTGGACCTTTGACAGGCTCCTTCGCTGGCTTGACCACACAGATGTCGTGGAGTTTTTGGTTGAGACTTTTCGCGTTGGACGCAGAACCGCTGCGACTTCTAGCCCTATCGTGGTTCTTCACGTGGGTCTGCAAAGTCGCGACCGGGGGGATGGAGGTGGAGGAGGAGGAATCAATGAGATTGCGCATGCACGGGGCTATGGTGGTGGCCTGCATGGAAGTACTCACCTTGAGGATGTGTTGGGTTATTTCTGGATTAGTCACGGCAAAGCACGCGGGGTTAGTAGCGGCGGTGGCCGGGGAGGAGTCCAGCTCGACCGCCGTAGTCAGCAGAATACTGGAGATGGAGCGTTCACTTGCTTTTTTGGCCACCCTGCCTTCAGGCCACACCCGGCTGTGTGAGCGCAGCGTGAAGCTACTGCTGGCCCGGGACCGACTGGAGTCTCGCCCCCCGTCCCGCGAGGTTCTCGCCGTGCTTCCTCCGTCGTCCTCCGCCCACCAGTCCATGTCCTCGTTCTTGTCGTTGCCGTGGCCGTCGTGGTCCTGGATCTTAGTCTGCGCCTGGAACTGCGGGCCCAGGCGGATGGTGGTGAGCGTGTTGGGTCGCGTGACATGCGGCGAGGTCTCGTCCGGGATGGACAGGATGTCGGAGTCGAAGTCGTCCTCGCCCTCATCGCTGGTCACCTCCGCTGAAGAATCGCCGCCGCTGGCGCTGCCCACGTGCTGGTTGAGTTGGCGGGACCGGGCTGTGCGGCCCCGCTGCGAGTTGCCAGCCCGAGACTTTTTGAAGTGGGCGCTCTTTGGGCGAGGAGGTCTCTGCGCGCGGAGTCGCTTGTCCTCGGGCTCTCCGTCGAACGCGTCCTCGTCCTCCTCGTGAATGGCGTGCTCCAGGAGGTTGGGCGCGGAGTTGGGGTTGTGCCTCAAGGACGAGGTTCTGCTACGGGAGTGCGCGTTGCGGCTCTTGCGGGACGTGTGGCTGGGCGACATCGTGTCCGGGTGCTCGGCCACATCGGCCAGCTTGGTGGTGCTGGCGGTGGTGGTGGTGGCTCCGGCCCTGGGGGTGGAGGTCATCAGGAAGTCCGTGCCGCACCCCACCTCACTCCCCGCCACCATCATCTCCTCCTCGCTGTCCAGCTCGCCCGCCACGTGACGTGACGTGGCAGTATGGCGGTAGGACGACCGGCTCTTTTTGTTGCCGTCGCCGATGGAGATTCCAGAATCGCAGGAATCCGAGTGCACCCCGCCTCCGCTTTTGTTCAGCGACTGTTTGCCGCCCACTTCTGTGACCCCGACACTGGAGGCGCCCGTGCACCCGCTGAACCCTGACCCCATTCTGTCACGTGATGTGCTGACGTAGGTTTTACAAATAGCGTCTCGTGGAGAATAGAGAGTGTCTTTACTCTACGATGATCAGGAAAGCTCAGGATTCATTGTGGTGCCTGGTACTGAAACATACCAAAAATTGCTATTAAATCGTTTAGAAGAAGAAGAAAAGAAGGCAAGAAAAACGAGAGTGCATGTACACTTGCTCGGCACTCTCGGAAATAGAAGAGAAAAGACACCAAACAAGTAGCGTTACAAATGTATATCCGCGCCATCGATTTAAAGGCATACTAACGCACTCCCGTGTTTACAAAGTGTAGTTTGCCCACAATCGATGTCAAACGCACCATAAGACCATATAATGACGATACGTCACCATGCGCGGACCATAATACATGCATTACAGCTTGTTCTAGCCTCTGAAAAAGTGAGGATGTCAACAAAGCCGCGGTGTTCTCTCCCTTGCATCAACGTTACATGTGTTGCCAAATCTATAAATAGGACGATCAAGATCAAAATGAAAATTCAAATATCTCAACATTTAAGGGGTCCTAGACCACAATATTTTGCAGGGAACTTAATTTAGTCTGTCTCCAGCTGTTGGTAAAGCAATTAGCGTGTATAGTCATCGAGTACATATGGCTTTAAGCTCAACTGACCTAAATATGTATTTTTCTGTTCAACCAGCATTTCGCAAACAATTGCGTGTTGTTATTTTATTTCAATTTAACAGTTCCTCACGTGTAACGCCTAAAAGGTTTTCAGATCAGAATACACACACACACACACACACACACACACTCACACACACACACACACACACACACACACACACACACACACACACACACACACACACACACACACACTATCGTACAGTGAACACCGATAAAACAAAACCATCATTCAGAGAGCACTAAGCAGCAGATCCTCAATCAGTCAATAAAGCACCGTAAGCCCGTGACGTGTTTACATATATAATATATATATACGACACAAAGGACCGTCGTCGCACGCTGTCACTAATCTAAAAAAAAAATCTTAAAACCCGTCAGTTCTAGCAAAAGACTTCCTCTTGACAGCCCAGTACCATAGACAGCACGTGAAAACGGGCCCAATGCTTTGCAAGCAAACATGACTATCGATTGTGACTCGCACGACTGAATGGAATCGCCCATCACAAACAAAGATGGACAACAAACGATGTGGAAACATCCACAGTGCAGGAAGCTGTCGGGTAACAAGATATATATGCCAAGACGATCGATCAGGAGTTTTGAAATTAAAATTACTGACACTGGTGAAAAGTAGATTGTTAGTGCGTGTGAAAGCTTTCTCGGTGTATGTGTGTCTCTGGGAAGTCTTTTTGTCTGGGTGACTGTGTGTGTGTGTGTGTGTGTGTGTGTGTGTGTGTGTGTGTGTGTGTGTGTGTGTGTGTGTGTGTGTGTGTGTGTGCATGGTGTGTGTGTGTGCGTGTGTGTGTGTGAGTCTCTCTCTCTCTTTCTCTCTCTCTTTCTATCTCTCTCTCTCTCTCTCTCTCTCTCTTTCTCTCTCTCTCTTCGCTTGGTTTGCCACATAGTAGTTAACTGCTATTTACACCTTTAAACACTAAATACAGTGAAGCAAATTTTAATTCCTTGAATTATTTTCTCTCTCTCTCTGAATAAATCGTTTCTCGTTTATCGTGCTAGCATGCTAAATATTATTTTGTACGTCTGTGTTGCGGTCAGACTATCCTAAAATGCTTACGAGACAGAAAAAAAATGAGCCAACCTTTTAGCACTTGTCAAGGTGCGATGCCAAGTCCTTGTCTCCAGCGGTCTAACACAAGCAACACCTACAGTGGACTAAAACACTTCCTTCGCCGAATATCAGTTTTGACACCAATGCGTCCACACTACTGCAGTCCGGTACTCAATGGCCGATCCCTATTTCGCTCTTAAAGTGACCCTAACAGCAAATTGTTTTATTCAGGAAACTGTTTACAGTTCAGAAAAACTCACTCTGTCGGGTTTGTTTGTGTTGGAGAGTGAATACCCTTGCTTTTTCAGTGACAAATAAATGTGCACGTGCTCCTGTCCACGTGTTTCAAACACACCCCTCGCTGGTGATAGGCCTTCCACGTGTTTCAAACACACCCCTCGCTGGTGATTAGCCTTCCACGTGTTTCAAACACACCCCTCGCTGGTGATAGGCCTTCCACGTGTTTCAAACACACCCCTCGCTGGTGATTGGCCTTCCACGTGTTTCAAACACACCCCTCGCTGGTGATTGGCCTTCCGTGTTTTTCCCCGTAAAAGCAAGGGTATTCACTCTTTCACGCACAGATGCACATGCACAAATATTTTGAGCGTGATTCACATGTCTGAGTCAAACCATTAATGTTCCGAACAATGAGTGGGTACATAAAGCTATTACTGTTCAACATATGTATTATAATTTATGTCGCTACTCTTTTCTGTTCAAGAAAATCAGTGCAATAGACGAATTCTGACAATAACTCTGTCGGGTTTGTATGGGTTGTGAAAGAGTGAACATTCTTGCTTTAACGGGGACAAACATTGGAGGTGCCAATCACTAGCGAGGGGTGTGTCGGAAACACGTGGACAGCAGCACGTGTGAATGTATTTGTCCCTGAAATAGCAAGGGTATTCCCTCTTTCACAACCCATACAAACCCGACAGTTATTTCCGAACATTGTCTATTGCTGGTCACTATCGTCTAACTGGAGCTGGAGCGTTTCGTACGCTACCAAACAGTTCCCAGTCAAATCTTCTTGTTGACCAAAGGCCCGAGTTCTAGGAAGACTGGGCACTTTGGCAAGACCGTTTAGCCTTAGCAGCTCGATCGAGTATATTCTTCATTATCTCCACAGGTCATATTCGTCTGTGTTCGTGAATTCGCAGAACGGTTTCGCTATCGTGACTTTTTTTTCATTTTCAAAACTTCTCAACTCATTGCTGGGAAATTCGGATCGCTTCTTCCCAAAGAAAAGCTGGCACCAAGAAGAGTCGCGCCGCCCGCTAGGATTTTGCCTGTTTGAGTGTAATCAGCCACCTGCGCTTAGCCAGTTGTTCGCTATCAGCGTGGGTTCGATCCCCACGTTCGGCGAGAGATTTATTTCTCGGAGTCAACTTTGTGCAGACTCTCTTCGGTGTCCGAACACCCCCGTGTGCACACATGCGCACGAAAAAGATCCCAAGTTCACAGCGAAAGTCTCAGGGCTTGGAAAACATGAAGACACGCATGCATCATCTCTCGTCTCTGATTATCATGATCGTATTTCGATACTTTGACGAGACAAACCCAATGCTGGTGTGTCGAAGAAGACAGCCACAGCTGGCTTGTTCGAATCAAAGTATCACACCATATCTTCAGCGTATTACCAATACCTGTCCCAATATAGACCAGTTGGTCTAAGAGGACGTTAAACCCTAATAGTCAGTCACCTGCGCTTAAACAGAATGACCGAGGCCAGGTCTCTTATGTGCTACAGCGGCGAAACAGGGGTCGAGTATGAATTGATATACCGTCTGTGTGTGCACATCAAGTTGACACGTGTCCGAAAGTAAAGATATAACGTTTTGCTACAACACCCAAAACAAACCTTTGCCTTTTACTCTTTACACATAATGGCACAGCACTGTATGGTCTGCTTGTGTACTTATTCTGCAAATGTATGGATAACGAGGGATTAAGGGTTTGCTTTCAGTCTGCGTAAGATCTTACCACAAGGGCAAACTTTTTGACGAGCAAACTTCTGAAAGCTCTCGGAAAAATTCGAGATTGTTTTTTTGTTTGTTATTTATAAGAAAACAGTTCTCAGTGTCTTTGTGTATATTGCCGTCTTTAATGCTGCTATTAAAGAAAACCAACAAAAAAGAACATTGTATGTATTTGAATAAAATAAAAACCAAAACACAGTCAAAGAGCAAGAAAATACATCTTAAACCTCCGGTGAAACAGACTCTTTATACAATGAATGCATTTGTATACACAAACAACCAAACATCGTCAAAGAGCAAGAAAATACATCTTAAACCTCCGGTGAAACAGACTCTTTATACAATGAATGCATTTGTATACACAAACAACCAAACATCGTCAAAGAGCAAGAAAATACTTCTTAAACCTCCGTTGAATCTGCCTCTTTATGCAAAGCTGGCCTTTCTCCGTGTTGTGAGTAGGAACGTTAGAGCCTTGAGTCCACTGGGCACTAACATTATGACAATCTTATCATGCAGGTAACAGGGGGTGAAAAGGTGGACGCAGCCAATAAAACACCGCCACCGCCATGTTCTGATAATAATTCACAGGTGCACACCAAAAGACCGTAAAACTGGAAGGTATTCTGTGAGTGCCCGTAAAATGCAGGTAGAGTGTACAGGTACCAACATGTTTCGATTTTTTTTCACATGAAAGACAGTCTTTTAACAGTTCCTCAAAGACAAGAAAGGAGTGCTTTATTGGTGTTCAGTATTCAGTCAGTTGTCAAAAACAAGCCAAAATTATGTTCCTTTCTTGGCTTTGTATTCTTGATTCCAAAGGAAGTGATCGATATAATGGTTGACTGATTTTGTCGTTGGCTTGTCGTAAAATCAGTCAACGTCAGTTTATTTGTTGTAAAGCAAAGTATTTGACAAGCAATGAAAAAATTCCAGATTTCTGACAAGAAAAACAAATTGTGTGTGTCTTTTTGTATGTTATCGTCTCTTGTTCTTATGTCGCCGTGTTTGAGCTTTAAACCCGGGCGGTGCAAAATGAAATGCTTTAAGGATTAACGCCCCTTACGAATTTATTTTACAAAGGTACTTACATACCTCCAATACATTATTTCCTGGTTGTAAAAGTGTATGCTAATAAGACAGAAATGAAAGAGAGAGAGAGCGCGCGAGAGAGAGAGAGAGAGAGAGAGAGAGAGAGAGAGAGAGAGAGAGAGAGAGAGAGAGAGAGAGAGAGAGAGAGAGAGAGTGGGGTAGACAGAGATACATAGAGAGAGAGAATGAGAGAGAGAACTTGAGAGAGACAGACATACAGATATAGAGAGGGGGAGACAGAATGAGAGAGACAGAATGAGAGAGCGAGAGAGGGGGGGAGAGAGAGAGAGAGAGAGGGGGAGAGAGAGAGAGAGAGAGAGAGAGAGAGAGAGAGAGAGAGAGAGAGAGAGAGAGAGAGAGTTGCACCGAGGCATGTTAATGTAATAAATGATGACCGTATATGGAAGCTAACCCTGCACAAACTGCTGAAACAGAGGCCCTCCACACCCTTCTCCCAGTCCTCAAGTGCCCTCACCTGCCCAATCGCCTTGCGTGACCTCAGTCAGGCTCTCACTAATTGCCCCACCTCACCTCACCCCACCCAATAGCCACTCACACCCACTCACCCACGTCCACCCTCGCCCCCCTTGACCCTTGCCAAGGTCAGCAAATAACAGGGCCCTGTACGTGTTTGCAAAAAGTGGACATGCACACACAGTGACAGATCCCGGGGGCGAGGAATACCAGGCTGATGGCCCGTCATTTAGCACGCTGCCCCTCTCCGATAACCGTCTGTGACCCGAGATCCGCCAGCTTGATTGCTGTACTATTATGTGTTGTAGGTCCCACCGTTTAAGAACAACGGCCACTGTAAGCGATCGGTAACGGTGTGATGGTCGCGGGGGGAGAGGGGGGGGTACAGACAAAACAACTAGATATACACACAAACTAATTGAGGAGGCGCGGGGGGTACAGACAAAACAACTAGCTGGGGAGATACACACGAAATAATTAAGGCAGGGCAGGCACAACACAGACCTTTCATGTTTAACTTTTTATTTATTTATTTTATTATGAAGTCTTATATCGCGCGCGTATCTCCAGACTCGGACTCAAGGCGCAGGGATCTATTTATGCCGTGTGAAATGGAATTTTTTACACAATACATCACGCATTCACATCGACCAGCATATCGCAGCCATTATGGCGCATAGGCCTATCCTACTTTTCACGGCCCATTTCCAAGTCACACGGGTATTTTGGTGGACATTTTTTTTTTTATCTATGCCTAAACAATTTTGCCAGGAAAGACCCTTTTGTCAATCGTGGGATCTTTAACGTGCACACCCCAATGTAGTGTACACGAAGGGATCTTGGTTTTTCGTCTCATCCGAAAGACTAGCACTTGAACCCACCACCTAGGTTAGGAAAGGGGGGAGAAAATTGCTAACGCCCTGACCCAGGGTCGAACTCGCAACCTCTCGCTTCCGAGCGCAAGTGCGTTACCACTCGGCCCCCCAGTCCACATTGTCCACCGTTTGAGAACAACGACCACTGAGAGCGCAGTATAAGGCCAAGGTCCTCCCTCCAGCGTTCAATGGTGCGGGCGTTCAAGGACAGCCGCGGTTTCCTGATCCCTTGGTCTCTAAATTGACTATACCACCTGCTATGATGACCATAACCATCAGAGGGACATCCGGCAGTTTCAAAACACCGACGACGAAGTGTTGGACTGGATTAGGGGTAACCGGACCTTTCTTTCTCGAATACCCGGCCGGCCATCAGCGGAATCGATAACAACAAAGCCTGCAGATCGAGGGATATCAATGCGAAAAAAGGCTGGACATTATTTATTGCCCATTTTCCTTTGAATGCAACTTAGGATGGTCAATAATCAGTTGCCTGATTTTTTGTTAGCGTAAATTGTATGTTGATGGGATACCGTTGAACTGGAGTGGAGTGAGGAGTAATACACAAACAAGTTGGGGAATGCTCTACGGCGAAGTGACCGCAGAACAACAGATAGACACACACACACACACACACACACACACACACACACACACACACACACACACAGGCAAACACACAAACACACAGGCAAAGACACACACACACACACACACACACACACAAACTCAGAAAAAACACGCACAAACAAATTAATGACACACAGGCAAAGACGCACACACACATACACACACACACGCACTCACACACACAACCAACCCCCCGACAACTGACCAGCCAGGCAACCACAATGAAGTACTCTTATTCAACAAGACTCGTACTTAAATCATCTAGCTACCGTGTTATGCTTCAGTGCATAATTTATTTCTTGTTTTCTGTGCTCAGGAATCAGGATCCGTGCCAACACATTAATATTCGCCCTTGCACGTGAGTTCAAATTAATGCTGCCTTTCCCTTAATTCCATCCGCCTGACCTTACTGCAACTTTTCCAAGGCACTGCAATATTGCCCCACCCGAACATGCGTCAAAAGGATTGTTTTCAGACGAAAAACAAACCGTGCACAGACCGCATGCACTCTGTCAATGCACCTGATGATTCTCTCTCGTCAAACTCTCCAGTCGAGTGGAATCTACCCGCGACTCTTCCCCCAGCAGATGAAAGGGGGTAAAGGCGGCGACCGAAAAGGCAGTGCGCCCTAACCCTCGCCAACTTAACTAAACGCGCCTTATACAATGCATACAGATTTTGCGCGCCTGGATAGACACAAGCTCTGGCCCGATAAGCGGATAATAGATGACCACCGGTCAGCCTGCGGTCGTTCGCCCCTGGCTTTTGGACATAAATCCTCAGGGCGTGAACTTAACCACTGTTGCGATTGAGGTACTCAGGATCGATCCCAGAGGCCCTCGAATACAACTTTTGGACTAATGTCTACCAAGCATCAAACGCGTTAACAGCGTAACACACGCCTTTTTTTCTTCTTCATATACATGCTTTATGATCTCAACACGTGTCAACATGTGAACACCAAACATGTCAACATATGAGCATCTACGCAACATGAGTACCTGAAATGGACCCCACAGACCCTCGATTTCAACATTTTGACAAATGTCTACACTTGGCATCAAAGTATCAAACGCATTAACAACAAAACACACGTACTTTAAAAAAAAACTTTAAAAAAAACCACCTTCTCATCACCAAACATGACAACATGTGAACTTCTCAGCAACTTGAGTACTCGATACAGGCTCCAGAGGCCTTCGATGACAACTTTTTGAAAAATGTCTACTGAGCATCAAAACAGCATCTACTATACATGAATACCACCGTAATTTTTGGTATCCCAGAATAGGTCGCAGAGACCTTCTGATCTAACCCAGCTCTAACAAATGTCTACGCAGCATTAAAAGTGCTGACACAAACATCGACTCAGTTACTTTCACTCCAAGTATTTAAATGCATCAACAACGTCAGAGAGTGCATGCAACATTCCTTTAACGTCTACAGAGTATTTCACGCATTAACAAGGTCAAATAATGACCACAAAGCTCGTGTTAAAGCCGACGAAGCATTGCACGGCCGGGCGTCAACACCTGATATAACATCTGATGCATCGGATGACCTTGCACTTGCTCGCAAGGATCTGGTTTATTAATACTAATCCCGCGTTCTGTCCTCCGAGTCAATTTAATCTGTTGAATAACGGCTTGGTGCTAATGAAGCCATCATAAAGACCTTCAAGGTGCTGATGCAAGGTCATGTTGTTTTCACGGACAGAAACAAATCTCTCCCTGAACAATTATTGTGACCTTCCTGCTTTGATTAATTATTTTTTTAAAGGCGAAGGTGGGCGGGGAAGCTCTCAGTTCTGTGGAAGGATAAGTTTGTTTCCATCCCGCCCCTGCACACTAAACTCTGAAGTGAACCGGTCTGTCTGATATATATATATATATGTGGACATATCACAATTATGTCTTTCTTTGAATATGCTTTTGCTTTCATGGTTAACAACAACCAAATATCAATACAGCTATGTACCACCACCCCCCCTCCCAATACAAAACAGTAGAAACGTGGTCTAAGCTGTATTTTTACAGCAGACTTAAACAGTCTGCTTCATTCACAGGCACGTAGACTCTCAAAGGTTGCAGACAATTATCAGAGAAAAACACACAGTAAATTCAAGCGCCTGCGACTGAATAGGGTCCACACAAGCAAGTAAAAGCCTTCAATCCTTTTTTGAATGTTGTTTTTCTAGTTGTACGCTTACTGCACACTCAAGTATGTTATTGTAATGCAAGCTACACTCAGACGGGTCTGCTGCATTAATTCCGGCAATCTCCATCGGCGGCACAGGAATCTAATCACTGCACGGTCACTTTGCGCATAACGTTGCATGCAGATAATAGGACTGCATGGTGGCATGATGGTACGAACTATAAGCTAAGAGCTTTCCCTGCGGTCCGTAAAAGTCAAAACACGAAGCACACAGAGCTAATTAAAGAAGCAATATATAGATGTGTGTGATTGATTACACACCCCACATGCACAATGATGTGCTTGGCAACTTAAAAAAAAAAAAAAATAGAAGAACTGAAGATCAAGCAGAAGTACCAGAGGCCGAACAAGGACAACTGTTTAGCACTGAAAGTCAGCATCAAATATGATTTCGGTTGTTTTTTGTGTTTTGTTTTGGTGGTTGTTGGCGGCATAATTAAATGCATTAGTCCGAAGAAAAAAAAAAGAGAGAGAGAAAGAGAGAGAGAGAGAGAGAGAGAGAGAGAGAGAGAGAGAAACAAACAATGGGAGAGAGAGAGAGTTAGTGAGAGAGAGAGAGAGAGAGAGAGAGGGAAAGAGACAGACAGACAGACAGACAGACAGAGACAGACAGAGAGACAGACAGACAGAGACAGACAGACAGAGACCGACCGACAGACAGACAGACAGACATTTTGGGAGAAAGAGAGGAAGAGGGAGGTGAATGAACAGAGAAAACAATGCAGGAGGTGGTAATAAGTGGGGAGTGAAGGTAAATGCTGAGACCTACGTACACCAAGGTCCCCATTCTGCACTCAAGAAACCATGCCAAATATTAGTTCAGTGCCATGCCCGGCATCTCATTCGGATCTGAGTGGGTGAATAACTAGAAACGTGTCGTCATGTTGTAAAGAAGCAAACGGGAAGGTTAAATAACACTTGCAAAATAAAACAGCACATATTACTTGGAACGTCCATATTTCCCGACACAGAAATTCTGTATGTCTTCAGATTGGTACGAATTGATTACAGGCCTGCAAGTGGCGAGTAGAAACATGCAACTGGCGAGTAGAAATGTTCCTATACTCGCCAAATGCGAGTCAAGTTGCTGAAACAAATTGTTGGTTTGGCTATAGTAAAGTTTGCTCTCTGGTTAGTACATTTTCAGAACCACTAGCCAAAGGCGAGTACGCCATTTGTTTGACTTTCAGGGCTGGATTACATCATTTTGTCTGGAAACGCATATATATGTGTATCTCCCTCTAGTTTACGTCTTGAAATTCATTGCACTAAAGAGCCCAACAAAGAAATCTTAATCTGACTACTTCACAACCAATAAATGCCATTCAATATTCTCATACATACCTGAAAAATGTTTTGTGTCTATTTAAAATAAAGTCCACCGAAATCTTAGCCACGCTAATTTAGTATCCGATTTCACTACCAAGGCTGAGTTAAAATTAAAGAGTGCAGGCACGAGTAACTTCTCCTAACAGGCACATCCAACATCCATTTTTCTCTAAAACATCTTGATCAAGACACGCATGAACCTTCATAAACCTTCTTCTCCCCCATGACGAAACTTGACAACTTGTGGAAAAAACGTCTTTAAATGTAAAAAATGCCAAATGAATTTGTCCACTGTGTAAATGGGAAAAGAATGAATCAGAATTCAAAAAGTTTCATCATCAAAAATTATGCTTTGTTTCACAATACAGAAATAACTACCTATATTTAATCACCTGGCAAAGCTCTAAAGTCCCAGGATGAAACAAAACGTCACGCTCATAGGAAAAATACCTATCTCAGTGTTAGGCATTTCTGTAGTGAAACTACAGGGGAAGCTACTGGAAGGGTAACTATCAGGTGTTAGAGAGTACAAACTCTCAGACCAACGGAAACCAATTGCCACGGTAACGTAAGCAAAACTGCCGATCTCGTTTCTTGAGTTAGGCACGTTTTCTTTATGATACCAGAAGACTTGTTTTGATAATGTGACGGTATGCAAAAGCTCTTTGTGGGTTGTTATGCAGTTTTGCTGATTGAAAATGTTGCTGTCAGCTCTTTATCTCACGTTCATCCCGTGGTAACAGCTCGAGATAGGCAATTTGCAACTTATAACTAAAATGTGATAGGCCGATTGTTCAGAAACCAAAGAAAGTTTTATGCGTTTTTCTCAAAACATCAAAAAATGACATAGGCAATTATCTTATGAGCGTGACGAAAATCAAAATGTGTATTAAAAATCAACGCACACACGCACGCACGCACGCACGCACGCGCACGCTTTCTCTGCAGCAACACCAGCTGGCGACAAATGAAATTCAGCCTTACCTTTTAGCCTACCTTCAATGTTCATCCTACATGACAATCTCAGGACCAAAAGCGCCCGCGACGAAAACCGAACACCCCCTTGGTTTAAACAATGTTTTATTAAATCAAACATGGTACAACAATACAACGATAAACAATAGGGACACGAACTCAAGCGAACGCTTATATTACGCGCCCTACGTAGTTACAAATTAACAAAAATATGATGTCGGACAAACATTACTTATAAACTATGGAACTATCTAGGTAAACAGCATAGTTGAAGCAAACCAAAAAGAACAAGAGAAAGCTAGCAGGAGGAAGAGGGGGAGGGTGGAGGTGGGACGAAAGAATGGTAGGTACATATGAAAGATGAAGGTGGTTAGCGCATACAAAAAGAATATACATAGTACATTGTAAACTGTAATCCAGTGGCAAATAAGCAGTAGTTCGCTGAATATATAATTGAAAAATGTATATAGAATACATGGCATGGATATGCGTACTGAGTCAAATTAACAAAAACGACCAGATTTACAGACAAACGATTGGACACTTTCAAAAATAAGCTTGTTGGTGCGAAGAGAAAGGTTTTCGCTACCATTTAACAATATTTCAACATGTCTGTAATGTACAGGTAGTGCATTTATTGTAGATAGGCGAGCGTCTACGTACAGAGGGCAATGTATCAAGTAATGGTCAGCTGTTTCGTGCAGGTAGCCGCAAGCGCACTGCGGATTTTCCTGTAAGTGGCGTTTGCACAGGTCAGAGTTCAAGTTACTCATGTTTAGGCGCATTCTGCAGTGATGAATCTCTTCCAATCGTTTACCACAGTAGTAATAGGCAGGTACGTTATAATCAGGAATAGTTAGATAGTGTTTGAATTCGCTGATTGAGTTAGTTGTTTTGATGTTGTCTGGCAAGTTGTTCCAAAGGACAGTGGTAGATGGTATAAAAGATCGACGGTATAATTCAGTTTTGCAAGTGGGAACTCTTCTTTCTGATGGTCTTCTTCGGTGATAGGGGTTAACATCAGAAGTTAAAGGTGGCAAAAGTTGTGCTAAGTAATGAGGACATTTGCCAAATACCATCTTGTAATATAAAATTAGTTTGTGTCTGCTCCGTCTTTCTTTTAGGTTACAAAATCCGCTTTCTTTATACAGCTTTTCGTGGCTGGTGCCGCGTACACCACCGATTATAGTCCGAATGGCTTCCAAATGTAATTTTTCCAGTGCAGTTGACCAGTACTCGGTGCAGTTGTCCCATAGGATGTCTGCATAGTCAAAATGTGGAAGAACAAAGGATTTGTACATAGTTTCCAGACTTTTACGATTTAATCTGTATTTGTAATATCTTAAGCAATTAATTAAGAGGGTGACCTTTTTTACGATGCTTCTCACTTGGAAGTCCCATTTACAATTATTCTGCAAAATTACGCCAAGATGTTTATGTTGGTTCACGTTTTCCAAAACAATATTATTAAAAATGATTGGTTCGGTTGGTATATTATCACGTTTTATGTCTAACAATTCCGTTTTTGCTTCGAACACCCCCTTCACACCAAGCAAGCCAGAAATATCCAACTTGCCATTTCAGCTATCAACGGCATAAGTTTCTCTTACAACGCGCGTGTTTTGACAAGTATCTCAATTTATGCAGAAAGTTGTGGTATCGACAGAGACCCCCTTTCAGCGCTAAGGAACAAACAGTCGCAGGTTCGTGTGAGCACCATAATTATATACACTGACTCGAGTCTGCAGTTCATTTTCCAGCTCCCTTGACAACGACGAGATTAACGGTCACAGCAATTTGTCACCTTCACAAACTGGAGCTTTGTTCACATTGTACTATGTGCGATCACGTTTTTGAAACTTTAAGCTGATTTTTTTTCAATTCAATTTTTTTTTAATATCCTCTTCCCCTGCCCCTCCCCAAACTAATTATCCCTCTCGCGCCCTGCCATGTTCCCTCCCATATCTTCTAGTTCCGTTTTCTTTCCAACCTTCCAACAGCCTGCTTTTGCCTTCAAGCCAATCAAACACTGTCAGTATTTCAACGAGGCGCCAATTATAGAGAAAAGTTTTGTCATTGTCCAGTCTAGTGTTTGTAGTTCATGTTGCCGATCGCTTTATGTTTTGTGTGTAATGCCATTATCTGTTCTAAGTTAAATGTTGAGATGCACATGTCCAGTCACCGGGAGATCCTAGAAACAGACGGGAGCCGGGGAGCCTGCAGGTGTTGTTACGTCATATGGTGACCTGTCTGTCGCTGTATTCCTCGGCTAGCTGCATGTAGCAGTAGTTTTCAAGTAGGTGTGAATTCCTTTGAATTTGATACGGAGAAGCGTGTCAGCTGCGGTTGGAAGGTCGTAACCCCTTTTCTTCTTGTTTTTAACCAATGGAATGGCTTATTATCTTAGAATGTTGTGTTGCGAGGCTAATAGCTACTAGGATTTTGATTGGATGTTTGTGACTCTAGCTAAAGTTTGATTGTGAGAGAGAACTGAGAGAACAGTGAGAACTCTGAAAGACGCGAGAGAGAGTGGACGTATTTTGTTGTGTGCTCCACTAGTCATCTTGACACTGCTTCTGCCATGCGTTGCTCAGAATCACAATAGCCCGCTCAGATAAAAGTCGCTCTGGATTGGTCTATGCAACGGGCTCACAACGAGGCAAATCGCTTCACGATGGCGACGAAGAAAGCACGATTGCTGCGAGATATGAAAAAAGTTGTACTTCTTAAACTAGTAGACGATTCGGTCAGTGAAATCGTCAGAGAGAACGTGGTTATGATGGGAAATTTAGCTGGGGTAGTCCCTGAACCTTGAAAAGCGGTGGATCCCTCGGGTCACGTCGAAAACCACGCCGAGAAGATCGAAACGCGCTACACGGCATCGCAGTGTAAACACCGCTGCCATCTTGGATAACGCGGCGGGCGGTGGGCGAGCATAATTATACCAAAGCCGCTCACCGAGTGCTTCGCGAGCGCTTTACTGCACTGCCCCAAGAAACGGCTTTTTGTCATTCGCACTGCGAGCGACCCGTGGCGAACCGCTCTGGGCAACTCGTCTCAGGTATCGTTAAAATAAAGTCACGTTACTATATACAACCCCTGACTTGGCGTTTCCTATGTGAATGCTTCCTGCCTGAGCACCCCCTACTTCTTCTTCACTACCACCACCCCATCACATAAAGAAATTCACATTAATACAAAACCTCCAGCCCACACATAATTTCAATGTATTGTTTACAGGATTTCAACAGAGCGACCTTGTTTTTTGTGTGCTACGTGCGATAGCACTATGCTCAGCTTTTCAACCCGAAGTAACTCAGTACTTATTTCAAACTTTGATTGTTAAGCGAAATAAAAGACGTCTATAGTTACACAGCAAACATATCAACCCATTATGTCCACCTGCGTGTTGGATTTCCGATGCCTTGACTTACATCAGGAGTCAATTAGGATATTTTAATGTATTTGAGATTGGAATAGCAAAATGTACCAGCAGTATCACGAAATGTTGCATCGGTCAGCAGCACCCTCTGCTGCCGTAAGTAATGTAATGTTACCAGTAAATCTCCTCCCCCCCCTCCCCCTCCCCCTTATCCTATAGACCTTTTCGGTATCTGAGCAGCTCTCGCGAGACACGCTCTTTGTTATGCTTTGAACATCGCGAGAACTTCGAACTTTGGCTTGTGCAGCTCGCACGAGATCGCTGTACCGCATGCTTTGCTATGCTCTGAAGTTTGCGAGAGATCACGAGAGCTTGGAATACCGATAGGGTCTATTTCAACCAGATGAAGGATTTTGTAAAGAAGCGTTCGGCACAGTCTGTGTCAGCAGTTTTATTTAATTTTTGGGGTGTGAAATCTTCCCATGGATGCAGCAAACAATTATTTACAACACGCACGCACGCTCGCACGTACGCACGCACACACTGACGCACACACACACCTACGGACTGTATATTCTTTTACTCTTCGCACACACTATTGTGCTGGAAATACACAGGGAAATCAAATATACAAATCCAATCGCTTTTGTTACAGAAAAGGAATAAACTTGTTAATACTTTGAAGAATTAAAAGCTTATGATGCATTGCATACATAGCACAACTATACAAAGAGCAAGGACAATACTCACACGGTTTGTTCAATGAAGGGCAAGGGTAAAACACGTCATCAGGCCTCAGAGGACAGACAGAATGTATCAACAACCCGCAACAGTTTGGCTTGAACAACCTATCACAGTTTGTACATAATACCACTCTGCGATTTCCCCATTTCCTAACTTCGCTCATGCCCTTCGCCGCTTTAAGGTGAGTGTCCCTCCTTTGAAATACAATGGCTCCCCTTTAAACACCGCTAAACATTACATTAACACTTACCAAAGCGGAGAACTGACCACAAGGGGTCATATTTGGGACACTCAGGGACTCATATTTCGCGGACACTTGCGGACTAAAAGGCCGAAACAATGCGCTCGTAATGCGCCGAATGGCCGCCCATAGTTTCGCTTCCATCTGGCAATGACGTCGCGCACAATTACCGCGGTCTATGGCTGGCAGGGAGTGACAAAAGAATGCCTGGCTTTTAGGCTGACCAGTTGACCATTCCTTCGGGGTGTCGGCAAACTGCGAGGGCGTGCGGATACGGGAAGGTCAGTAAGGTATGGACTTTTCACAGCCCTCGGCCACTGACGGAACTGGACTGGGGCGGGGATGTAGCTCAGTTGGTAGCGCGCTGGATTTGTATTCAGTTGGCCGCTGTCAGCGTGAGTTCGATCCCAGGTTCGGCGGAAATTTATTTCACAGAGTCAACTTTGTGTGCAGACTCTCTTCGGTGTCCGAACCTCCCCCCGTGTACACTACATTGGGTGTGCACGTTAAAGATCCCACGATTGACAAAAGGGTCTTTCCTGGCAAAATTGCTTAGGCACAGTTAATAATTGTCTACCTATACCCGTGTGACTTGGAATAATAGGCCGTGAAAGGTAAATATGCGCCGAAATGGCTGCAATCTACTGGCCGTATAAAATTTCATCTCACACGGCATCACTGCAGAGCGCCTAGAACTGTACCCACGGAATATGCGCGATATAAGACTCATTGATTGATTGACTTAGGAACGCTGCACGGTCGCGGCTCAAGAAGGCAAAAGGCGAAAGTGTATGACGGCTTACTAGTGCCAAAACCTGGGGTTACCCATTATCACGTGATAATTACTAATTAACGCTGTCAGTTACTGTTTTCACCTGTTAGTTACTCATTTTCACGGGAAAATTACTAATTTTCAGTTTTGGCACTAGTAATCCGTCAGGAAGTGAGCCAAAACTAAAAATTAGTAATTAACAGGTGAAAGTTAGTAATTTAGTAATAAACACGTGAAAATGGTAATTACAATTATGAGGTTTTGGCACTAGTAAGCCGTCATAAAAGTGTGCTCTACTACTAACATTTGCTTGCGGAACTGGTCGCTCTATGGCTAACATTAGCGATACTAAAAATATCATGTAACATTGTGGACAAATCCGGCCGAAAGCTTAGCTTTGTTCCTACTTTGAA
This sequence comes from Littorina saxatilis, assembly GCF_037325665.1. NCBI lineage: Eukaryota > Metazoa > Mollusca > Gastropoda > Littorinimorpha > Littorinidae > Littorina > Littorina saxatilis. The sequence goes on from NC_090248.1 coordinate 10,891,080, forward strand.
GACAAAATATCCAGTTTGCTCCAAAGGAAGATTATATCACGAA